>NW_027325393.1:0-600000 GCF_036924035.1 Leuresthes tenuis
GTTACATCCATTAAAATGATGATACTACCAAAAGTTAACTATTTGTTCTCAATGATCTGGTTTAAGTCACTAGATTCATGCATCTCCAAATTTCTGTGGAAAAACAAACCACCACGTATTAGTTTAAAAACCCTACAGAAGACCAAGGACAGTGGTGGATTAGATTTACCTCATTTTCAGCACTTTTCCTTAGACAATAGGTTACAATATATATCAAAATGGTTTAAACCTTGTTGTTGTCACAGTTCCCAGAGACGTTGTAATTGTTGAGGATTCTATATTCACCCCCTCATTAGAGGCACGTAATGCAGATTGATGACACTGAATCTTCTTCTCTGTTCATTGCTGGCATCATTCCCAGCATCGTAAGTGTTCGTGGCATTGTTAGCCTCTTCTTCTGGATCTTGATATCGAGAATCCTTTTGTATTTCTGGTTTGTCAGTCCTCTGTCTTCGTTCACCGGAGTCTTTGTCTTTTTGTCCTTGAGTTTGGTGATTTTTTCTTCTTTTGATGCCTTGACACAATGTGACAGGTGATACCACGTGGGAGATCCTGTAACTTGGATTGCTGTCCCTGTGCTGCGAAATGGCTGTGCTGCTCAAATGGTCTCTCCTTCATCATGGTTACATGCTGCCATTCCGACATCTCGCCATTCCGACATGGGTCTCCAATTGTCGGAATGGCGACACTTAATTTTTTATCAAACGTCCCACCATTCCGACACTTTTTTCCTCCTATGGTCGGAATGGCGGTATGTTTTTTGTTTTTTCTAACATACCGCCATTCCGACAGTTCCTTTTAATAGCCTATTTTTTACCCAAAACATTTTGCACTAATGATATGCCGGCGCAAATACGCCCTAAAGTTTGGCGCACAAGCTTTGCACATGCAGAGGCCACAGCCTCGCAAACAAACTTTAATAATCTATTATCAAAATCCCCTGAATTTCAAATATAAAAATACAGATATTAATGTAACTCTGGCGAGACTGAAACTGATTAAGTAGAAATACAGTGTCAGTGAGCTGTCACAGCAGCCAGCTGGAGCGGAGCTCTCCACAGAGCCCATGCGTCTTTTGCACGCTGTCATCATATGCAAAAGTAATAATTGCAATTACAGATATCACGGCTACTGCACAGGACACAGTTGCGAGCACTCTGCCTTGCCTTGCCAATAGGAGAAGAGAGAAATGACAGCATAGAACGTATAAAACACAACAAAATGCAGTAAAAACGTTTATTCATGTTATTCACGTGATTTATGAGTACTCACTCCAATTTTGGGAAGCGCGGATGGGTTTTGCGCATTTGGCACAAACACACAGCCGCAACGGTTGTAGCTTTATACAGCCTGTTGATATCTTAAGGACCTAACTGGTCACACCTGGGAGTAAATGTCATGTAGAGATTGTTTTTACATGACATTACAGCTGAACATATAGCTTTCATCCACAAACCAACGTGGGAGAGCCCGAAGACGCATGTGCCAGACGCACATAGGCATGCGTAAAACCAATTTTGACCACTTCATACTGTTTATTTGCTTTCTTTTAGTTAACTTTCGTTTCTTTTGGATTCTTGTGCGTGTTATGGAGCCGTTTTGGTCCATGTTTGTAAGCCTTTTTTTCCTGGATTAAATTTTCGGAAGTTGAAACAAGTGGCATTGGAGTGTGTGATTGAAAACCACCGCGGACTGCTTCTCCTCCTCCAGTTGCCGAGACTTTGTGTTTTTAATAACGCTTGTCTATAAACATGTGTTAAACATATAAATTGCATGAACAGAAAGAAGGGACTCACCTGTTGAGTAACACACATTTCCTTATACGGAAAGCCTTGTCGGAATGGTGGGACATTTGAACGTCAGAATAGCGGGATGTCGCAATGGTGGGATGTCGGAATGGTGGGACGTTTGCATGTCGGAATGGTGGTATGTCGGAATGGTGGTATGTCGGAATGGTGGGATGTCGGAATAGCGGGATGTCGGAATGGCGGGATTTCGGAATGGGTGTTGCCACCCCCTTCATCATATACACAGTTATTTATACATCACCTTCCACCATGAAGCGTTGTCCCTTTTTGTTTCTCTCTTTGTTCTTAAAATGCTGTTATGCATGTCTAAACCAATCCATTAAATTAGATCATTTTGGCAGTAAAGCGATCTACAATGTGCTTGGTCGCAAAGCTGCTCATCTGTGGTAAACAGCTCTTCAGAAAGGCATTCTTCAATTGATTTCACTAATTCTATGTAATAATTTTGTGATTTCCTACAAAACTACACTTCTTCTCCCATCTGTCTGAGTATTTAATATTGTCTGGGTCCCGTTAAAACATGTATTTTTCCCATCTAATTCCTTGTTTGCTTTAAAACAAGTATTCCCCATTTTCTATCCCTTCAGTAGCCAACCAGTTTGTATGGAGTACACTGGAGCAACTTGACTGATCAGTAAAACACTGCTTTTGTTGTCACCGCAAGGCTTCCCCCGTCGGTTGTTTCACTGAGACACTACTGAGTAACTATAACTCAACACAGTTTATACACATAACATTCCTATACATACTAACAAACAAACAAACAATTATTTATCGCAATTTTCTCATCTCTGTTTGAACGTACACCCAGGTAAATATTCCTGTAGTCTTCTCATACCGACTATGGACCCATTCATTGTTTATCTTCACTGTTTTGCAAATCCTAATTGAATATTACACATTGACATTGAACTTTACTTGATAAGCAGGTCTTCATTGCATTCAGCAGCCTATATGTGAGCATCTATGTGTAAGCTGTTCTTCTTTGCATTTATCAGCAGCAAGCAATTCTTCATTGCACATGCATATGAAAATAGTAAAACAATTCCAATGCGTTAGCGAAACCTTCTATATCAGGAGTGTCCATCATGATGCTGGGAATAGAACCTCTTTCCCAGAATAGTTCAACCTTCATTACTCTACTGATCATAACTCCGCAATGAGCACATTTCAAAGTATCATTCCTCTACATATATTCAAAAATCTATGTGTAAATGTTTAATATTTCTTATATTTGTTGATGTCATTCTGTGTGCATGTGGCCTAAACCCAATCTCTGTGTGGCAATTTTAATTTAAACAAGTTGAACTCTGCCTCTGATCATTTAAAAAAGGTGTGTACCAATATCAACCTTTCTCAGGTAATTACAGATCCTACAAAACCAAAGAGATCCTTCAAGGTTGTCCCTGATTGGCTCAATCTTAACAAATCAAAGGTAGAAAATCCGCAGTATCCGAACTTGGTGTTAGTTATCACTGCTCAATAGCCTGTATCAGAATTGCAAAAATGAAAACATTAGGTCCACGCTTGGTATCCAGATCCTGAAACATCTCCATGAGCAGGCTTTTTTTTAACTGATCTGTTGAATAGTTATATGACACTGTTAAAATCCCAGATGAAGATCTAGCACTTGACCATTTTTGTAAATCTTCTAATTCCATAGTTGATAAACACGCCCCTTTTAAAAAGTATAGAACTTAGAACAGGTCTATCCCTGGCTTTCGGCAGAACTGTCTTCTTTACTTTTTTCTCCCCTTGTCCTGTTCAGCATTATGTCAGAAGAATTGTAGTCTGAATACCTTTGATGCCAAACAGATTTGTTTTGCCAAGGGAAGTTTTATAAATGTAAAGCTCCCCTTGATGCCCATTTATTTATTTCTGTTTACAATATATGACATGAACTGAACTGAACCGGACCGGGGGACAAGGAAAGAAGGAGAGGAAAGAAGAGGAAACAGAACAAAAATAGAAACAAAAACCAGACAACCAGCTGCTACACCTGTAAAAAACAAAACAGACAACAATCCATGGCCTATGAGGGGAATCCAGCCTTAGCGCCACCAGGAGCACCTGAAAGCAGACAAGCAGAGAAAAAACAAACACACAAACAAACAAAAACAAGCACAAGAAGCGGCAATCGCATACAACACAGCTGTGGATATAGATGACCCGAGACGACATGATAATACATCAACTGCTTAGTGACCATGCTACTGGACTAATGAATGTGTGTGTGTGTGTGTGAGAACATGCAACACCCATGGCACAGGACCTACATGATAACCGTGCTTAGTTATGAGTGTATAAGCGTACAGGGCCACAATCCACAGCCCCCCCCCAAGCAATCAGAAGCAGGCAGAGAGGGCCACAAGACCCAGGCCACCAGCAGCCCCCACAGAGCACAGAACCCAGGCAGCCCACCGCAGGGGCAACCACGCATCCACCCAGAAGACTGCAGAGGAAGCCCCCGGAAAGAGCCCCCATAAGCATAGGGCAGAGGCACTCCGGGAACCAGGGGCAAGAGCCCACCGACCCCGCCAGGCCCCAGCCGCCCAGACATGGGCCGTGCACTGGACCTGGGCCCCAGGAGCCCGAGCACCCCCAAACCCCCCGGCAGAGGCCCCACCCAATACCCAGGAGGGCCAAGCGCCCCAGACAGCCACAAAGTGGGTCAGCGCCTGCCCCAGCGCCCCTGGCCAAGTGCCCTGGGAGTCAAGACGTGCCCACAGGTGGGTGAAGTCGCGAGCAGTGGGGAGAGGCAACGCTGATGCCCCATCGGGAGAAACACAGGCAGGCCAGGCGACAGCAAGTCCCAGATCCAGGCCCAATCATTACCACACACACTTTCACGTCCCATACATCCACACATCCACACATCCTATCTCCCTCAACTCTGCTGGGGTGTAGTGCAGCGGGCACACCAGGAGGCCAGCAACCCCCCAGCCACCACAGACCCCGAACCAGCAGAACAATTAAGTAATCCTCCTGGCCCCTCCTGCCCCGAGCAGACACCAGGAAGCAGGGGTGTGCGAAGAAGACCCCTCCCCTCACCCTTCTGGCTCTTCAATATTTTCTAATAGTGAGCAATTAAAATTGAGGGGCAGCCAAACTTGTAGAACTGGGAGCGCGGCACTCTGGGCAGCCTACATACCCAAGGAGCCCCGCCCACCAGATGCCACTCAGTGTAACCACCCCCCAAGACCTAATGTGTGTGTTTGAGTGTGTTTGATAAGTAGTAATGTCTAAGGTGTAATTAAAACAGGGGCAGGGAACTGCAGAGTGCAACCAAAGGGGACCACCTACGTGGCCCCATCCACTACACCCCACCGAACACACACGCCCCCAAAACCCTTCATGTGTGAGTGTGTGCTGTGTACAGGAGCCAGAAGGGAGAGGGGTATGGGGATATATACCGGGGGAGCTACTCTCCCCCAGAGAGGGCAGCCAGGGACTGGCTGCAATAGGCATCCCCGCTACCTGGGAGCCAACAATGGGCAGGAGGGCCTGATGTCCACCAGGCTCGGGGCCTGCAGCGACCATATTCCGGGAGCTACTGTACCCCCAGAAGGTACCCATCCCGCCCCACCCCACTCAACCCAACCCCACCCAGGAGGACCTCTACAAAAAACAAACAAACAAACCACCCGGTCACACCAGTTGCAGCAGCCTGGGCCTGAGACCCACCATCACCCAGCAACCCACCACCACCACTATGTGATAAAACTAATCAGAGGGGACCAGAGAGAATGAAATTCAGCCAATTGATGTTTTGAGGAGGCAGACATTGTTTCCATGCTAATATAATCTAAAAGAAAATTTCTAAACTGGTTAATACACAGATTGTTCTTCGCTTTCCAGTTCATGAGAATAGTTTTCTTTGCGATACATAACACTGTGACAACCATGTGTGCTGAATTAATTTCCATGTTGATGTTGTCTAAGTCACCCAGTATGCACAGTGTGGGGCATGCAGGGATGCTACACTTTAGCCATGTTGACAGGTCCTCACAGACTTCAAGCCAGAACTTCTGGACAGGCGCAGAAAACCACAAAGCGTGTGCATAATCATCAGGTGTGTTATCTGTGCAATGTGAGCAGATGTTTGAGTGTGTTAGACCCATCCTGAACATCCTTTGTCCTGTATAGTGTGTTCTATGAAGGATTTTGTATTGTATGAGCTGTAAATTAGGATTTCGAGTCTTTATGAAGGTGTTCAAACATATTTGTGGTTAGAAGCTATGACCAGAACTGATGGATAAATCTGCCTCCCATTTTGAGGATGGAAGAGACATTGTGTCATCTATCTTAGACAATAATTTATATATTTTTGATAGTAGTTTTGGGGTACAGCTGCTTAGAAATTCTGCTACCCTAGTCGGGGGTTGTAAGTCTGGTTGGTGGAGGATATATCCATCCATCCATCCATCATCTGCCGCTTATCCGGGGGTCGGGTCGCGGGGGCAGCAGCTTGAGCAGAGAAACCCAGACGTCTCTGTCCCTGGCCACTTCCTCCAGCTCTTCCGGGGGGACCCCGAGGCGTTCCCAGGCCAGCCGAGAGACATAGTCTCTCCAACGTGTCCTGGGTCTCCCCCGGGGTCTCCTCCCAGTGAGACGTGCCCGGAACACCTCCCCAGGGAGGCGCCCAGGGGGCATCCTAACCAGATGCCCGAGCCACCTCATCTGACTCCTCTCAATGCGGAGGAGCAGCGGTTCTACTCCGAGCCCCTCCCGGATGACTGAGCTTCTCACCCTATCTCTAAGGGAGAGCCCAGACACCCTGCGGAGGAAACCCATTTCGGCCGCTTGTATTCGCGATCTTGTTCTTTCGGTCACTACCCACAACTCGTGACCATAGGTGAGGATGGGAACGTAGATTGACCAGTAAGTAGAGAGCTTCGCCTTCTGGCTCAGCTCCCTCTTCACAACGACGGGTCGGTGCAGAGCCTGCAACACTGCAGGCGCCGCACCGATCCGCCCGTCAATCTCCCGCTCCATTCGTCCGTCACTCGTGAACAAGACCCCGAGATACTTGAACTCCTCCTCTTGGGGAAGGATCTCATTCCCGACCCGGAGAGAGCATTCCACCCTTTTCCGGCTGAGAACCATAGTCTCGGATTTGGAGGTGCTGATTCTCATCCCAGCCGCTTCACACTCGGCTGCGAATCACTCCAGTGAGAGCTGAAGGTCACGGCCTGACGACGCTAACAGAACCACATCATCTGCAAAAAGCAGAGACTCGATTCTGAGGTCGCCAAATGGGACACCCTCAACGCCCTGGCTCCGCCTAGAAATTCTGTCCATAAAAGTTAGGAACAGAATCGGTGACAAAGGGCAGCCCTGACGGAGTCCAACTCTCACCGGAAACGTATCCGACTTACTGCCGGCAATGGGGACCAAACTCTGGCACCGGTCATACAGAGACCGAACGGCCCCTATCAAGGGGTCCGGCACTCCATATTCCCGGAGCACCCCCCACAGGACTCCACGAGGGACACGGTCGAACGCTTTCTCCAAGTCCACAAAACACATGTAGACTGGTTGGGCGAACTCCCATGCACCCTCCAGGATCCTGACGAGGGTATAGAGCTGGTCCACTGTTCCACGGCCAGGACGAAAGCCACACTGCATCTCCTGAATCCGAGGCTCGATTATCCGACGGATCCTCCTCTCCAATACCCCCGAATAGACCTTACCAGGGAGGCTGAGGAGTGTGATACCCCTATAGTTGGAACACACCCTCCGGTCCCCCTTTTTAAAGAGGGGGACCACCACCCCAATCTGCCAGTTCAGAGGCACTGTCCCCGATGTCCACGCGATACTGCAGAGGGGTGTCAGCCAAGACAGCCCTACAACATCCAGAGCCTTGAGAAACTCAGGACGGACCTCATCCACCCCCGGGGCCTTGCCACCGAGGAGCTTTTTAACCACCTCGGCAACCTCAGCCCCAGAAATGGGAGGCCCCGTCTCCGAGCTCTCCGACTCTGCCTCTTCCGAGCACGTGTTGGTAGGATTGAGGAGTTCCTCGAAGTACTCCCCCCACCGACTCACAACATCCCTAGTTGAGGTCAGCAAAGCCCCGTCCGCACTGTAAACAGTGTTGACTGTGAGCCGCTTCCCCCCCCTGAGACGCCGGATGGTGGACCAGAGTCTTTTCGAGGCCGTCCGGAAATCGTTCTCCATGGTCTCACCGAACTCCTCCCAGGCCCGAGTTTTTGCCTCAGCAACCGCCGAAGCCATGGCCCGTCTGGCCCGTCACTACCTATCAGCTTCTTCCAGGGTCCCACTGGCCAAAAAGGCCCGATAGGACTCCTTCTTCAGCTTGACGGCTTCCCTCACCAGTGGTGTCCACCAGCAGGTTCGAGGGTTGCCGCCACGACAGGCACCGACCACCTTACGGCCACAACTCCGACCAGCTGCCTCGGCAATGGAGTCACGGAACATGGCCCATTCAATGTCCCCCACCTCAAATATGGTTGAAGCTCTGCCGGAGGTGGGAGTTAAAGCTCCTTCTGACGGGGGATTCTGACAAACGCTCCCAGCAGACCCTCACAATACGTTTGGGCCTGCCAGGTCTGATCGGCATCCTCCCCCACCAGCGGAGCCAACTCACCACCAGGTGGTGATCAGTTGACAGCTCCGCCCCTCTCTTCACCCGAGTGTCCAGGACATACGGCCGCAAGTCCGATGATACAACCACAAAGTCGATCATCGAACTGCGGCCAAGGGTGTCCTGGTGCCAAGTGCACATATGGACACCCTTATGCCTGAACATGGTGTTCGTTATGGACAGTCTATGACTGGCACAGAAGTCCAACAACATAACACCACTCTGATTCAGATCGGGGGGGCCGTTCCTCCCAATCACACCCCTCCAGGTCTCACTGTCATTGCCCACGTGAGCATTGAAGTCCCCCAGCAGAATGAGGGAGTCTCCGGTAGGAGCATTCTCCAGTGCCTCCCCCAGAGACTCCAAAAAGGGTAGGTACTCTGAACTGCTGTTTGGCGCATAGGCACAAACAACAGTCAGGACTCGTCCCCCCACCCAAGGCGGAGGGAGGCTACCCTCTCGTTCACTGGGGTAAACCCCAATGTACTGGCACACAGCCGGGGGGCAATAAGTATGCCCACACCTGCTCTGCGCCTCTCACCACGGGCAACTCCAGAGTGGAAGAGAGTCCAACCCCTCTCAAGAGTACTGGTTCCAGATCCCAAGCCGTGCATCGAGGTGAGTCCGACTATATCTAACGGTCTGATGAAGTTTCAACAATAAACAACAAACTTTGTATTATGAGAAAGAACCAGACTCATTCTTTAGGAATCCGAAAATAAGCTCTATTTTACGTGTTATGCACGAATTCGGATTCTCCTATAAAACGAATTCCTTAACTCAAACCAAGTTAAGACTGCTTTGTCCTTCATATTTATTCATGTCTAATCAAGTTTCAATGATAAACAACGTTGTACTTTGTAGAATGAGAAAGAACTTCTTCAGCAATAAGCATCTCTCGACAAATGACGAAATACAGATTTTGCTATAAAATTAATTGCTATCAGCCTGACTTAAAACTGTTTGTCTTCCTTATTTATCCACTTCAAATCAAGTTTCAACAATTAAAAAAAAATTGTAGTTTGAGAAAGAACAACTTAATCTTGAGCAATCAGTATAAAAAGAAGGTAAGCAAAGGTGCGAATGTCAAACCATACATGATCAAAACAGGGAGCGGAGGTGTTTGGCTGAGACAAGGTGTGAATGTCCATCCATAATTAATGAAAAGCAGGCAACAAGTAGGTTCGAATGCCCAACCATACATCATCAAAAGCAGGAGTGGATATGTTCGGCTACAAGAAGGTTTGAACGTCTGACCATAGTTTGTAAAAAGCGGGTAAGAAAAGGTTCAAATGCCCGAACATACACCATCAAAGGAGGGAGCGGAGGTGTTCCGCTGTAAGAAGGTGTGAATGTCCGACCATAGTTGGTAAAAAGCGGGTAAGAAAAGGTTAAAATACCCGACTGTACACAATCAATAGCGGGAGCGGAGTTGTTCGGCTACTAAAAGATGTGAAAGTCCGACTATGGTTTGTAAAAAGCGGGTAAGAAAAGGTTCGAATGCCTAACTATACATAATCAAAAGCAGGAGTGGATGTGTTCGGCTGCAAGAAGGGTTGAATGTCTGACCATAGTTTGTAAAAAGCAGGTAAGAAAAGGTTTGACTGCCCGAACATACACCATCAAAAGAGGGAGCGGAGGTGTTCCGCTGTAAGAAGGTGTGAATGTTCGACCATAGTTGGTAAAAAGCGGGTAAGAAAGGGTTAAAATACCCGACTGTACACAATCAATAGCGGGAGCGGAGTTGTTCGGCTACTAAAAGATGTGAAAGTCCGACTATGGTTTGTAAAAAGCGGGTAAGAAAAGGTGCTAATGCCCGACAATGTAAGATCAAAAGAGGGAGTGGAGGTTTTCGGCTGTAAGAAGGTCTGAATGTCCAACTATAATTTGTAAAAACCGGGTAAGAAAAGGCTTGAAAGCCCGACTATACACCATCATAAGTGGGAGAGGAGGTGTTCATCTGCAAGAAGGTGTGAATGTCCACCCATAATTACTGAAAAATGGGTAAGAAAAGGTGCGAATGCCCAAACATACATCATCAAAAGCAGGAGTGGATGTGTTGGGCTACAAGAAGGTTTGAAAGTCCAACCATAGTTTGTAAAAAACGGGTAAGAAAAGGTGCGAATGCCCGACAATGTATGATCAAAAGAGGGAGCGGAGGTTTTTGGCTACAAGAAGGTTTGAATGTCCGACCATAGTTTGTAAAAAGCAGGTAAGAAAAGGTTAAAATACCCGACTGTACACAATCAATGGCGGGAGCGGATGTGTTTGGCTACAAGAATGTGTGAAAGTCCGACCATGGTTTGTAAAAAACGGGTAAGAAAAGGTGCGAATACCCGACAATGTATGATCAAAAGAGGGTGCGGAGGTTTTTGGCTACAAGAAGGTTTGAATGTCCGACCATAGTTTGTAAAAAGCGGGTAAGAAAAGGTTTAAATGCCTGACTATACACCATCAAAAGCGGGAGCGGAGGTGTTCCGCTGTAAGACGGTGTGAATGTCCGACCATAGTTGGTAAAAAGCGGGTAAGAAAAGGTTAAAATACCCGACTGTACACAATCAATGGCGGGAGCGGATGTGTTTGGCTACAAGAATGTGTGAAAGTCCGACCATGGTTTGTAAAAAACGGGTAAGAAAAGGTGCGAATACCCGACAATGTATGATCAAAAGAGGGTGCGGAGGTTTTTGGCTACAAGAAGGTTTGAATGTCCGACCATAGTTTGTAAAAAGCGGGTAAGAAAAGGTTTAAATGCCTGACTATACACCATCAAAAGCGGGAGCGGAGGTGTTCCGCTGTAAGACGGTGTGAATGTCCGACCATAGTTGGTAAAAAGCGGGTAAGAAAAGGTTAAAATACCTGACTGTACACAATCAATAGGGGGAGCGGAGTTGTTCGGCTACAAGAAGGTGTGAAAGTCCAACCATGGTTTGTAAAAAGCTGGTAAGAAAAGGTTCGAATGCCCGAATATATACCATCAAAAGCGGAAGCGGAGGTGTTCGGCTGCAAGAAGGTGTGAACGTCCGACCAAAGTTTGTAAAAAGCAGTTAAGAAAAGGTTCGAATATCCAACCAAACATAATCAAAAGCGGGAGCAGAGCTGTTCGACTGCAAGTAGGTGTGAATGTCCAGCCATAATTACTCACAAACGGGTAAGAAAAGGTAGTATTGCCAGACCATACATGATCAAAACAGGGAGCTGAGGTGGTTCAGCACCAATGTGTGAATGTCTGACTATAGTTTGTAAAAAGCGGGTAAGATAAGGTGCGAATGCCCGACAATGTATAATCAAAAGAGGGAGCAGAGGTTTTCGGCTACAAGAAGGTTTGAATGTCCGACCATAGTTTGTAAAAAGCGGGTAAGAAAAGGTTCAAATGCCTGACTATACACCATCAAAAGCGGGAGCGGAGATGTTCCGCTGTAAGACGGTGTGAATGTCCGACCATAGTTGGTAAAAAGTGGGTAAGAAAAGGTTAAAATACCCGACTGTACACAATCAATAGGAATGAATTTTATAGCAAAATGCGAAATCATGCATAACTCCGCAAAAGGAACGTATTGCTCAACCAAAGGGATGCTTCTTTCTCATTCAGGGTAATATGAGGAACTTTATGCTTGATACACTTTAGACATGGATAACTATGAAAGACAAAGCAATTTTAACTTGGTTTGAGCAAAGCAATTCATTTTATAGGAAAATCCGAAATCGTGCAGGACTCATGAAAGTAAGCTTATTCTCGGATTCCTGATCCTCCAGTGTTGCTCTTTCCTATACTGCAAAATACAGCCTTGTTCTTTTTTGAAATCGATATAGACATTGATAAATATGAAGGACAAAGCAGTTTCCACTTTGTTTGAGTGAAGGAATTAATTTTATAGCAAAATCCCAAATCAAGCAGAACGTATGAAAATAAGCTTGTTTTCGGATTCCTGATCCTTCAGTGTTGCTATTTCTTCTACTGCAAAATACAATGTTGTTCTTTGTTGAAGTAAATCTAGACATTGATAAATATGAAGGACAAAGAAGTTTTCACTTGGTTTGAGTGAAGGAATTCATTTTATACATAAAATCCCAAATCATGCAGAACGTATGAAAATAAACTTATTCTCGGATTCCTGATCCTTCAGTGTTGCTTTTTCTTCTACTGCAAAATACAATGTTGTTCTTTGTTGAAGTCGATCTAGACATTGATAAATATGAAGGACAAAGCAGTTTTAACTTGGTTTGAGTGAAGGAATTCATTTTATACATAAAATCCCAAATCATGCAGAACGTATGAAAATAAGCTTATTCTCGGATTACTGATCCTTCAGTGTTGCTCTTTCTTCTACTGCAAAATCCAGTGTTGTTCTTTGTTGAAGTCAATCTAGACATTGATAAATATGAAGGACAAAGCAGTTTTAACATAGTTTTAGTGAAGGCATTCATTTATAGTAAAATCAATAATCGTGCAGAACGTATGAAAATAAGCTTATTCTCGGATTCCTAAAACTTTTGATTTGCTCTTTCTGTACTTTAAGTACAATGTTGTTCTTTGTTGAAGTCGATTTAGACATTGATAAATATGAAGGACAAAGCAGTTTTCACTTGGTTTGAGTGAAGGATTTGCTGCTGAAAACCTCCCGCTCCCGCTTTTGATTGTGTATAGTCGGGCTTTCGAGCCTTTTCTTACCCGGTTTTTGCCAACTATGGTCGGCTGTTCACAGCTTCCTCTCCAACATACTTGTATGGTGGGATATTCACACCCACTTGCATCCGAAGACCTTTTGTTGATATTTAGTCGGTCATTCGCAGCTTACCCGCTTTTGGCAAACTATGGCCTTCATGCAGCCAAACACCTCTGATCTCGCTTTTGATGATGTAAGGTTGGGCATTCAGACCTTGCTTCACCTGCTTTTCACCAAATATAGGAGGACATTCACACCTTCTTGCAGCCGAACACTTCCGCTCCACCTTTTAGTGTTCTATCACACCTTTTTTTCACCGCATTTTATAGATTATGGTTGGAAATTCTCAACCACTCTCATCCGAAGACCTCTCCTCCCGCTTTTGTTAATATATTTGAACTTTAGTCGGACATTCACACCTTCTTGCAGCTGAACCACCTCCGCTCCCTGTTTTGATCATATATGGTATGGCAATACTACCTTTTCTTACCCGTTTGTTAGTAATTATGGCTGGACATTCACACCTACTTGCAGCTGAACACCACCTCTCCCGCTTTTGATGATGTATGGACCGGCATTCTTACCTTTTCTAACACATTTTTCAGCAATTATGGTCGGAGATTCACACTTACTCACAGCCGAAAAACTCCGCTCCCGCATTTGATGGTGTATAGTCGGGCATTCTCACCCTTTCTCATCAGCTTTTTGCAAATTATGATCTGACATTCACACCTGCTTTTGATAATGTATGGTTGGGCATTCGCACCTTTTCTTACCCATTTTTCAGTAATTATGGGTGGACATTCACACCTTCTTGCAGCTGAACACCTCCTCTCCCGCTATTGATTGTGTACAGTCGGGTATTTTAACCTTTTCTTACCCGCTTTTTACCAAATATGGTCGGACATTCACACCGTCTTACAGCGGAACACCTCTGCTCCCGCTTTTGATGGTGTATAGTCAGTCGCTTGAACCTTTTCTTACCCGCATTTTACAAACTATGGTCGGACATTCAAACCTTCTTGTAGCCGAAAACCTCCGCTCCCTCTTTTGATTATACATTGTTGGGCATTCGCACCTTATTTACAAACTATAGTCAGACATTCAAACCTTGCAGCTGAGCCACCTCAGCTCCCTGTTTTGATAGTGTATGTTCGGGCATTCGAACCTATTCTTACCCCCTTTTTACAAACTATGGTCGGAGATTCACACCTACTCACAGCCGAACACTTCCGCTCCCGCATTTGATGGTGTATAGCCGGGCATTCTCACCCTTTCTCATCAGCTTTTTGCAAATTATGATCTGACATTCACACCTACTTGCAGTCGAACAGCTCTGCTCCCGCTTTTGATTATGTTTGGTTGGATATTCGAACCTTTTCTTAACTGCTTTTTACAAACTTTGGTCGGACGTTCACACCTTCTTGCAGCCGAACACATCCACTTCCACTTTTGATGGTATATATTCGGGCATTCGAACCTTTTCTTACCCGCTTTTTACAAACCGTGGTCGGACTTTCACACCTTCTTGTAGCCAAACAACTCCGCTCCCGCTATTGATTGTGTACAGTCGGGTATTTTAACCTTTTCTTACCCGCTTTTTACCAACTATGGTCGGACATTTACACCTTCTTACAGCGGAACACCTCCGCTCCCTCTTTTGATGGTCTATGTTCGGGCATTCGAACCTTTTCTTACCTGCTTTTTACAAACTATGGTCGGACATTCAAACCTTCTTGTAGCCGAACACATCCACTCCTGCTTTTGATGATGTATGGTTGGGCATTTTCACCTTTTTTTACCCATTTTTCAGTAATTATGGGTGGACATTCACACCTTCTTGCAGCTGAACAACTCCTCTCCCGCTTATGATCATGTGCGGTTTGATATTCGAAAATTTTCTTTCATGTTTTAAAGCAATTATTGATGGACATTCAAATCTTCTTGTAGCCGAACACATCCACTCCTGCTTTTGATGATGTATGGTAACCTTTTCTTACCCGCTTTTTACAAACTATGGTCGGACATTCAAACCTTCTTGTAGCCAAAAACCTCCGCTCCCTCTTTTGATCATACATTGACGGGCATTCGCACCTTATCTTACCCGCTTTTTACAAACTATAGTCAGACATTCACACCTTGCAGCTGAACCACCTCCGCTCCCTGTTTTGATCATGTATGGTCTGGCAATACTACCTTTTCTTACCCGTTTGTGAGTAATTAATCCCAAAATATTGAGCATAAAATAAGTCTTTATGCTGATGATGTATTACTTTTCCTTCAGAACTCACAGACGTCTCTCAGTCACACGATCACACTCATAAATAAATTCTCAGCACTTTCTGACTACTCTATCAACTGGTCTAAGACCACAGTTCTGCCCATTAACTGTAGGGTCCATAATATACCTGCGATCACTTTACAGTCAGGAAATATTAGATATTTAGGCATAAACATTTCCTCCAGGCTCTCAGAGCTAACAAAGCTAAATTATGTGCAATTATTAAAGACAGTAGAGGACGATCTCTCGTTGGAAGTCCTTACCTATATCACTTATGGGGAGAGTTACATCCATTGAAATGATGATACTACCAAAAGTTAACTATTTGTTCTCAATGATCTGGTTTAAGTCACTAGATTCATGCATCTCCAAATTTCTGTGGAAAAACAAACCACCACGTATTAGTTTAAAAACCCTACAGAAGACCAAGGACAGTGGTGGATTAGATTTACCTCATTTTCAGCACTATTCCTTAGACAATAGGTTACAATATATATCAAAATGGTTTAAACCTTGTTGTTGTCACAGTTCCCAGAGACGTTGTAATCGTTGAGGATTCTATATTCACCCCCTCATTAGAGGCACGTAATGCAGATTGATGACACTGAATCTTCTTCTCTGTTCATTGCTGGCATCATTCCCAGCATCGTAAGTGTTCGTGGCATTGTTAGCCTCTTCTTCTGGATCTTGATATCGAGAATCCTTTTGTATTTCTGGTTTGTCAGTCCTCTGTCTTCGTTCACCGGAGTCTTTGTCTTTTTGTCCATGAGTTTGGTGATTTTTTCTTCTTTTGATGCCTTGACACAATGTGACAGGTGATACCACGTGGGAGATCCTGTAACTTGGATTGCTGTCCCTGTGCTGCGAAATGGCTGTGCTGCTCAAATGGTCTCTCCTTCATCATGGTTACATGCTGCCATTCCGACATCTCGCCATTCCGACATGGGTCTCCAATTGTCGGAATGGCGACACTTAATTTTTTATCAAACGTCCCACCATTCCGACACTTTTTTCTTCCTATGGTCGGAATGGCGGTATGTTTTTTGTTTTTTTTAACATACCGCCATTCCGACAGTTCCTTTTAATAGCCTATTTTTTACCCAAAACATTTTGCACTAATGATATGCCGGCGCAAATACGCCCTAAAGTCTGGCGCACAAGCTTTGCACATGCAGAGGCCACAGCCTCGCAAACAAACTTTAATAATCTATTATCAAAATCCCCTGAATTTCAAATATAAAAATACAGATATTAATGTAACTCTGGCGAGACTGAAACTGATTAAGCAGAAATACAGTGTCAGTGAGCTGTCACAGCAGCCAGCTGGAGCGGAGCTCTCCACAGAGCCCATGCGTCTTTTGCACGCTGTCATCATATGCAAAAGTAATAATTGCAATTACAGATATCACGGCTACTGCACAGGACACAGTTGCAAGCACTCTGCCTTGCCTTGCCAATAGGAGAAGAGAGAAATGACAGCATAGAACGTATAAAACACAACAAAATGCAGTAAAAACGTTTATTCATGTTATTCACGTGATTTATGAGTACTCACTCCAATTTTGGGAAGCGCGGATGGGTTTTGCGCATTTGGCACAAACACACAGCCGCAACGGTTGTAGCTTTATACAGCCTGTTGATATCTTAAGGACCTAACTGGTCACACCTGGGAGTAAATGTCATGTAGAGATTGTTTTTACATGACATTACAGCTGAACATATAGCTTTCATCCACAAACCAACGTGGGAGAGCCCGAAGACGCATGTGCCAGACGCACATAGGCATGCGTAAAACCAATTTTGACCACTTCATACTGTTTATTTGCTTTCTTTTAGTTAACTTTCGTTTCTTTTGGATTCTTGTGCGTGTTATGGAGCCGTTTTGGTCCATGTTTGTAAGCCTTTTTTTCCTGGATTAAATTTTCGGAAGTTGAAACAAGTGGCATTGGAGTGTGTGATTGAAAACCACCGCGGACTGCTTCTCCTCCTCCAGTTGCCGAGACTTTGTGTTTTTAATAACGCTTGTCTATAAACATGTGTTAAACATATAAATTGCATGAACAGAAAGAAGGGACTCACCTGTTGAGTAACACACATTTCCTTATACGGAAAGCCTTGTCGGAATGGTGGGACATTTGAACGTCAGAATAGCGGGATGTCGCAATGGTGGGATGTCGGAATGGTGGGACGTTTGCATGTCGGAATGGTGGTATGTCGGAATGGTGGTATGTCGGAATGGTGGGATGTCGGAATAGCGGGATGTCGGAATGGCGGGATTTCGGAATGGGTGTTGCCACCCCCTTCATCATATACACAGTTATTTATACATCACCTTCCACCATGAAGCGTTGTCCCTTTTTGTTTCTCTCTTTGTTCTTAAAATGCTGTTATGCATGTCTAAACCAATCCATTAAATTAGATCATTTTGGCAGTAAAGCGATCTACAATGTGCTTGGTCGCAAAGCTGCTCATCTGTGGTAAACAGCTCTTCAGAAAGGCATTCTTCAATTGATTTCACTAATTCTATGTAATAATTTTGTGATTTCCTACAAAACTACACTTCTTCTCCCATCTGTCTGAGTATTTAATATTGTCTGGGTCCCGTTAAAACATGTATTTTTCCCATCTAATTCCTTGTTTGCTTTAAAACAAGTATTCCCCATTTTCTATCCCTTCAGTAGCCAACCAGTTTGTATGGAGTACACTGGAGCAACTTGACTGATCAGTAAAACACTGCTTTTGTTGTCACCGCAAGGCTTCCCCCGTCGGTTGTTTCACTGAGACACTACTGAGTAACTATAACTCAACACAGTTTATACACATAACATTCCTATACATACTAACAAACAAACAAACAATTATTTATCGCAATTTTCTCATCTCTGTTTGAACGTACACCCAGGTAAATATTCCTGTAGTCTTCTCATACCGACTATGGACCCATTCATTGTTTAACTTCACTGTTTTGCAAATCCTAATTGAATATTACACATTGACATTGAACTTTACTTGATAAGCAGGTCTTCATTGCATTCAGCAGCCTATATGTGAGCATCTATGTGTAAGCTGTTCTTCTTTGCATTTATCAGCAGCAAGCAATTCTTCATTGCACATGCATATGAAAATAGTAAAACAATTCCAATGCGTTAGCGAAACCTTCTATATCAGGAGTGTCCATCATGATGCTGGGAATAGAACCTCTTTCCCAGAATAGTTCAACCTTCATTACTCAACTGATCATAACTCCGCAATGAGCACATTTCAAAGTATCATTCCTCTACATATATTCAAAAATCTATGTGTAAATGTTTAATATTTCTTATATTTGTTGATGTCATTCTGTGTGCATGTGGCCTAAACCCAATCTCTGTGTGGCAATTTTAATTTAAACAAGTTGAACTCTGCCTCTGATCATTTAAAAAAGGTGTGTACCAATATCAACCTTTCTCAGGTAATTACAGATCCTACAAAACCAAAGAGATCCTTCAAGGTTGTCCCTGATTGGCTCAATCTTAACAAATCAAAGGTAGAAAATCCGCAGTATCCGAACTTGGTGTTAGTTATCACTGCTATATAGCCTGTATCAGAATTGCAAAAATGAAAACATTAGGTCCACGCTTGGTATCCAGATCCTGAAACATCTCCATGAGCAGGCTTTTTTTTAACTGATCTGTTGAATAGTTATATGACACTGTTAAAATCCCAGATGAAGATCTAGCACTTGACCATTTTTGTAAATCTTCTAATTCCATAGTTGATAAACACGCCCCTTTTAAAAAGTATAGAACTTAGAACAGGTCTATCCCTGGCTTTCGGCAGAACTGTCTTCTTTACTTTTTTTTCCCCTTGTCCTGTTCAGCATTATGTCAGAAGAATTGTAGTCTGAATACCTTTGATGCCAAACAGATTTGTTTTGCCAAGGGAAGTTTTATAAATGTAAAGCTCCCCTTGATGCCAATTTATTTATTTCTGTTTACAATATATGACATGAACTGAACTGAACCGGACCGGGGGACAAGGAAAGAAGAAGAGGAAAGAAGAGGAAACAGAACAAAAATAGAAACAAAAACCAGACAACCAGCTGCTACACCTGTAAAAAACAAAACAGACAACAATCCATGGCCTATGAGGGGAATCCAGCCTTAGCGCCACCAGGAGCACCTGAAAGCAGACAAGCAGAGAAAAAACAAACACACAAACAAACAAAAACAAGCACAAGAAGCGGCAATCGCATACAACACAGCTGTGGATATAGATGACCTGAGACGACATGATAATACATCAACTGCTTAGTGACCATGCTACTGGACTAATGAATGTGTGTGTGTGTGTGTGTGAGAACATGCAACACCCATGGCACAGGACCTACATGATAACCGTGCTTAGTTATGAGTGTATAAGCGTACAGGGCCACAATCCACAGCCCCCCCCCAAGCAATCAGAAGCAGGCAGAGAGGGCCACAAGACCCAGGCCACCAGCAGCCCCCACAGAGCACAGAACCCAGGCAGCCCACCGCAGGGGCAACCACGCATCCACCCAGAAGACTGCAGAGGAAGCCCCCGGAAAGAGCCCCCATAAGCATAGGGCAGAGGCACTCCGGGAACCAGGGGCAACAGCCCACCTACCCCGCCAGGCCCCAGCCGCCCAGACATGGGCCGTGCACTGGACCTGGGCCCCAGGAGCCCGAGCGCCCCCAAACCCCCCGGCAGAGGCCCCACCCAATACCCAGGAGGGCCAAGCGCCCCAGACAGCCACAAAGTGGGTCAGCGCCTGCCCCAGCGCCCCTGGCCAAGTGCCCTGGGAGTCAAGACGTGCCCACAGGTGGGTGAAGTCGCGAGCAGTGGGGAGAGGCAACGCTGATGCCCCATCGGGAGAAACACAGGCAGGCCAGGCGACAGCAAGTCCCAGATCCAGGCCCAATCATTACCACACACACTTTCACGTCCCATACATCCACACATCCACACATCCTACCTCCCTCGACTCTGCTGGGGTGTAGTGCAGCGGGCACACCAGGAGGCCAGCAACCCCCCAGCCACCACAGACCCCGAACCAGCAGAACAATTAATTAATCCTCCTGGCCCCTCCTGCCCCGAGCAGACACCAGGAAGCAGGGGTGTGCGAAGAAGACCCCTCCTCTCACCCTTCTGGCTCTTCAATATTTTCTAATAGTGAGCAATTAAAATTGAGGGGCAGCCAAACTTGTAGAACTGGGAGCGCGGCACTCTGGGCAGCCTACATACCCAAAGAGCCCCGCCCACCAGATGCCACTCAGTGTAACCACCCCTCAAGACATAATGTGTGTGTGTGAGTGTGTTTGATAAGTAGTAATGTCTAAGGTGTAATTAAAACAGGGGCAGGGAACTGCAGAGTGCAACCAAAGGGGACCACCTACGTGGCCCCATCCACTACACCCCACCGAACACACACGCCCCCAAAACCCTTCATGTGTGAGTGTGTGCTGTGTACAGGAGCCAGAAGGGAGAGGGGTATGGGGATATATACCGGGGGAGCTACTCTCCCCCAGAGAGGGCAGCCAGGGACTGGCTGCAATAGGCATCCCCGCTACCTGGGAGCCAACAATGGGCAGGAGGGCCTGATGTCCACCAGGCTCGGGGCCTGCAGCGACCATATTCCGGGAGCTACTGTACCCCCAGAAGGTACCCATCCCGCCCCAACCCCATTCAACCCAACCCCACCCAGGAGGACCTCTACAAAAAACAAACAAACAAACCACCCGGTCACACCAGTTGCAGCAGCCTGGGCCTGAGACCCACCATCACCCAGCAACCCACCACCACCACTATGTGATAAAACTAATCAGAGGGGACCAGAGAGAATGAAATTCAGCCAATTGATGTTTTGAGGAGGCAGACATTGTTTCCATGCTAATATAATCTAAAAGAAAATTTCTAAACTGGTTAATACACAGATTGTTCTTCGCTTTCCAGTTCATGAGAATAGTTTTCTTTGCGATACATAACACTGTGACAACCATGTGTGCTGAGTTAATTTCCATGTTGATGTTGTCTAAGTCACCCAGTATGCACAGTGTGGGGCATGCAGGGATGCTACACTTTAGCCATGTTGACAGGTCCTCACAGACTTCAAGCCAGAACTTCTGGACAGGCGCAGAAAACCACAAAGCGTGTGCATAATCATCAGGTGTGTTATCTGTGCAATGTGAGCAGATGTTTGAGTGTGTTAGACCCATCCTGAACATCCTTTGTCCTGTATAGTGTGTTCTATGAAGGATTTTGTATTGTATGAGCTGTAAATTAGGATTTCGAGTCTTTATGAAGGTGTTCAAACATATTTGTGGTTAGAAGCTATGACCAGAACTGATGGATAAATCTGCCTCCCATTTTGAGGATGGAAGAGACATTGTGTCATCTATCTTAGACAATAATTTATATATTTTTGATAGTAGTTTTGGGGTACAGCTGCTTAGAAATTCTGCTACCCTAGTCGGGGGTTGTAAGTCTGGTTGGTGGAGGATATATCCATCCATCCATCCATCATCTGCCGCTTATCCGGGGGTCGGGTCGCGGGGGCAGCAGCTTGAGCAGAGAAACCCAGACGTCTCTGTCCCCGGCCACTTCCTCCAGCTCTTCCGGGGGGACCCCGAGGCGTTCCCAGGCCAGCCGAGAGACATAGTCTCTCCAACGTGTCCTGGGTCTCCCCCGGGGTCTCCTCCCAGTGGGACGTGCCCGGAACACCTCCCCAGGGAGGCGCCCAGGGGGCATCCTAACCAGATGCCCGAGCCACCTCATCTGACTCCTCTCAATGCGGAGGAGCAGCGGTTCTACTCCGAGCCCCTCCCGGATGCCTGAGCTTCTCACCCTATCTCTAACGGAGAGCCCAGACACCCTGCGGAGGAAACCCAGTTCGGCCGCTTGTATTCGCGATCTTGTTCTTTCGGTCACTACCCACAACTCGTGACCATAGGTGAGGATGGGAACGTAGATTGACCAGTAAGTAGAGAGCTTCGCCTTCTGGCTCAGCTCCCTCTTCACAACGACGGGTCGGTGCAGAGCCTGCAACACTGCAGGCGCCGCACCGATCCGCCCGTCAATCTCCCGCTCCATTCGTCCGTCACTCGTGAACAAGACCCCGAGATACTTGAACTCCTCCTCTTGGGGAAGGATCTCATTCCCGACCCGGAGAGAGCATTCCACCCTTTTCCGGCTGAGAACCATAGTCTCGGATTTGGAGGTGCTGATTCTCATCCCAGCCGCTTCACACTCGGCTGCGAATCACTCCAGTGAGAGCTGAAGGTCACGGCCTGACGACGCTAACAGAACCACATCATCTGCAAAAAGCAGAGACCCGATTCTGAGGTCGCCAAATGGGACACCCTCAACGCCCTGGCTCCGCCTAGAAATTCTGTCCATAAAAGTTAGGAACAGAATCGGTGACAAAGGGCAGCCCTGACGGAGTCCAACTCTCACCGGAAACGTATCCGACTTACTGCCGGCAATGCGGACCAAACTCTGGCACCGGTCATACAGAGACCGAACGGCCCCTATCAAGGGGTCCGGCACTCCATATTCCCGGAGCACCCCCAACAGGACTCCACGAGGGACACGGTCGAACGCTTTCTCCAAGTCCACAAAACACATGTAGACTGGTTGGGCGAACTCCCATGCACCCTCCAGGATCCTGCCGAGGGTATAGAGCTGGTCCACTGTTCCACGGCCAGGACGAAAGCCACACTGCATCTCCTGAATCCGAGGCTCGATTATCCGACGGATCCTCCTCTCCAATACCCCCGAATAGACCTTACCAGGGAGGCTGAGGAGTGTGATACCCCTATAGTTGGAACACACCCTCCGGTCCCCCTTTTTAAAGAGGGGGACCACCACCCCAATCTGCCAGTTCAGAGGCACTGTCCCCGATGTCCACGCGATACTGCAGAGGCGTGTCAGCCAAGACAGCCCTACAACATCCAGAGCCTTGAGAAACTCAGGACGGACCTCATCCACCCCCGGGGCCTTGCCACCGAGGAGCTTTTTAACCACCTCGGCAACCTCAGCCCCAGAAATGGGAGGCCCCATCTCCGAGCTCTCCGACTCTGCCTCTTCCGAGCACGTGTTGGTAGGATTGAGGAGTTCCTCGAAGTACTCCCCCCACCGACTCACAACATCCCTAGTTGAGGTCAGCAAAGCCCCGTCCGCACTGTAAACAGTGTTGACTGTGAGCCGCTTCCCCCCCCTGAGACGCCGGATGGTGGACCAGAATCTTTTCGAGGCCGTCCGGAAATCGTTCTCCATGGTCTCACCGAACTCCTCCCAGGCCCGAGTTTTTGCCTCAGCAACCGCCAAAGCCGCGGCCCGTCTGGCCCGTCGGTACCTATCAGCTTCTTCCAGGGTCCCACTGGCCAAAAAGGCCCGATAGGACTCCTTCTTCAGCTTGACGGCTTCCCTCACCACTGGTGTCCACCAGCAGGTTCGAGGGTTGCCGCCACGACAGGCACCGACCACCTTACGGCCACAACTCCGACCAGCTGCCTCGGCAATGGAGTCACGGAACATGGCCCATTCAATGTCCCCCACCTCAAATATGGTTGAAGCTCTGCTGGAGGTGGGAGTTAAAGCTCCTTCTGACGGGGGATTCTGACAAACGCTCCCAGCAGACCCTCACAATACGTTTGGGCCTGCCAGGTCTGATCGGCATCCTCCCCCACCAGCGGAGCCAACTCACCACCAGGTGGTGATCAGTTGACAGCTCCGCCCCTCTCTTCACCCGAGTGTCCAGGACATACGGCCGCAAGTCCGATGATACAACCACAAAGTCGATCATCGAACTGCGGCCAAGGGTGTCCTGGTGCCAAGTGCACATATGGACACCCTTATGCCTGAACATGGTGTTCGTTATGGACAGTCTATGACTGGCACAGAAGTCCAACAACATAACACCACTCTGATTCAGATCGGGGGGGCCGTTCCTCCCAATCACACCCCTCCAGGTCTCACTGTCATTGCCCACGTGAGCATTGAAGTCCCCCAGCAGAATGAGGGAGTCTCCGGTAGGAGCATTCTCCAGTGCCTCCCCCAGAGACTCCAAAAAGGGTAGGTACTCTGAACTGCTGTTTGGCGCATAGGCACAAACAACAGTCAGGACTCGTCCCCCCACCCAAGGCGGAGGGAGGCTACCCTCTCGTTCACTGGGGTAAACCCCAATGTACTGGCACACAGCCGGGGGGCAATAAGTATGCCCACACCTGCTCTGCGCCTCTCACCACGGGCAACTCCAGAGTGGAAGAGAGTCCAACCCCTCTCAAGAGTACTGGTTCCAGATCCCAAGCCGTGCGTCGAGGTGAGTCCGACTATATCTAACGGTCTGATGAAGTTTCAACAATAAACAACAAACTTTGTATTATGAGAAAGAACCAGACTCATTCTTCAGGAATCCGAAAATAAGCTCTATTTTACGAGTTATGCACGAATTCGGATTCTCCTATAAAACGAATTCCTTCCTTCTTTATCAAAAGCAGGAGCGGAGGTGTTCAGCTGCAAGAAGGTCTAAATGTCCATCAATAATTGCTAGAAAACATGAAAGAAAATTTTCGAAAATCAAAGCGCACATGATCATAAGTGGGAGAGGAGGTGTTCAGCTGCAAGAAGGTGTGAATGTCCACCCATTATTCCTGACAAATGGGTAAAAAAAAGGTGCGAATGCCCAACCATACATCATCAAAAGCAGGAGTGGATGTGTTCGGCTACAAGAAGGTGTGAACGTCCAACCAAAGTTTGTAAAAAGCAGTTAAGAAAAGGTTTGAATATCCAACCAAACATAATCAAAAGCGGGAGCATAGCTTTTCGACTGCAAGTAGGTGTGAATGTCAGATCATAATTTGCAAAAAGCTGATGAGAAAGGGTGAGAATGTCCGACTGCACACCATCAAATGCGGGAGCGGAGTTGTTCGGCTGTGAGTAGGTGTGAATCTCTGACCGTAATTTCTGAAAAATGTGTTAGAAAAGGTAAGAATGCCGGTCCATACATCATCAAAAGCGAGAGAGGTGGTGTTCGGCTGCAAGTAGGTGTGAATGTCCAGCCATAATTACTCACAAACGGGTAAGAAAAGGTAGTATTGCCAGACCATACATGATCAAAACAGGGAGCGGAGGTGGTTCAGCTGCAAGAAGGTGTGAATGTCTCACTAAAGTTCAAATATATTAACAAAAGCGGGAGGAGAGGTCTTCGGATGAGAGTGGTTGAGAATTTCCAACCATAATCTATAAAATTCGGTGAAAAAAAGGTGTGATAGAACACTAAAAGGTGGAGCGGAAGTGTTCGGCTGCAAGAAGGTGTGAATGTCCGACTATATTTGGTGAAAAGCAGGTGAAGCAAGGTCTGAATGCCCAACCTTACATTATTAAAAGCGAGATCAGAGGTGTTTGGCTGCAAGAAGGCCATAGTTTGCCAAAAGCGGGTAAGCTGCGAATGACCAACTAAATATCAACAAAAGGTCTTCGGATGCAAGTGGGTGTGAATATCCCACCATACAAGTATGGTGGAGAGGAAGCTGTGAACAGTCGACCATAGTTTGCAAAAAGCGGGTGAGAAAAGGTGCGAATGTCCAACCATACATGATCAAAACAGGGAGCGGAGGTGTTTGGCTGTGACAAGGTGTGAATGTCCACCCAAAATTAATGAAAAGCGGGTAAAAAGTAGGTTTGAATGCCCAAGCATACATCATCAAAAGAAGGAGTGGATGTGTTCGGCTACAAGAAGGTTTGAATGTCCGAGCATAGTTTGTAAAAAGCGGGTAAGAAAAGGTTCGAATGCCCAAACATACACCATCAAAAGAGGGAGCGCAGGTGTTCCGCTGTAAGTTGTGAATGTCCGACCATAGTTGGTAAAAAGTGGGTAAGAAAAGGTTAAAATACCCGACTGTACACAATCAATAGCGGGAGCGGATGTGTTTGGCTACAAGAATGTGTGAAAGTCCGACCATGGTTTGTAAAAAACGGGTAAGAAAAGGTGCGAATGCCCGACAATGTATGATCAAAAGAGGGAGCGGAGGTTTTTGGCTACAAGAAGGTTTGAATGTCCGACCATAGTTTGTAAAAAGCGGGTAAGAAAAGGTTCAAATGCCTGACTATACACCATCAAAAGCGGAAGCGGAGGTGTTCGGCTGCAAGAAGGTGTGAACGTCCGACCAAAGTTTGTAAAAAGCAGTTAAGAAAAGGTTCGAATATCCAACCAAACATAATCAAAAGCGGGAGCAGAGCTGTTCGACTGCAAGTAGGTGTGAATGTCCAGCCATAATTACTCACAAAGGGGTAAGAAAAGGTAGTATTGCCAGACCTTACATGATCAAAACAGGGAACTGAGGTGGTTCAGCTGCAAGGTGTGAATGTCTGACTATAGTTTGTAAAAAGCGGGTAAGATAAGGTGCGAATGCCCGACAATGTATAATCAAAAGAGGGAGCAGAGGTTTTCGGCTACACGAAGGTTTGAATGTCCGACCATAGTTTGTAAAAAGCGGGTAAGAAAAGGTTCAAATGCCTGACTATACACCATCAAAAGCGGGAGCGGAGATGTTCCGCTGTAAGACGGTGTGAATGTCCGACCATAGTTGGTAAAAAGCGGGTAAGAAAAGGTTAAAATACCCGACTGTACACAATCAATAGCGGGAGCGGAGTTGTTCGGCTACAAGAAGGTGTGAAAGTCCAACCATCGTTTGTAAAAAGCTGGTAAGAAAAGGTTCGAATGCCCGAATATATACCATCAAAAGCGGAAGCGGAGGTGTTCGGCTGCAAGAAGGTGTGAACGTCCGACCAAAGTTGGCAAAAAGCAGCAAAGAAAAGGTTCGAATATCCAAACATAATTAAAAGCGAGAGAGATTGTGTTCAGCTGCAAGTAGGTGTGAATATCCAGCCATAATTACTCACAAACGGGTAAGAAAATGTAGTATTGCCAGACCATACATGATCAAAACAGGGAGCCGAGGTGGTTTAGCTGCAAAAAGGGGTGAATGTCCAACTAAAGTTCAAATATATTAACAAAAGCGGGAGGAGAGGTCTTCGGATTAGAGTGGTTGAAATTTCCAACCATAATCTATAAAATGCGGTGAAAAAAAGGTGTGAAGGAATGAATTTTATAGCAAAATCCGAAATCATGCATAACTCCGCAAAAGGAACGTATTGCTCAACCAAAGGGATGCTTCTTTCTCATTCAGGGTAATATGAGGAACTTTATGCTTGATACATTTTAGACATGGATAACAATGAAGGACAAAGCAATTTTAACTTGGTTTGAGCAAAGCAATTCATTTTATAGGAAAATCCGAAATCGTGCAGGACTCATGAAAGTAAGCTTATTCTCGGATTCCTGATCCTCCAGTGTTGCTCTTTCCTATACTGCAAAATACAGCCTTGTTCTTTGTTGAAATCGATATAGACATTGATAAATATGAAGGACAAAGCAGTTTCCACTTTGTTTGAGTGAAGGAATTAATTTTATAGCAAAATCCCAAATCAAGCAGAACGTATGAAAATAAGCGTGTTTTCGGATTCCTGATCCTTCAGTGTTGCTATTTCTTCTACTGCAAAATACAATGTTGTTCTTTGTTGAAGTAAATCTAGACATTGATAAATATGAAGGACAAAGCAGTTTTCACTTGGTTTGAGTGAAGGAATTCATTTTATACATAAAATCCCAAATCAAGCAGAACGTATGAAAAGAAGCTTATTCTCGGATTCCTGATCCTTCAGTGTTGCCTTTTCTTCTACTGCAAAATACAATGTTGTTCTTTGTTGAAGTCGATCTAGACATTGATAAATATGAAGGACAAAGCAGTTTTCACTAGGTTTGAGTGAAGGATTTGCAGCTGAAAACCTCCCGCTCCCGCTTTTGATTGTGTATAGTCGGGCATTCGAACCTTTTCTCATCAGCTTTTTGCAAATTATGATCTGACATTCACACCTACTCACAGCCGAACACTTCCGCTCCCGCATTTGATGGTGTATAGCCGGGCATTCTCACCCTTTCTCATCAGCTTTTTGCAAATTATGATCTGACATTCACACCTACTTGCAGTCGAACAGCTCTGCTCCCACTTTTGATTATGTTTGGTTGGATATTCGAACCTTTTCTTACCCGCTTTTTACAAACCGTGGTCGGACTTTCACACCTTCTTGTAGCCAAACAACTCCGCTCCCCCTATTGATTGTGTACAGTCGAGTATTTTAACCTTTTCTTACCCGTTTTTTACCAACTATGGTCGGACATTTACACCTTCTTAAAGCGGAACACCTCCGCTCCCTCTTTTGATGGTCTATGTTCGGGCATTCGAACCTTTTCTTACCCGCTTTTTACAAACTATGGTCGGACATTCAAACTTTCTTGTAGGCGAACACATCCACTCCTGCTTTTGATGATGTATGGTTGGGCATTTTCACCTTTTCTTACCCATTTTTCAGTAATTATGGGTGGACATTCACACCTTCTTGTAGCCGAACACATCCACTCCTGCTTTTGATGATGTATGGTAACCTTTTCTTACCCGCTTTTTACAAACTATGGTCGGACATTCAAACCTTCTTGTAGCCAAAACCCTCCGCTCCCTCTTTTGATCATACATTGTCGGGCATTCGCACCTTATCTTACCCGCTTTTTACAAACTATAGTCAGACATTCACACCTTGCAGCTGAACCACCTCCGCTCCCTGTTTTGATCATGTATGGTCTGGCAATACTACCTTTTCTTACCCGTTTGTGAGTAATTAATCCCAAAATATTGAGCATAAAATAAGTCTTTATGCTGATGATGTATTACTTTTCCTTCAGAACTCACAGACGTCTCTCAGTCACACGATCACACTCATAAATAAATTCTCAGCACTTTCTGACTACTCTATCAACTGGTCTAAGACCACAGTTCTGCCCATTAACTGTAGGGTCCATAATATACCTGCGATCACTTTACAGTCAGGAAATATTAGATATTTAGGCATAAACATTTCCTCCAGGCTCTCAGAGCTAACAAAGCTAAATTATGTGCAATTATTAAAGACAGTAGAGGACGATCTCTCGTTGGAAGTCCTTACCTATATCACTTATGGGGAGAGTTACATCCATTAAAATGATGATACTACCAAAAGTTAACTATTTGTTCTCAATGATCCCCATAAAACCATCTGCTACTTGGTTTAAGTCACTAGATTCATGCATCTCCAAATTTCTGTGGAAAAACAAACCACCACGTATTAGTTTAAAAACCCTACAGAAGACCAAGGACAGTGGTGGATTAGATTTACCTCATTTTCAGCACTATTCCTTAGACAATAGGTTACAATATATATCAAAATGGTTTAAACCTTGTTGTTGTCACAGTTCCCAGAGACGTTGTAATCGTTGAGGATTCTATATTCACCCCCTCATTAGAGGCACGTAATGCAGATTGATGACACTGAATCTTCTTCTCTGTTCATTGCTGGCATCATTCCCAGCATCGTAAGTGTTCGTGGCATTGTTAGCCTCTTCTTCTGGATCTTGATATCGAGAATCCTTTTGTATTTCTGGTTTGTCAGTCCTCTCTCTTCGTTCACCGGAGTCTTTGTCTTTTTGTCCTTGAGTTTGGTGATTTTTTCTTCTTTTGATGCCTTGACACAATGTGACAGGTGATACCACGTGGGAGATCCTGTAACTTGGATTGCTGTCCCTGTGCTGCGAAATGGCTGTGCTGCTCAAATGGTCTCTCCTTCATCATGGTTACATGATGCCATTCCGACATCTCGCCATTCCGACATGGGTCTCCAATTGTCGGAATGGCAACACTTAATTTTTTATCAAACGTCCCACCATTCCGACACTTTTTTCCTCCTATGGTCGGAATGGCGGTATGTTTTTTGTTTTTTTTTAACATACCGCCATTCCGACAGTTCCTTTTAATAGCCTATTTTTTACCCAAAACATTTTGCACTAATGATATGCCGGCGCAAATACGCCCTAAAGTTTGGCGCACAAGCTTTGCACATGCAGAGGCCACAGCCTCGCAAACAAACTTTAATAATCTATTATCAAAATCCCCTGAATTTCAAATATAAAAATACAGATATTAATGTAACTCTGGCGAGACTGAAACTGATTAAGCAGAAATACAGTGTCAGTGAGCTGTCACAGCAGCCAGCTGGAGCGGAGCTCTCCACAGAGCCCATGCGTCTTTTGCACGCTGTCATCATATGCAAAAGTAATAATTGCAATTACAGATATCACGGCTACTGCACAGGACACAGTTGCGAGCACTCTGCCTTGCCTTGCCAATAGGAGAAGATAGAAATGACGGCATAGAACGTGTAAAATACAACAAAATGCAGTAAAAACGTTTATTCATGTTATTCACGTGATTTATGAGTACTCACTCCAATTTTGGGAAGCGCGGATGGGTTTTGCGCATTTGGCACAAACACACAGCCGCAACGGTTGTAGCTTTATACAGCCTGTTGATATCTTAAGGACCTAACTGGTCACACCTGGGAGTAAATGTCATGTAGAGATTGTTTTTACATGACATTACAGCTGAACATATAGCTTTCATCCACAAACCAACGTGGGAGAGCCCGAAGACGCATGTGCCAGACGCACATAGGCATGCGTAAAACCAATTTTGACCACTTCATACTGTTTATTTGCTTTCTTTTAGTTAACTTTCGTTTCTTTTGGATTCTTGTGCGTGTTATGGAGCCGTTTTGGTCCATGTTTGTAAGCCTTTTTTTCCTGGATTAAATTTTCGGAAGTTGAAACAAGTGGCATTGGAGTGTGTGATTGAAAACCACCGCGGACTGCTTCTCCTCCTCCAGTTGCCGAGACTTTGTGTTTTTAATAACGCTTGTCTATAAACATGTTAAACATATAAATTGCATGAACAGAAAGAAGGGACTCACCTGTTGAGTAACACACATTTCCTTATACGGAAAGCCTTGTCGGAATGGTGGGACATTTGAACGTCAGAATAGCGGGATGTCGCAATGGTGGGATGTCGGAATGGTGGGACGTTTGCATGTCGGAATGGTGGTATGTCGGAATGGTGGTATGTCGGAATGGTGGGATGTCGGAATAGCGGGATGTCGGAATGGCGGGATTTCGGAATGGGTGTTGCCACCCCCTTCATCATATACACAGTTATTAATACATCACCTTCCACCATGAAGCGTTGTCCCTTTTTGTTTCTCTCTTTGTTCTTAAAATGCTGTTATGCATGTCTAAACCAATCCATTAAATTAGATCATTTTGGCAGTAAAGCGATCTACAATGTGCTTGGTCGCAAAGCTGCTCATCTGTGGTAAACAGCTCTTCAGAAAGGCATTCTTCAATTGATTTCACTAATTCTATGTAATAATTTTGTGATTTCCTACAAAACTACACTTCTTCTCCCATCTGTCTGAGTATTTAATATTGTCTGGGTCCCGTTAAAACATGTATTTTTCCCATCTAATTCCTTGTTTGCTTTAAAACAAGTATTCCCCATTTTCTATCCCTTCAGTAGCCAACCAGTTTGTATGGAGTACACTGGAGCAACTTGACTGATCAGTAAAACACTGCTTTTGTTGTCATCGCAAGGCTTCCCCCGTCGGTTGTTTCACTGAGACACTACTGAGTAACTATAACTCAACACAGTTTATACACATAACATTCATATACATACTAACAAACAAACAAACAATTATTTATCGCAATTTTCTCATCTCTGTTTGAACGTACACCCAGGTAAATATTCCTGTAGTCTTCTCATACCGACTATGGACCCATTCATTGTTTAACTTCACTGTTTTGCAAATCCTAATTGAATATTACACATTGACATTGAACTTTACTTGATAAGCAGGTCTTCATTGCATTCAGCAGCCTATATGTGAGCATCTATGTGTAAGCTGTTCTTCTTTGCATTTATCAGCAGCAAGCAATTCTTCATTGCACATGCATATGAAAATAGTAAAACAATTCCAATGCGTTAGCGAAACCTTCTATATCAGGAGTGTCCATCATGATGCTGGGAATAGAACCTCTTTCCCAGAATAGTTCAACCTTCATTACTCAACTGATCATAACTCCGCAATGAGCACATTTCAAAGTATCATTCCTCTACATATATTCAAAAATCTATGTGTAAATGTTTAATATTTCTTATATTTGTTGATGTCATTCTGTGTGCATGTGGCCTAAACCCAATCTCTGTGTGGCAATTTTAATTTAAACAAGTTGAACTCCTCCTCTGATCATTTAAAAAAGGTGTGTACCAATATCAACCTTTCTCAGGTAATTACAGATCCTACAAAACCAAAGAGATCCTTCCAGGTTGTCCCTGGTTGGCTCAATCTTGACAAATCAAAGATAGAAAATCCGCAGTATCTGAACTTGGTGTTAGTTATCACTGCTCAATAGCCTGTATCAGAATTGCAAAAATGAAAACATTAGGTCCACGCTTGGTATCCAGATCCTGAAACATCTCCATGAACAGGCTTTTTTTTAACTGATCTGTTGAATAGTTATATGACACTGTTAAAATCCCAGATGAAGATCTAGCACTTGACCATTTTTGTAAATCTTCTAATTCCATAGTTGATAAACACGCCCCTTTTAAAAAGTATAGAACTTAGAACAGGTCTATCCCTGGCTTTCGGCAGAACTGTCTTCTTTACTTTTTTTTCCCCTTGTCCTGTTCAGCATTATGTCAGAAGAATTGTAGTCTGAATACCTTTGATGCCAAACAGATTTGTTTTGCCAAGGGAAGTTTTATAAATGTAAAGCTCCCCTTGATGCCCATTTATTTATTTCTGTTTACAATATATGACATGAACTGAACTGAACCGGACCGGGGGACAAGGAAAGAAGAAGAGGAAAGAAGAGGAAACAGAACAAAAATAGAAACAGAAACCAGACAACCAGCTGCTACACCTGTAAAAAACAAAACAGACAACAATCCATGGCCTATGAGGGGAATCCAGCCTTAGCGCCACCAGGAGCACCTGAAAGCAGACAAGCAGAGAAAAAACAAACACACAAACAAACAAAAACAAGCACAAGAAGCGGCAATCGCATACAACACAGCTGTGGATATAGATGACCTGAGACGACATGATAATACATCAACTGCTTAGTGACCATGCTACTGGACTAATGAATGTGTGTGTGTGTGTGAGAGAACATGCAACACCCATGGCACAGGACCTACATGATAACCGTGCTTAGTTATGAGTGTATAAGCGTACAGGGCCACAATCCACAGCCCCCCCCCAAGCAATCAGAAGCAGGCAGAGAGGGCCACAAGACCCAGGCCACCAGCAGCCCCCACAGAGCACAGAACCCAGGCAGCCCACCGCAGGGGCAACCACGCATCCACCCAGAAGACTGCAGAGGAAGCCCCCGGAAAGAGCCCCCATAAGCATAGGGCAGAGGCACTCCGGGAACCAGGGGCAACAGCCCACCGACCCCGCCAGGCCCCAGCCGCCCAGACATGGGCCGTGCACTGGACCTGGGCCCCAGGAGCCCGAGCGCCCCCAAACCCCCCGGCAGAGGCCCCACCCAATACCCAGGAGGGCCAAGCGCCCCAGACAGCCACAAAGTGGGTCAGCGCCTGCCCCAGCGCCCCTGGCCAAGTGCCCTGGGAGTCAAGACGTGCCCACAGGTGGGTGAAGTCGCGAGCAGTGGGGAGAGGCAACGCTGATGCCCCATCGGGAGAAACACAGGCAGGCCAGGCGACAGCAAGTCCCAGATCCAGGCCCAATCATTACCACACACACTTTCACGTCCCATACATCCACACATCCACACATCCTACCTCCCTCGACTCTGCTGGGGTGTATTGCAGCGGGCACACCAGGAGGCCAGCAACCCCCCAGCCACCACAGACCCCGAACCAGCAGAACAATTAATTAATCCTCCTGGCCCCTCCTGCCCCGAGCAGACACCAGGAAGCAGGGGTGTGCGAAGAAGACCCCTCCCCTCACCCTTCTGGCTCTTCAATATTTTCTAATAGTGAGCAATTAAAATTGAGGGGCAGCCAAACTTGTAGAACTGGGAGCGCGGCACTCTGGGCAGCCTACATACCCAAAGAGCCCCGCCCACCAGATGCCACTCAGTGTAACCACCCCCCAAGACCTAATGTGTGTGTGTGAGTGTGTTTCATAAGTAGTAATGTCTAAGGTGTAATTAAAACAGGGGCAGGGAACTGCAGAGTGCAACCAAAGGGGACCACCTACGTGGCCCCATCCACTACACCCCACCGAACACACACGCCCCCAAAACCCTTCATGTGTGAGTGTGTGCTGTGTACAGGAGCCAGAAGGGAGGGGGGTATGGGGATATATACCGGGGGAGCTACTCTCCCCCAGAGAGGGCAGCCAGGGACTGGCTGCAATAGGCATCCCCGCTACCTGGGAGCCAACAATGGGCAGGAGGGCCTGATGTCCACCAGGCTCGGGGCCTGCAGCGACCATATTCCGGGAGCTACTGTACCCCCAGAAGGTACCCATCCCGCCCCACCCCACTCAACCCAACCCCACCCAGGAAGACCTCTACAAAAAACAAACAAACAAACCACCCGGTCACACCAGTCGCAGCAGCCCGGGCCTGAGACCCACCATCACCCAGCAACCCACCACCACCACTATGTGATAAAACTAATCAGAGGGGACCAGAGAGAATGAAATTCAGCCAATTGATGTTTTGAGGAGGCAGACATTGTTTCCATGCTAATATAATCTAAAAGAAAATTTCTAAACTGGTTAATACACAGATTGTTTTTCGCTTTCCAGTTCATGAGAATAGTTTTCTTTGCGATACATAACACTGTGACAACCATGTGTGCTGAGTTAATTTCCATGTTGATGTTGTCTAAGTCACCCAGTATGCACAGTGTGGGGCATGCAGGGATGCTACACTTTAGCCATGTTGATAGGTCCTCACAGACTTCAAGCCAGAACTTCTGGACAGGCGCAGAAAACCACAAAGCGTGTGCATAATCATCAGGTGTGTTATCTGTGCAATGTGAGCAGATGTTTGAGTGTGTTAGACCCATCCTGAACATCCTTTGTCCTGTATAGTGTGTTCTATGAAGGATTTTGTATTGTATGAGCTGGAAATTAGGATTTCGAGTCTTTATGAAGGTGTTCAAACATATTTGTGGTTAGAAGCTATGACCAGAACTGATGGATAAATCTGCCTCCCATTTTGAGGATGGAAGAGACATTGTGTCATCTATCTTAGACAATAATTTATATATTTTTGATAGTAGTTTTGGGGTACAGCTGCTTAGAAATTCTGCTACCCTAGTCGGGGGTTGTAAGTCTGGTTGGTGGAGGATATATCCATCCATCCATCCATCATCTGCCGCTTATCCGGGGGTCGGGTCGCGGGGGCAGCAGCTTGAGCAGAGAAACCCAGACGTCTCTGTCCCCGGCCACTTCCTCCAGCTCTTCCGGGGGGACCCCGAGGCGTTCCCAGGCCAGCCGAGAGACATAGTCTCTCCAACGTGTCCTGGGTCTCCCCCGGGGTCTCCTCCCAGTGGGACGTGCCCGGAACACCTCCCCAGGGAGGCGCCCAGGGGGCATCCTAACCAGATGCCCGAGCCACCTCATCTGACTCCTCTCAATGCGGAGGAGCAGCGGTTCTACTCCGAGCCCCTCCCGGATGACTGAGCTTCTCACCCTATCTCTAAGGGAGAGCCCAGACACCCTGCGGAGGAAACCCATTTTGGCCGCTTGTATTCACGATCTTGTTCTTTCGGTCACTACCCACAACTCGTGACCATAGGTGAGGATGGGAACGTAGATTGACCAGTAAGTAGAGAGCTTCGCCTTCTGGCTCAGCTCCCTCTTCACAACGACGGGTCGGTGCAGAGCCTGCAACACTGCAGGCGCCGCACCGATCCGCCCGTCAATCTCCCGCTCCATTCGTCCGTCACTCGTGAACAAGACCCCGAGATACTTGAACTCCTCCTCTTGGGGAAGGATCTCATTCCCGACCCGGAGAGAGCATTCCACCCTTTTCCGGCTGAGAACCATAGTCTCGGATTTGGAGGTGCTGATTCTCATCCCAGCCGCTTCACACTCGGCTGCGAATCACTCCAGTGAGAGCTGAAGGTCACGGCCTGACGACGCTAACAGAACCACATCATCTGCAAAAAGCAGAGACCCGATTCTGAGGTCGCCAAATGGGACACCCTCAACGCCCTGGCTCCGCCTAGAAATTCTGTCCATAAAAGTTAGGAACGGAATCGGTGACAAAGGGCAGCCCTGACGGAGTCCAACTCTCACCGGAAACGTATCCGACTTACTGCCGGCAATGCGGACCAAACTCTGGCACCGGTCATACAGAGACCGAACGGCCCCTATCAAGGGGTCCGGCACTCCATATTCCCGGAGCACCCCCCACAGGACTCCACGAGGGACACGGTCGAACGCTTTCTCCAAGTCCACAAAACACATGTAGACTGGTTGGGCGAACTCCCATGCACCCTCCAGGATCCTGCCGAGGGTATAGAGCTGGTCCACTGTTCCACGGCCAGGACGAAAGCCACACTGCATCTCCTGAATCCGAGGCTCGATTATCCGACGGATCCTCCTCTCCAATACCCCCGAATAGACCTTACCAGGGAGGCTGAGGAGTGTGATACCCCTATAGTTGGAACACACCCTCCGGTCCCCCTTTTTAAAGAGGGGGACCACCACCCCAATCTGCCAGTCCAGAGGCACTGTCCCCGATGTCCACGCGATACTGCAGAGGCGTGTCAGCCAAGACAGCCCTACAACATCCAGAGCCTTGAGAAACTCAGGACGGACCTCATCCACCCCCGGGGCCTTGCCACCGAGGAACTTTTTAACCACCTCGGCAACCTCAGCCCCAGAAATGGGAGGCCCCGTCTCCGAGCTCTCCGACTCTGCCTCTTCCGAGCACGTGTTGGTAGGATTGAGGAGTTCCTCGAAGTACTCCCCCCACCGAAACTCACAACATCCCTAGTTGAGGTCAGCAAAGGTCAGCCACTCCCCCCCCCCCCTGAGACGCCGGATGGTGGACCAGAATCTTTTCGAGGCCGTCCGGAAATCGTTCTCCATGGTCTCACCGAACTCCTCCCAGGCCCGAGTTTTTGCCTCAGCAACCGCCAAAGCCGCGGCCCGTCTGGCCCGTCGGTACCTATCAGCTTCTTCCAGGGTCCCACTGGCCAAAAAGGCCCGATAGGACTCCTTCTTCAGCTTGACGGCTTCCCTCACCACTGGTGTCCACCAGCAGGTTGGAGGGTTGCCGCCACGACAGGCACCGACCACCTTACGGCCACAACTCCGACCAGCTGCCTCGGCAATGGAGTCACGGAACATGGCCCATTCAATGTCCCCCACCTCAAATATGGTTGAAGCTCTGCTGGAGGTGGGAGTTAAAGCTCCTTCTGACGGGGGATTCTGACAAACGCTCCCAGCAGACCCTCACAATACGTTTGGGCCTGCCAGGTCTGATCGGCATCCTCCCCCACCAGCGGAGCCAACTCACCACCAGGTGGTGATCAGTTGACAGCTCCGCCCCTCTCTTCACCCGAGTGTCCAGGACATACGGCCGCAAGTCCGATGATACAACCACAAAGTCGATCATCGAACTGCGGCCAAGGGTGTCCTGGTGCCAAGTGCACATATGGACACCCTTATGCCTGAACATGGTGTTCGTTATGGACAGTCTATGACTGGCACAGAAGTCCAACAACATAACACCACTCTGATTCAGATCGGGGGGGCCGTTCCTCCCAATCACACCCCTCCAGGTCTCACTGTCATTGCCCACGTGAGCATTGAAGTCCCCCAGCAGAATGAGGGAGTCTCCGGTAGGAGCATTCTCCAGTGCCTCCCCCAGAGACTCCAAAAAGGGTAGGTACTCTGAACTGCTGTTTGACGCATAGGCACAAACAACAGTCAGGACTCGTCCCCCCACCCAAGGCGGAGGGAGGCTACCCTCTCGTTCACTGGGGTAAACCCCAATGTACTGGCACACAGCCGGGGGGCAATAAGTATGCCCACACCTGCTCTGCGCCTCTCACCACGGGCAACTCCAGAGTGGAAGAGAGTCCAACCCCTCTCAAGAGTACTGGTTCCAGATCCCAAGCCGTGCGTCGAGGTGAGTCCGACTATATCTAACGGTCTGATGAAGTTTCAACAATAAACAACAAACTTTGTATTATGAGAAAGAACCAGACTCATTCTTCAGGAATCCGAAAATAAGCTCTATTTTACGAGTTATGCACGAATTCGGATTCTCCTATAAAACGAATTCCTTCCTTCTTTATCAAAAGCAGGAGCGGAGGTGTTCAGCTGCAAGAAGGTCTAAATGTCCATCAATAATTGCTAGAAAACATGAAAGAAAATTTTCGAAAATCAAAGCGCACATGATCATAAGTGGGAGAGGAGGTGTTCAGCTGCAAGAAGGTGTGAATGTCCACCCATTATTCCTGACAAATGGGTAAAAAAAAGGTGCGAATGCCCAACCATACATCATCAAAAGCAGGAGTGGATGTGTTCGGCTACAAGAAGGTGTGAACGTCCAACCAAAGTTTGTAAAAAGCAGTTAAGAAAAGGTTTGAATATCCAACCAAACATAATCAAAAGCGGGAGCACAGCTTTTCGACTGCAAGTAGGTGTGAATGTCAGATCATAATTTGCAAAAAGCTGATGAGAAAGGGTGAGAATGTTCGACTGCACACCATCAAATGCGGGAGCGGAGTTGTTCGGCTGTGAGTAGGTGTGAATCTCTGACCGTAATTTCTGAAAAATGTGTTAGAAAAGGTAAGAATGCCGGTCCATACATCATCAAAAGCGAGAGAGGTGGTGTTCGGCTGCAAGTAGGTGTGAATGTCCAGCCATAATTACTCACAAACGGGTAAGAAAAGGTAGTATTGCCAGACCATACATGATCAAAACAGGGAGCGGAGGTGGTTCAGCTGCAAGAAGGTGTGAATGTCTCACTAAAGTTCAAATATATTAACAAAAGCGGGAGGAGAGGTCTTCGGATGAGAGTGGTTGAGAATTTCCAACCATAATCTATAAAATTCGGTGAAAAAAAGGTGTGATAGAACACTAAAAGGTGGAGCGGAAGTGTTCGGCTGCAAGAAGGTGTGAATGTCCGACTATATTTGGTGAAAAGCAGGTGAAGCAAGGTCTGAATGCCCAACCTTACATTATTAAAAGCGAGATCAGAGGTGTTTGGCTGCAAGAAGGCCATAGTTTGCCAAAAGCGGGTAAGCTGCGAATGACCAACTAAATATCAACAAAAGGTCTTCGGATGCAAGTGGGTGTGAATATCCCACCATACAAGTATGGTGGAGAGGAAGCTGTGAACAGTCGACCATAGTTTGCAAAAAGCGGGTGAGAAAAGGTGCGAATGTCCAACCATACATGATCAAAACAGGGAGCGGAGGTGTTTGGCTGTGACAAGGTGTGAATGTCCACCCAAAATTAATGAAAAGCGGGTAAAAAGTAGGTTTGAATGCCCAAGCATACATCATCAAAAGAAGGAGTGGATGTGTTCGGCTACAAGAAGGTTTGAATGTCCGAGCATAGTTTGTAAAAAGCGGGTAAGAAAAGGTTCGAATGCCCAAACATACACCATCAAAAGAGGGAGCGCAGGTGTTCCGCTGTAAGTTGTGAATGTCCGACCATAGTTGGTAAAAAGTGGGTAAGAAAAGGTTAAAATACCTGACTGTACACAATCAATAGCAGGAGCGGATGTGTTTGGCTACAAGAATGTGTGAAAGTCCGACCATGGTTTGTAAAAAACGGGTAAGAAAAGGTGCGAATGCCCGACAATGTATGATCAAAAGAGGGAGCGGAGGTTTTTGGCTACAAGAAGGTTTGAATGTCCGACCATAGTTTGTAAAAAGCGGGTAAGAAAAGGTTCAAATGCCTGACTATACACCATCAAAAGCGGAAGCGGAGGTGTTCGGCTGCAAGAAGGTGTGAACGTCCGACCAAAGTTTGTAAAAAGCAGTTAAGAAAAGGTTCGAATATCCAACCAAACATAATCAAAAGCGGGAGGAGAGCTGTTCGACTGCAAGTAGGTGTGAATGTCCAGCCATAATTACTCACAAAGGGGTAAGAAAAGGTAGTATTGCCAGACCTTACATGATCAAAACAGGGAACTGAGGTGGTTCAGCTGCAAGGTGTGAATGTCTGACTATAGTTTGTAAAAAGCGGGTAAGATAAGGTGCGAATGCCCGACAATGTATAATCAAAAGAGGGAGCAGAGGTTTTCGGCTACACGAAGGTTTGAATGTCCGACCATAGTTTGTAAAAAGCGGGTAAGAAAAGGTTCAAATGCCTGACTATACACCATCAAAAGCGGGAGCGGAGATGTTCCGCTGTAAGACGGTGTGAATGTCCGACCATAGTTGGTAAAAAGCGGGTAAGAAAAGGTTAAAATACCCGACTGTACACAATCAATAGCGGGAGCGGAGTTGTTCGGCTACAAGAAGGTGTGAAAGTCCAACCATCGTTTGTAAAAAGCTGGTAAGAAAAGGTTCGAATGCCCGAATATATACCATCAAAAGCGGAAGCGGAGGTGTTCGGCTGCAATAAGGTGTGAACGTCCGACCAAAGTTGGCAAAAAGCAGCAAAGAAAAGGTTCGAATATCCAAACATAATTAAAAGCGAGAGAGATTGTGTTCAGCTGCAAGTAGGTGTGAATATCCAGCCATAATTACTCACAAACGGGTAAGAAAATGTAGTATTGCCAGACCATACATGATCAAAACAGGGAGCGGAGGTGGTTTAGCTGCAAAAAGGGGTGAATGTCCAACTAAAGTTCAAATATATTAACAAAAGCGGGAGGAGAGGTCTTCGGATTAGAGTGGTTGAAATTTCCAACCATAATCTATAAAATGCGGTGAAAAAAAAAAGGTGTGAAGGAATGAATTTTATAGCAAAATCCGAAATCATGCATAACTCCGCAAAAGGAACGTATTGCTCAACCAAAGGGATGCTTCTTTCTCATTCAGGGTAATATGAGGAACTTTATGCTTGATACATTTTAGACATGGATAACTATGAAGGACAAAGCAATTTTAACTTGGTTTGAGCAAAGCAATTCATTTTATAGGAAAATCCGAAATCGTGCAGGACTCATGAAAGTAAGCTTATTCTCGGATTCCTGATCCTCCAGTGTTGCTCTTTCCTATACTGCAAAATACAGCCTTGTTCTTTGTTGAAATCGATATAGACATTGATAAATATGAAGGACAAAGCAGTTTCCACTTTGTTTGAGTGAAGGAATTAATTTTATAGCAAAATCCCAAATCAAGCAGAACGTATGAAAATAAGCGTGTTTTCGGATTCCTGATCCTTCAGTGTTGCTATTTCTTCTACTGCAAAATACAATGTTGTTCTTTGTTGAAGTCAATCTAGACATTGATAAATATGAAGGACAAAGCAGTTTTCACTTGGTTTGAGTGAAGGATTTGCAGCTGAAAACCTCCCGCTCCCGCTTTTGATTGTGTATAGTCGGGCATTCGAACCTTTTCTCATCAGCTTTTTGCAAATTATGATCTGACATTCACATCTGCTTTTGATAATGTATGGTTTGGCATTCGCACCTTTTCTTACCCATTTTTCAGTAATTATGGGTGGACATTCACACCTTCTTGCAGCTGAACACCTCCTCTCCCGCTATTGATTGTGTACAGTCGGGTATTTTAACCTTTTCTTACCCGCTTTTTACCAAATATGGTCGGACATTCACACCGTCTTACAGCGAAACACCTCTGCTCCTGCTTTTGATGGTGTATAGTCAGGCATTTGAACCTTTTCTTACCCGCTTTTTACAAACTATGGTCGGACATTCAAACCTTCTTGTAGCCGAAAACCTCCGCTCCCTCTTTTGATTATACATTGTTGGGCATTCGCACCTTATTTACAAACTATAGTCAGACATTCACACCTTGCAGCTGAGCCACCTCAGCTCCCTGTTTTGATAGTGTATGTTCGGGCATTCGAACCTATTCTTACCCCATTTTTACAAACTATGCTCGGAGATTCACACCTACTCACAGCCGAACAACTCCGCTCCCGCATTTGATGATGTCTTGTCCGGCATTCTAGTCTCTTCTAACACATTTTTCAGCAATTATGGTTGGACATTCACACCTACTCACAGCCGAACACTTCCGCTCCCGCATTTGATGGTGTATAGCCGGGCATTCTCACCCTTTCTCATCAGCTTTTTGCAAATTATGATCTGACATTCACACCTACTTGCAGTCGAACAGCTCTGCTCCCACTTTTGATTATGTTTGGTTGGATATTCGAACCTTTTCTTAACTGCTTTTTACAAACTTTGGTCGGACGTTCACACCTTCTTGCAGCCGAACACATCCACTTCCACTTTTGATGGTATATATTCGGGCATTCGAACCTTTTCTTACCCGCTTTTTACAAACCGTGGTCGGACTTTCACACCTTCTTGTAGCCAAACAACTCCGCTCCCCCTATTGATTGTGTACAGTCGAGTATTTTAACCTTTTCTTACCCGTTTTTTACCAACTATGGTCGGACATTTACACCTTCTTAAAGCGGAACACCTCCGCTCCCTCTTTTGATGGTGTATGTTCGGGCATTCGAACCTTTTCTTACCCGCTTTTTACAAACTATGGTCGGACATTCAAACTTTCTTGTAGCCGAACACATCCACTCCTGCTTTTGATGATGTATGGTTGGGCATTTTCACCTTTTCTTACCCATTTTTCAGTAATTATGGGTGGACATTCACACCTTCTTGTAGCCGAACACATCCACTCCTGCTTTTGATGATGTATGGTAACCTTTTCTTACCCGCTTTTTACAAACTATGGTCGGACATTCAAACCTTCTTGTAGCCAAAACCCTCCGCTCCCTCTTTTGATCATACATTGTCGGGCATTCGCACCTTATCTTACCCGCTTTTTACAAACTATAGTCAGACATTCACACCTTGCAGCTGAACCACCTCCGCTCCCTGTTTTGATCATGTATGGTCTGGCAATACTACCTTTTCTTACCCGTTTGTGAGTAATTAATCCCAAAATATTGAGCATAAAATAAGTCTTTATGCTGATGATGTATTACTTTTCCTTCAGAACTCACAGACGTCTCTCAGTCACACGATCACACTCATAAATAAATTCTCAGCACTTTCTGACTACTCTATCAACTGGTCTAAGACCACAGTTCTGCCCATTAACTGTAGGGTCCATAATATACCTGCGATCACTTTACAGTCAGGAAATATTAGATATTTAGGCATAAACATTTCCTCCAGGCTCTCAGCGCTAACAAAGCTAAATTATGTGCAATTATTAAAGACAGTAGAGGACGATCTCTCGTTGGAAGTCCTTACCTATATCACTTATGGGGAGAGTTACATCCATTAAAATGATGATACTACCAAAAGTTAACTATTTGTTCTCAATGATCCCCATAAAACCATCTGCTACTTGGTTTAAGTCACTAGATTCATGCATCTCCAAATTTCTGTGGAAAAACAAACCACCACGTATTAGTTTAAAAACCCTACAGAAGACCAAGGACAGTGGTGGATTAGATTTACCTCATTTTCAGCACTATTCCTTAGACAATAGGTTACAATATATATCAAAATGGTTTAAACCTTGTTGTTGTCACAGTTCCCAGAGACGTTGTAATCGTTGAGGATTCTATATTCACCCCCTCATTAGAGGCACGTAATGCAGATTGATGACACTGAATCTTCTTCTCTGTTCATTGCTGGCATCATTCCCAGCATCGTAAGTGTTCGTGGCATTGTTAGCCTCTTCTTCTGGATCTTGATATCGAGAATCCTTTTGTATTTCTGGTTTGTCAGTACTCTCTCTTCGTTCACCGGAGTCTTTGTCTTTTTGTCCTTGAGTTTGGTGATTTTTTCTTCTTTTGATGCCTTGACACAATGTGACAGGTGATACCACGTGGGAGATCCTGTAACTTGGACTGCTGTCCCTGTGCTGCGAAATGGCTGTGCTGCTCAAATGGTCTCTCCTTCATCATGGTTACATGCTGCCATTCCGACATCTCGCCATTCCGACATGGGTCTCCAATTGTCGGAATGGCGACACTTAATTTTTTATCAAACGTCCCACCATTCCGACACTTTTTTCCTCCTATGGTCGGAATGGCGGTATGTTTTTTGTTTTTTTTTAACATACCGCCATTCCGACAGTTCCTTTTAATAGCCTATTTTTTACCCAAAACATTTTGCACTAATGATATGCCGGCGCAAATACGCCCTAAAGTTTGGCGCACAAGCTTTGCACATGCAGAGGCCACAGCCTCGCAAACAAACTTTAATAATCTATTATCAAAATCCCCTGAATTTCAAATATAAAAATACAGATATTAATGTAACTCTGGCGAGACTGAAACTGATTAAGCAGAAATACAGTGTCAGTGAGCTGTCACAGCAGCCAGCTGGAGCGGAGCTCTCCACAGAGCCCATGCGTCTTTTGCACGCTGTCATCATATGCAAAAGTAATAATTGCAATTACAGATATCACGGCTACTGCACAGGACACAGTTGCGAGCACTCTGCCTTGCCTTGCCAATAGGAGAAGATAGAAATGACAGCATAGAACGTGTAAAACACAACAAAATGCAGTAAAAACGTTTATTCATGTTATTCACGTGATTTATGAGTACTCACTCCAATTTTGGGAAGCGCGGATGTGTTTTGCGCATTTGGCACAAACACACAGCCGCAACGGTTGTAGCTTTATACAGCCTGTTGATATCTTAAGGACCTAACTGGTCACACCTGGGAGTAAATGTCATGTAGAGATTGTTTTTACATGACATTACAGCTGAACATATAGCTTTCATCCACAAACCAACGTGGGAGAGCCCGAAGACGCATGTGCCAGACGCACATAGGCATGCGTAAAACCAATTTTGACCACTTCATACTGTTTATTTGCTTTCTTTTAGTTAACTTTCGTTTCTTTTGGATTCTTGTGCGTGTTATGGAGCCGTTTTGGTCCATGTTTGTAAGCCTTTTTTTCCTGGATTAAATTTTCGGAAGTTGAAACAAGTGGCATTGGAGTGTGTGATTGAAAACCACCGCGGACTGCTTCTCCTCCTCCAGTTGCCGAGACTTTGTGTTTTTAATAACGCTTGTCTATAAACATGTTAAACATATAAATTGCATGAACAGAAAGAAGGGACTCACCTGTTGAGTAACACACATTTCCTTATACGGAAAGCCTTGTCGGAATGGTGGGACATTTGAACGTCAGAATAGCGGGATGTCGCAATGGTGGGATGTCGGAATGGTGGGACGTTTGCATGTCGGAATGGTGGTATGTCGGAATGGTGGTATGTCGGAATGGTAGGATGTCGGAATAGCGGGATGTCGGAATGGCGGGATTTCGGAATGGGTGTTGCCACCCCCTTCATCATATACACAGTTATTAATACATCACCTTCCACCATGAAGCGTTGTCCCTTTTTGTTTCTCTCTTTGTTCTTAAAATGCTGTTATGCATGTCTAAACCAATCCATTAAATTAGATCATTTTGGCAGTAAAGCGATCTACAATGTGCTTGGTCGCAAAGCTGCTCATCTGTGGTAAACAGCTCTTCAGAAAGGCATTCTTCAATTGATTTCACTAATTCTATGTAATAATTTTGTGATTTCCTACAAAACTACACTTCTTCTCCCATCTGTCTGAGTATTTAATATTGTCTGGGTCCCGTTAAAACATGTATTTTTCCCATCTAATTCCTTGTTTGCTTTAAAACAAGTATTCCCCATTTTATATCCCTTCAGTAGCCAACCAGTTTGTATGGAGTACACTGGAGCAACTTGACTGATCAGTAAAACACTGCTTTTGTTGTCACCGCAAGGCTTCCCCCGTCGGTTGTTTCACTGAGACACTACTGAGTAACTATAACTCAACACAGTTTATACACATAACATTCATATACATACTAACAAACAAACAAACAATTATTTATCGCAATTTTCTCATCTCTGTTTGAACGTACACCCAGGTAAATATTCCTGTAGTCTTCTCATACCGACTATGGACCCATTCATTGTTTAACTTCACTGTTTTGCAAATCCTAATTGAATATTACACATTGACATTGAACTTTACTTGATAAGCAGGTCTTCATTGCATTCAGCAGCCTATATGTGAGCATCTATGTGTAAGCTGTTCTTCTTTGCATTTATCAGCAGCAAGCAACTCTTCATTGCACATGCATATGAAAATAGTAAAACAATTCCAATGCGTTAGCGAAACCTTCTATATCAGGAGTGTCCATCATGATGCTGGGAATAGAACCTCTTTCCCAGAATAGTTCAACCTTCATTACTCAACTGATCATAACTCCGCAATGAGCACATTTCAAAGTATCATTCCTCTACATATATTCAAAAATCTATGTGTAAATGTTTAATATTTCTTATATTTGTTGATGTCATTCTGTGTGCATGTGGCCTAAACCCAATCTCTGTGTGGCAATTTTAATTTAAACAAGTTGAACTCTGCCTCTGATCATTTAAAAAAGGTGTGTACCAATATCAACCTTTCTCAGGTAATTACAGATCCTACAAAACCAAAGAGATCCTTCCAGGTTGTCCCTGGTTGGCTCAATCTTAACAAATCAAAGGTAGAAAATCCGCAGTATCTGAACTTGGTGTTAGTTATCACTGCTCAATAGCCTGTATCAGAATTGCAAAAATGAAAACATTAGGTCCACGCTTGGTATCCAGATCCTGAAACATCTCCATGAGCAGGCTTTTTTTTAACTGATCTGTTGAATAGTTATATGACACTGTTAAAATCCCAGATGAAGATCTAGCACTTGACCATTTTTGTAAATCTTCTAATTCCATAGTTGATAAACACGCCCCTTTTAAAAAGTATAGAACTTAGAACAGGTCTATCCCTGGCTTTCGGCAGAACTGTCTTCTTTACTTTTTTTTCCCCTTGTCCTGTTCAGCATTATGTCAGAAGAATTGTAGTCTGAATACCTTTGATGCCAAACAGATTTGTTTTGCCAAGGGAAGTTTTATAAATGTAAAGCTCCCCTTGATGCCCATTTATTTATTTCTGTTTACAATATATGACATGAACTGAACTGAACCGGACCGGGGGACAAGGAAAGAAGAAGAGGAAAGAAGAGGAAACAGAACAAAAATAGAAACAGAAACCAGACAACCAGCTGCTACACCTGTAAAAAACAAAACAGACAACAATCCATGGCCTATGAGGGGAATCCAGCCTTAGCGCCACCAGGAGCACCTGAAAGCAGACAAGCAGAGAAAAAACAAACACACAAACAAACAAAAACAAGCACAAGAAGCGGCAATCGCATACAACACAGCTGTGGATATAGATGACCTGAGACGACATGATAATACATCAACTGCTTAGTGACCATGCTACTGGACTAATGAATGTGTGTGTGTGTGTGTGAGAACATGCAACACCCATGGCACAGGACCTACATGATAACCGTGCTTAGTTATGAGTGTATAAGCGTACAGGGCCACAATCCACAGCCCCCCCCCAAGCAATCAGAAGCAGGCAGAGAGGGCCACAAGACCCAGGCCACCAGCAGCCCCCACAGAGCACAGAACCCAGGCAGCCCACCGCAGGGGCAACCACGCATCCACCCAGAAGACTGCAGAGGAAGCCCCCGGAAAGAGCCCCCATAAGCATAGGGCAGAGGCACTCCGGGAACCAGGGGCAACAGCCCACCGACCCCGCCAGGCCCCAGCCGCCCAGACATGGGCCGTGCACTGGACCTGGGCCCCAGGAGCCCGAGCGCCCCCAAACCCCCCGGCAGAGGCCCCACCCAATACCCAGGAGGGCCAAGCGCCCCAGACAGCCACAAAGTGGGTCAGCGCCTGCCCCAGCGCCCCTGGCCAAGTGCCCTGGGAGTCAAGACGTGCCCACAGGTGGGTGAAGTCGCGAGCAGTGGGGAGAGGCAACGCTGATGCCCCATCGGGAGAAACACAGGCAGGCCAGGCGACAGCAAATCCCAGATCCAGGCCCAATCATTACCACACACACTTTCACGTCCCATACATCCACACATCCACACATCCTACCTCCCTCGACTCTGCTGGGGTGTATTGCAGCGGGCACACCAGGAGGCCAGCAACCCCCCAGCCACCACAGACCCCGAACCAGCAGAACAATTAATTAATCCTCCTGGCCCCTCCTGCCCCGAGCAGACACCAGGAAGCAGGGGTGTGCGAAGAAGACCCCTCCCCTCACCCTTCTGGCTCTTCAATATTTTCTAATAGTGAGCAATTAAAATTGAGGGGCAGCCAAACTTGTAGAACTGGGAGCGCGGCACTCTGGGCAGCCTACATACCCAAAGAGCCCCGCCCACCAGATGCCACTCAGTGTAACCACCCCCCAAGACCTAATGTGTGTGTGTGAGTGTGTTTGATAAGTAGTAATGTCTAAGGTGTAATTAAAACAGGGGCAGGGAACTGCAGAGTGCAACCAAAGGGGACCACCTACGTGGCCCCATCCACTACACCCCACCGAACACACACGCCCCCAAAACCCTTCATGTGTGAGTGTGTGCTGTGTACAGGAGCCAGAAGGGAGAGGGGTATGGGGATATATACCGGGGGAGCTACTCTCCCCCAGAGAGGGCAGCCAGGGACTGGCTGCAATAGGCATCCCCGCTACCTGGGAGCCAACAATGGGCAGGAGGGCCTGATGTCCACCAGGCTCGGGGCCTGCAGCGACCATATTCCGGGAGCTACTGTACCCCCAGAAGGTACCCATCCCGCCCCACCCCACTCAACCCAACCCCACCCAGGAAGACCTCTACAAAAAACAAACAAACAAACCACCCGGTCACACCAGTCGCAGCAGCCCGGGCCTGAGACCCACCATCACCCAGCAACCCACCACCACCACTATGTGATAAAACTAATCAGAGGGGACCAGAGAGAATGAAATTCAGCCAATTGATGTTTTGAGGAGGCAGACATTGTTTCCATGCTAATATAATCTAAAAGAAAATTTCTAAACTGGTTAATACACAGATTGTTTTTCGCTTTCCAGTTCATGAGAATAGTTTTCTTTGCGATACATAACACTGTGACAACCATGTGTGCTGAGTTAATTTCCATGTTGATGTTGTCTAAGTCACCCAGTATGCACAATGTGGGGCATGCAGGGATGCTACACTTTAGCCATGTTGATAGGTCCTCACAGACTTCAAGCCAGAACTTCTGGACAGGCGCAGAAAACCACAAAGCGTGTGCATAATCATCAGGTGTGTTATCTGTGCAATGTGAGCAGATGTTTGAGTGTGTTAGACCCATCCTGAACATCCTTTGTCCTGTATAGTGTGTTCTATGAAGGATTTTGTATTGTATGAGCTGGAAATTAGGATTTCGAGTCTTTATGAAGGTGTTCAAACATATTTGTGGTTAGAAGCTATGACCAGAACTGATGGATAAATCTGCCTCCCATTTTGAGGATGGAAGAGACATTGTGTCATCTATCTTAGACAATAATTTATATATTTTTGATAGTAGTTTTGGGGTACAGCTGCTTAGAAATTCTGCTACCCTAGTCGAGGGTTGTAAGTCTGGTTGGTGGAGGATATATCCATCCATCCATCCATCATCTGCCGCTTATCCGGGGGTCGGGTCGCGGGGGCAGCAGCTTGAGCAGAGAAACCCAGACGTCTCTGTCCCCGGCCACTTCCTCCAGCTCTTCCGGGGGGACCCCGAGGCGTTCCCAGGCCAGCCGAGAGACATAGTCTCTCCAACGTGTCCTGGGTCTCCCCCGGGGTCTCCTCCCAGTGGGACGTGCCCGGAACACCTCCCCAGGGAGGCGCCCAGGGGGCATCCTAACCAGATGCCCGAGCCACCTCATCTGACTCCTCTCAATGCGGAGGAGCAGCGGTTCTACTCCGAGCCCCTCCCGGATGACTGAGCTTCTCACCCTATCTCTAAGGGAGAGCCCAGACACCCTGCGGAGGAAACCCATTTTGGCCGCTTGTATTCACGATCTTGTTCTTTCGGTCACTACCCACAACTCGTGACCATAGGTGAGGATGGGAACGTAGATTGACCAGTAAGTAGAGAGCTTCTCCTTCTGGCTCAGCTCCCTCTTCACAACGACGGGTCGGTGCAGAGCCTGCAGGCGCCGCACCGATCCGCCCGTCAATCTCCCGCTCCATTCGTCCGTCACTCGTGAACAAGACCCCGAGATACTTGAACTCCTCCTCTTGGGGAAGGATCTCATCCCCGACCCGGAGAGAGCATTCCACCCTTTTCCGGCTGAGAACCATAGTCTCGGATTTGGAGGTGCTGATTCTCATCCCAGCCGCTTCACACTCGGCTGCGAATCACTCCAGTGAGAGCTGAAGGTCACGGCCTGACGACGCTAACAGAACCACATCATCTGCAAAAAGCAGAGACCCGATTCTGAGGTCGCCAAATGGGACACCCTCAACGCCCTGGCTCCGCCTAGAAATTCTGTCCATAAAAGTTAGGAACGGAATCGGTGACAAAGGGCAGCCCTGACGGAGTCCAACTCTCACCGGAAACGTATCCGACTTACTGCCGGCAATGCGGACCAAACTCTGGCACCGGTCATACAGAGACCGAACGGCCCCTATCAAGGGGTCCGGCACTCCATATTCCCGGAGCACCCCCCACAGGACTCCACGAGGGACACGGTCGAACGCTTTCTCCAAGTCCACAAAACACATGTAGACTGGTTGGGCGAACTCCCATGCACCCTCCAGGATCCTGCCGAGGGTATAGAGCTGGTCCACTGTTCCACGGCCAGGACGAAAGCCGCACTGCATCTCCTGAATCCGAGGCTCGATTATCCGACGGATCCTCCTCTCCAATACCCCCGAATAGACCTTACCAGGGAGGCTGAGGAGTGTGATACCCCTATAGTTGGAACACACCCTCCGGTCCCCCTTTTTAAAGAGGGGGACCACCACCCCAATCTGCCAGTCCAGAGGCACTGTCCCCGATGTCCACGCGATACTGCAGAGGCGTGTCAGCCAAGACAGCCCTACAACATCCAGAGCCTTGAGAAACTCAGGACGGACCTCATCCACCCCCGGGGCCTTGCCACCGAGGAACTTTTTAACCACCTCGGCAACCTCAGCCCCAGAAATGGGAGGCCCCGTCTCCGAGCTCTCCGACTCTGCCTCTTCCGAGCACGTGTTGGTAGGATTGAGGAGTTCCTCGAAGTACTCCCCCCACCGAAACTCACAACATCCCTAGTTGAGGTCAGCAAAGGTCAGCCACTCCCCCCCCCCCCCTGAGACGCCGGATGGTGGACCAGAATCTTTTCGAGGCCGTCCGGAAATCGTTCTCCATGGTCTCACCGAACTCCTCCCAGGCCCGAGTTTTTGCCTCAGCAACCGCCAAAGCCGCGGCCCGTCTGGCCCGTCGGTACCTATCAGCTTCTTCCAGGGTCCCACTGGCCAAAAAGGCCCGATAGGACTCCTTCTTCAGCTTGACGGCTTCCCTCACCACTGGTGTCCACCAGCAGGTTCGAGGGTTGCCGCCACGACAGGCACCGACCACCTTACGGCCACAACTCCGACCAGCTGCCTCGGCAATGGAGTCACGGAACATGGCCCATTCAATGTCCCCCACCTCAAATATGGTTGAAGCTCTGCTGGAGGTGGGAGTTAAAGCTCCTTCTGACGGGGGATTCTGACAAACGCTCCCAGCAGACCCTCACAATACGTTTGGGCCTGCCAGGTCTGATCGGCATCCTCCCCCACCAGCGGAGCCAACTCACCACCAGGTGGTGATCAGTTGACAGCTCCGCCCCTCTCTTCACCCGAGTGTCCAGGACATACGGCCGCAAGTCCGATGATACAACCACAAAGTTGATCATCGAACTGCGGCCAAGGGTGTCCTGGTGCCAAGTGCACATATGGACACCCTTATGCCTGAACATGGTGTTCGTTATGGACAGTCTATGACTGGCACAGAAGTCCAACAACATAACACCACTCTGATTCAGATCGGGGGGGCCGTTCCTCCCAATCACACCCCTCCAGGTCTCACTGTCATTGCCCACGTGAGCATTGAAGTCCTCACGTGGGAGTCTCCGGTAGGAGCATTCTCCAGTGCCTCCCCCAGAGACTCCAAAAAGGGTAGGTACTCTGAACTGCTGTTTGGCGCATAGGCACAAACAACAGTCAGGACTCGTCCCCCCACCCAAGGCGGAGGGAGGCTACCCTCTCGTTCACTGGGGTAAACCCCAATGTACTGGCACACAGCCGGGGGGCAATAAGTATGCCCACACCTGCTCTGCGCCTCTCACCACGGGCAACTCCAGAGTGGAAGAGAGTCCAACCCCTCTCAAGAGTACTGGTTCCAGATCCCAAGCCGTGCGTCGAGGTGAGTCCGACTATATCTAACGGTCTGATGAAGTTTCAACAATAAACAACAAACTTTGTATTATGAGAAAGAACCAGACTCATTCTTCAGGAATCCGAAAATAAGCTCTATTTTACGAGTTATGCACGAATTCGGATTCTCCTATAAAACGAATTCCTTCCTTCTTTATCAAAAGCAGGAGCGGAGGTGTTCAGCTGCAAGAAGGTCTAAATGTCCATCAATAATTGCTAGAAAACATGAAAGAAAATTTTCGAAAATCAAAGCGCACATGATCATAAGTGGGAGAGGAGGTGTTCAGCTGCAAGAAGGTGTGAATATCCACCCATTATTCCTGACAAATGGGTAAAAAAAAGGTGCGAATGCCCAACCATACATCATCAAAAGCAGGAGTGGATGTGTTCGGCTACAAGAAGGTGTGAACGTCCAACCAAAGTTTGTAAAAAGCAGTTAAGAAAAGGTTTGAATATCCAACCAAACATAATCAAAAGCGGGAGCATAGCTTTTCGACTGCAAGTAGGTGTGAATGTCAGATCATAATTTGCAAAAAGCTGATGAGAAAGGGTGAGAATGTCCGACTGCACACCATCAAATGCGGGAGCGGAGTTGTTCGGCTGTGAGTAGGTGTGAATCTCTGACCGTAATTTCTGAAAAATGTGTTAGAAAAGGTAAGAATGCCGGTCCATACATCATCAAAAGCGAGAGAGGTGGTGTTCGGCTGCAAGTAGGTGTGAATGTCCAGCCATAATTACTCACAAACGGGTAAGAAAAGGTAGTATTGCCAGACCATACATGATCAAAACAGGGAGCGGAGGTGGTTCAGCTGCAAGAAGGTGTGAATGTCTCACTAAAGTTCAAATATATTAACAAAAGCGGGAGGAGAGGTCTTCGGATGAGAGTGGTTGAGAATTTCCAACCATAATCTATAAAATTCGGTGAAAAAAAGGTGTGATAGAACACTAAAAGGTGGAGCGGAAGTGTTCGGCTGCAAGAAGGTGTGAATGTCCGACTATATTTGGTGAAAAGCAGGTGAAGCAAGGTCTGAATGCCCAACCTTACATTATTAAAAGCGAGATCAGAGGTGTTTGGCTGCAAGAAGGCCATAGTTTGCCAAAAGCGGGTAAGCTGCGAATGACCAACTAAATATCAACAAAAGGTCTTCGGATGCAAGTGGGTGTGAATATCCCACCATACAAGTATGGTGGAGAGGAAGCTGTGAACAGTCGACCATAGTTTGCAAAAAGCGGGTGAGAAAAGGTGCGAATGTCCAACCATACATGATCAAAACAGGGAGCGGAGGTGTTTGGCTGTGACAAGGTGTGAATGTCCACCCAAAATTAATGAAAAGCGGGTAAAAAGTAGGTTTGAATGCCCAAGCATACATCATCAAAAGAAGGAGTGGATGTGTTCGGCTACAAGAAGGTTTGAATGTCCGAGCATAGTTTGTAAAAAGCGGGTAAGAAAAGGTTCGAATGCCCAAACATACACCATCAAAAGAGGGAGCGCAGGTGTTCCGCTGTAAGTTGTGAATGTCCGACCATAGTTGGTAAAAAGTGGGTAAGAAAAGGTTAAAATACCCGACTGTACACAATCAATAGCGGGAGCGGATGTGTTTGGCTACAAGAATGTGTGAAAGTCCGACCATGGTTTGTAAAAAACGGGTAAGAAAAGGTGCGAATGCCCGACAATGTATGATCAAAAGAGGGAGCGGAGGTTTTTGGCTACAAGAAGGTTTGAATGTCCGACCATAGTTTGTAAAAAGCGGGTAAGAAAAGGTTCAAATGCCTGACTATACACCATCAAAAGCGGAAGCGGAGGTGTTCGGCTGCAAGAAGGTGTGAACGTCCGACCAAAGTTTGTAAAAAGCAGTTAAGAAAAGGTTCGAATATCCAACCAAACATAATCAAAAGCGGGAGCAGAGCTGTTCGACTGCAAGTAGGTGTGAATGTCCAGCCATAATTACTCACAAAGGGGTAAGAAAAGGTAGTATTGCCAGACCTTACATGATCAAAACAGGGAACTGAGGTGGTTCAGCTGCAAGGTGTGAATGTCTGACTATAGTTTGTAAAAAGCGGGTAAGATAAGGTGCGAATGCCCGACAATGTATAATCAAAAGAGGGAGCAGAGGTTTTCGGCTACACGAAGGTTTGAATGTCCGACCATAGTTTGTAAAAAGCGGGTAAGAAAAGGTTCAAATGCCTGACTATACACCATCAAAAGCGGGAGCGGAGATGTTCCGCTGTAAGACGGTGTGAATGTCCGACCAAAGTTGGTAAAAAGCGGGTAAGAAAAGGTTAAAATACCCGACTGTACACAATCAATAGCGGGAGCGGAGTTGTTCGGCTACAAGAAGGTGTGAAAGTCCAACCATCGTTTGTAAAAAGCTGGTAAGAAAAGGTTCGAATGCCCGAATATATACCATCAAAAGCGGAAGCGGAGGTGTTCGGCTGCAAGAAGGTGTGAACGTCCGACCAAAGTTGGCAAAAAGCAGCAAAGAAAAGGTTCGAATATCCAAACATAATTAAAAGCGAGAGAGATTGTGTTCAGCTGCAAGTAGGTGTGAATATCCAGCCATAATTACTCACAAACGGGTAAGAAAATGTAGTATTGCCAGACCATACATGATCAAAACAGGGAGCGGAGGTGGTTTAGCTGCAAAAAGGGGTGAATGTCCAACTAAAGTTCAAATATATTAACAAAAGCGGGAGGAGAGGTCTTCGGATTAGAGTGGTTGAAATTTCCAACCATAATCTATAAAATGCGGTGAAAAAAAAGGTGTGAAGGAATGAATTTTATAGCAAAATCCGAAATCATGCATAACTCCGCAAAAGGAACGTATTGCTCAACCAAAGGGATGCTTCTTTCTCATTCAGGGTAATATGAGGAACTTTATGCTTGATACATTTTAGACATGGATAACTATGAAGGACAAAGCAATTTTAACTTGGTTTGAGCAAAGCAATTCATTTTATAGGAAAATCCGAAATCGTGCAGGACTCATGAAAGTAAGCTTATTCTCGGATTCCTGATCCTCCAGTGTTGCTCTTTCCTATACTGCAAAATACAGCCTTGTTCTTTGTTGAAATCGATATAGACATTGATAAATATGAAGGACAAAGCAGTTTCCACTTTGTTTGAGTGAAGGAATTAATTTTATAGCAAAATCCCAAATCAAGCAGAACGTATGAAAATAAGCGTGTTTTCGGATTCCTGATCCTTCAGTGTTGCTATTTCTTCTACTGCAAAATACAATGTTGTTCTTTGTTGAAGTCAATCTAGACATTGATAAATATGAAGGACAAAGCAGTTTTAACATATTTTGAGTAAAGGAATTCATTTTATACATAAAATCCCAAATCATGCAGAACGTATGAAAATAAGCTTATTCTCGGATTCCTGTTCCTTCAAGTGTTGCTCTTTCTACTACTGCAAAATACAATGTTGTTCTTTGTTGAAGTAAATCTAGACATTGATAAATATGAAGGACAAAGCAGTTTTCACTTGGTTTGAGTGAAGGATTTGCAGCTGAAAACCTCCCGCTCCCGCTTTTGATTGTGTATAGTCGGGCATTCGAACCTTTTCTCATCAGCTTTTTGCAAATTATGATCTGACATTCACATCTGCTTTTGATAATGTATGGTTTGGCATTCGCACCTTTTCTTACCCATTTTTCAGTAATTATGGGTGGACATTCACACCTTCTTGCAGCTGAACACCTCCTCTCCCGCTATTGATTGTGTACAGTCGGGTATTTTAAACTTTTCTTACCCGCTTTTTACCAAATATGGTCGGACATTCACACCGTCTTACAGCGGAACACCTCTGCTCCTGCTTTTGATGGTGTATAGTCAGGCATTTGAACCTTTTCTTACCCGCTTTTTACAAACTATGGTCGGACATTCAAACCTTCTTGTAGCCGAAAACCTCCGCTCCCTCTTTTGATTATACATTGTTGGGCATTCGCACCTTATTTACAAACTATAGTCAGACATTCACACCTTGCAGCTGAGCCACCTCAGCTCCCTGTTTTGATAGTGTATGTTCGGGCATTCGAACCTATTCTTACCCCCTTTTTACAAACTATGCTCGGAGATTCACACCTACTCACAGCCGAACAACTCCGCTCCCGCATTTGATGATGTCTTGTCCGGCATTCTAGTCTCTTCTAACACATTTTTCAGCAATTATGGTTGGACATTCACACCTACTCACAGCCGAACACTTCCGCTCCCGCATTTGATGGTGTATAGCCGGGCATTCTCACCCTTTCTCATCAGCTTTTTGCAAATTATGATCTGACATTCACACCTACTTGCAGTCGAACAGCTCTGCTCCCACTTTTGATTATGTTTGGTTGGATATTCGAACCTTTTCTTAACTGCTTTTTACAAACTTTGGTCGGACGTTCACACCTTCTTGCAGCCGAACACATCCACTTCCACTTTTGATGGTATATATTCGGGCATTCGAACCTTTTCTTACCCGCTTTTTACAAACCGTGGTCGGACTTTCACACCTTCTTGTAGCCAAACAACTCCGCTCCCCCTATTGATTGTGTACAGTCGAGTATTTTAACCTTTTCTTACCCGTTTTTTACCAACTATGGTCGGACATTTACACCTTCTTAAAGCGGAACACCTCCGCTCCCTCTTTTGATGGTCTATGTTCGGGCATTCGAACCTTTTCTTACCCGCTTTTTACAAACTATGGTCGGACATTCAAACTTTCTTGTAGGCGAACACATCCACTCCTGCTTTTGATGATGTATGGTTGGGCATTTTCACCTTTTCTTACCCATTTTTCAGTAATTATGGGTGGACATTCACACCTTCTTGTAGCCGAACACATCCACTCCTGCTTTTGATTATGTATGGTAACCTTTTCTTACCCGCTTTTTACAAACTATGGTCGGACATTCAAACCTTCTTGTAGCCAAAACCCTCCGCTCCCTCTTTTGATCATACATTGTCGGGCATTCGCACCTTATCTTACCCGCTTTTTACAAACTATAGTCAGACATTCACACCTTGCAGCTGAACCACCTCCGCTCCCTGTTTTGATCATGTATGGTCTGGCAATACTACCTTTTCTTACCCGTTTGTGAGTAATTAATCCCAAAATATTGAGCATAAAATAAGTCTTTATGCTGATGATGTATTACTTTTCCTTCAGAACTCACAGACGTCTCTCAGTCACACGATCACACTCATAAATAAATTCTCAGCACTTTCTGACTACTCTATCAACTGGTCTAAGACCACAGTTCTGCCCATTAACTGTAGGGTCCATAATATACCTGCGATCACTTTACAGTCAGGAAATATTAGATATTTAGGCATAAACATTTCCTCCAGGCTCTCAGAGCTAACAAAGCTAAATTATGTGCAATTATTAAAGACAGTAGAGGACGATCTCTCGTTGGAAGTCCTTACCTATATCACTTATGGGGAGAGTTACATCCATTAAAATGATGATACTACCAAAAGTTAACTATTTGTTCTCAATGATCCCCATAAAACCATCTGCTACTTGGTTTAAGTCACTAGATTCATGCATCTCCAAATTTCTGTGGAAAAACAAACCACCACGTATTAGTTTAAAAACCCTACAGAAGACCAAGGACAGTGGTGGATTAGATTTACCTCATTTTCAGCACTATTCCTTAGACAATAGGTTACAATATATATCAAAATGGTTTAAACCTTGTTGTTGTCACAGTTCCCAGAGACGTTGTAATCGTTGAGGATTCTATATTCACCCCCTCATTAGAGGCACGTAATGCAGATTGATGACACTGAATCTTCTTCTCTGTTCATTGCTGGCATCATTCCCAGCATCGTAAGTGTTCGTGGCATTGTTAGCCTCTTCTTCTGGATCTTGATATCGAGAATCCTTTTGTATTTCTGGTTTGTCAGTCCTCTCTCTTCGTTCACCGGAGTCTTTGTCTTTTTGTCCTTGAGTTTGGTGATTTTTTCTTCTTTTGATGCCTTGACACAATGTGACAGGTGATACCACGTGGGAGATCCTGTAACTTGGATTGCTGTCCCTGTGCTGCGAAATGGCTGTGCTGCTCAAATGGTCTCTCCTTCATCATGGTTACATGCTGCCATTCCGACATCTCGCCATTCCGACATGGGTCTCCAATTGTCGGAATGGCAACACTTAATTTTTTATCAAACGTCCCACCATTCCGACACTTTTTTCCTCCTATGGTCGGAATGGCGGTATGTTTTTTGTTTTTTTTTAACATACCGCCATTCCGACAGTTCCTTTTAATAGCCTATTTTTTACCCAAAACATTTTGCACTAATGATATGCCGGCGCAAATACGCCCTAAAGTTTGGCGCACAAGCTTTGCACATGCAGAGGCCACAGCCTCGCAAACAAACTTTAATAATCTATTATCAAAATCCCCTGAATTTCAAATATAAAAATACAGATATTAATGTAACTCTGGCGAGACTGAAACTGATTAAGCAGAAATACAGTGTCAGTGAGCTGTCACAGCAGCCAGCTGGAGCGGAGCTCTCCACAGAGCCCATGCGTCTTTTGCACGCTGTCATCATATGCAAAAGTAATAATTGCAATTACAGATATCACGGCTACTGCACAGGACACAGTTGCGAGCACTCTGCCTTGCCTTGCCAATAGGAGAAGATAGAAATGACGGCATAGAACGTGTAAAATACAACAAAATGCAGTAAAAACGTTTATTCATGTTATTCACGTGATTTATGAGTACTCACTCCAATTTTGGGAAGCGCGGATGGGTTTTGCGCATTTGGCACAAACACACAGCCGCAACGGTTGTAGCTTTATACAGCCTGTTGATATCTTAAGGACCTAACTGGTCACACCTGGGAGTAAATGTCATGTAGAGATTGTTTTTACATGACATTACAGCTGAACATATAGCTTTCATCCACAAACCAACGTGGGAGAGCCCGAAGACGCATGTGCCAGACGCACATAGGCATGCGTAAAACCAATTTTGACCACTTCATACTGTTTATTTGCTTTCTTTTAGTTAACTTTCGTTTATTTTGGATTCTTGTGCGTGTTATGGAGCCGTTTTGGTCCATGTTTGTAAGCCTTTTTTTCCTGGATTAAATTTTCGGAAGTTGAAACAAGTGGCATTGGAGTGTGTGATTGAAAACCACCGCGGACTGCTTCTCCTCCTCCAGTTGCCGAGACTTTGTGTTTTTAATAACGCTTGTCTATAAACATGTTAAACATATAAATTGCATGAACAGAAAGAAGGGACTCACCTGTTGAGTAACACACATTTCCTTATACGGAAAGCCTTGTCGGAATGGTGGGACATTTGAACGTCAGAATAGCGGGATGTCGCAATGGTGGGATGTCGGAATGGTGGGACGTTTGCATGTCGGAATGGTGGTATGTCGGAATGGTGGTATGTCGGAATGGTGGGATGTCGGAATAGCGGGATGTCGGAATGGCGGGATTTCGGAATGGGTGTTGCCACCCCCTTCATCATATACACAGTTATTAATACATCACCTTCCACCATGAAGCGTTGTCCCTTTTTGTTTCTCTCTTTGTTCTTAAAATGCTGTTATGCATGTCTAAACCAATCCATTAAATTAGATCATTTTGGCAGTAAAGCGATCTACAATGTGCTTGGTCGCAAAGCTGCTCATCTGTGGTAAACAGCTCTTCAGAAAGGCATTCTTCAATTGATTTCACTAATTCTATGTAATAATTTTGTGATTTCCTACAAAACTACACTTCTTCTCCCATCTGTCTGAGTATTTAATATTGTCTGGGTCCCGTTAAAACATGTATTTTTCCCATCTAATTCCTTGTTTGCTTTAAAACAAGTATTCCCCATTTTCTATCCCTTCAGTAGCCAACCAGTTTGTATGGAGTACACTGGAGCAACTTGACTGATCAGTAAAACACTGCTTTTGTTGTCATCGCAAGGCTTCCCCCGTCGGTTGTTTCACTGAGACACTACTGAGTAACTATAACTCAACACAGTTTATACACATAACATTCATATACATACTAACAAACAAACAAACAATTATTTATCGCAATTTTCTCATCTCTGTTTGAACGTACACCCAGGTAAATATTCCTGTAGTCTTCTCATACCGACTATGGACCCATTCATTGTTTAACTTCACTGTTTTGCAAATCCTAATTGAATATTACACATTGACATTGAACTTTACTTGATAAGCAGGTCTTCATTGCATTCAGCAGCCTATATGTGAGCATCTATGTGTAAGCTGTTCTTCTTTGCATTTATCAGCAGCAAGCAATTCTTCATTGCACATGCATATGAAAATAGTAAAACAATTCCAATGCGTTAGCGAAACCTTCTATATCAGGAGTGTCCATCATGATGCTGGGAATAGAACCTCTTTCCCAGAATAGTTCAACCTTCATTACTCAACTGATCATAACTCCGCAATGAGCACATTTCAAAGTATCATTCCTCTACATATATTCAAAAATCTATGTGTAAATGTTTAATATTTCTTATATTTGTTGATGTCATTCTGTGTGCATGTGGCCTAAACCCAATCTCTGTGTGGCAATTTTAATTTAAACAAGTTGAACTCTGCCTCTGATCATTTAAAAAAGGTGTGTACCAATATCAACCTTTCTCAGGTAATTACAGATCCTACAAAACCAAAGAGATCCTTCCAGGTTGTCCCTGGTTGGCTCAATCTTAACAAATCAAAGATAGAAAATCCGCAGTATCTGAACTTGGTGTTAGTTATCACTGCTCAATAGCCTGTATCAGAATTGCAAAAATGAAAACATTAGGTCCACGCTTGGTATCCAGATCCTGAAACATCTCCATGAGCAGGCTTTTTTTTAACTGATCTGTTGAATAGTTATATGACACTGTTAAAATCCCAGATGAAGATCTAGCACTTGACCATTTTTGTAAATCTTCTAATTCCATAGTTGATAAACACGCCCCTTTTAAAAAGTATAGAACTTAGAACAGGTCTATCCCTGGCTTTCGGCAGAACTGTCTTCTTTACTTTTTTTTCCCCTTGTCCTGTTCAGCATTATGTCAGAAGAATTGTAGTCTGAATACCTTTGATGCCAAACAGATTTGTTTTGCCAAGGGAAGTTTTATAAATGTAAAGCTCCCCTTGATGCCCATTTATTTATTTCTGTTTACAATATATGACATGAACTGAACTGAACCGGACCGGGGGACAAGGAAAGAAGAAGAGGAAAGAAGAGGAAACAGAACAAAAATAGAAACAGAAACCAGACAACCAGCTGCTACACCTGTAAAAAACAAAACAGACAACAATCCATGGCCTATGAGGGGAATCCAGCCTTAGCGCCACCAGGAGCACCTGAAAGCAGACAAGCAGAGAAAAAACAAACACACAAACAAACAAAAACAAGCACAAGAAGCGGCAATCGCATACAACACAGCTGTGGATATAGATGACCTGAGACGACATGATAATACATCAACTGCTTAGTGACCATGCTACTGGACTAATGAATGTGTGTGTGTGTGTGTGAGAACATGCAACACCCATGGCACAGGACCTACATGATAACCGTGCTTAGTTATGAGTGTATAAGCGTACAGGGCCACAATCCACAGCCCCCCCCCCAAGCAATCAGAAGCAGGCAGAGAGGGCCACAAGACCCAGGCCACCAGCAGCCCCCACAGAGCACAGAACCCAGGCAGCCCACCGCAGGGGCAACCACGCATCCACCCAGAAGACTGCAGAGGAAGCCCCCGGAAAGAGCCCCCATAAGCATAGGGCAGAGGCACTCCGGGAACCAGGGGCAACAGCCCACCGACCCCGCCAGGCCCCAGCCGCCCAGACATGGGCCGTGCACTGGACCTGGGCCCCAGGAGCCCGAGCGCCCCCAAACCCCCCGGCAGAGGCCCCACCCAATACCCAGGAGGGCCAAGCGCCCCAGACAGCCACAAAGTGGGTCAGCGCCTGCCCCAGCGCCCCTGGCCAAGTGCCCTGGGAGTCAAGACGTGCCCACAGGTGGGTGAAGTCGCGAGCAGTGGGGAGAGGCAACGCTGATGCCCCATCGGGAGAAACACAGGCAGGCCAGGCGACAGCAAGTCCCAGATCCAGGCCCAATCATTACCACACACACTTTCACGTCCCATACATCCACACATCCACACATCCTACCTCCCTCGACTCTGCTGGGGTGTATTGCAGCGGGCACACCAGGAGGCCAGCAACCCCCCAGCCACCACAGACCCCGAACCAGCAGAACAATTAATTAATCCTCCTGGCCCCTCCTGCCCCGAGCAGACACCAGGAAGCAGGGGTGTGCGAAGAAGACCCCTCCCCTCACCCTTCTGGCTCTTCAATATTTTCTAATAGTGAGCAATTAAAATTGAGGGGCAGCCAAACTTGTAGAACTGGGAGCGCGGCACTCTGGGCAGCCTACATACCCAAAGAGCCCCGCCCACCAGATGCCACTCAGTGTAACCACCCCCCAAGACCTAATGTGTGTGTGTGAGTGTGTTTGATAAGTAGTAATGTCTAAGGTGTAATTAAAACAGGGGCAGGGAACTGCAGAGTGCAACCAAAGGGGACCACCTACGTGGCCCCATCCACTACACCCCACCGAACACACACGCCCCCAAAACCCTTCATGTGTGAGTGTGTGCTGTGTACAGGAGCCAGAAGGGAGAGGGGTATAGGGATATATACCGGGGGAGCTACTCTCCCCCAGAGAGGGCAGCCAGGGACTGGCTGCAATAGGCATCCCCGCTACCTGGGAGCCAACAATGGGCAGGAGGGCCTGATGTCCACCAGGCTCGGGGCCTGCAGCGACCATATTCCGGGAGCTACTGTACCCCCAGAAGGTACCCATCCCGCCCCACCCCACTCAACCCAACCCCACCCAGGAAGACCTCTACAAAAAACAAACAAACAAACCACCCGGTCACACCAGTCGCAGCAGCCCGGGCCTGAGACCCACCATCACCCAGCAACCCACCACCACCACTATGTGATAAAACTAATCAGAGGGGACCAGAGAGAATGAAATTCAGCCAATTGATGTTTTGAGGAGGCAGACATTGTTTCCATGCTAATATAATCTAAAAGAAAATTTCTAAACTGGTTAATACACAGATTGTTTTTCGCTTTCCAGTTCATGAGAATAGTTTTCTTTGCGATACATAACACTGTGACAACCATGTGTGCTGAGTTAATTTCCATGTTGATGTTGTCTAAGTCACCCAGTATGCACAGTGTGGGGCATGCAGGGATGCTACACTTTAGCCATGTTGATAGGTCCTCACAGACTTCAAGCCAGAACTTCTGGACAGGCGCAGAAAACCACAAAGCGTGTGCATAATCATCAGGTGTGTTATCTGTGCAATGTGAGCAGATGTTTGAGTGTGTTAGACCCATCCTGAACATCCTTTGTCCTGTATAGTGTGTTCTATGAAGGATTTTGTATTGTATGAGCTGTAAATTAGGATTTCGAGTCTTTATGAAGGTGTTCAAACATATTTGTGGTTAGAAGCTATGACCAGAACTGATGGATAAATCTGCCTCCCATTTTGAGGATGGAAGAGACATTGTGTCATCTATCTTAGACAATAATTTATATATTTTTGATAGTAGTTTTGGGGTACAGCTGCTTAGAAATTCTGCTACCCTAGTCGGGGGTTGTAAGTCTGGTTGGTGGAGGATATATCCATCCATCCATCCATCATCTGCCGCTTATCCGGGGGTCGGGTCGCGGGGGCAGCAGCTTGAGCAGAGAAACCCAGACGTCTCTGTCCCCGGCCACTTCCTCCAGCTCTTCCGGGGGGACCCCGAGGCGTTCCCAGGCCAGCCGAGAGACATAGTCTCTCCAACGTGTCCTGGGTCTCCCCCGGGGTCTCCTCCCAGTGGGACGTGCCCGGAACACCTCCCCAGGGAGGCGCCCAGGGGGCATCCTAACCAGATGCCTGAGCCACCTCATCTGACTCCTCTCAATGCGGAGGAGCAGCGGTTCTACTCCGAGCCCCTCCCGGATGACTGAGCTTCTCACCCTATCTCTAAGGGAGAGCCCAGACACCCTGCGGAGGAAACCCATTTTGGCCGCTTGTATTCACGATCTTGTTCTTTCGGTCACTACCCACAACTCGTGACCATAGGTGAGGATGGGAACGTAGATTGACCAGTAAGTAGAGAGCTTCGCCTTCTGGCTCAGCTCCCTCTTCACAACGACGGGTCGGTGCAGAGCCTGCAACACTGCAGGCGCCGCACCGATCCGCCCGTCAATCTCCCGCTCCATTCGTCCGTCACTCGTGAACAAGACCCCGAGATACTTGAACTCCTCCTCTTGGGGAAGGATCTCATTCCCGACCCGGAGAGAGCATTCCACCCTTTTCCGGCTGAGAACCATAGTCTCGGATTTGGAGGTGCTGATTCTCATCCCAGCCGCTTCACACTCGGCTGCGAATCACTCCAGTGAGAGCTGAAGGTCACGGCCTGACGACGCTAACAGAACCACATCATCTGCAAAAAGCAGAGACCCGATTCTGAGGTCGCCAAATGGGACACCCTCAACGCCCTGGCTCCGCCTAGAAATTCTGTCCATAAAAGTTAGGAACGGAATCGGTGACAAAGGGCAGCCCTGACGGAGTCCAACTCTCACCGGAAACGTATCCGACTTACTGCCGGCAATGCGGACCAAACTCTGGCACCGGTCATAGAGAGACCGAACGGCCCCTATCAAGGGGTCCGGCACTCCATATTCCCGGAGCACCCCCCACAGGACTCCACGAGGGACACGGTCGAACGCTTTCTCCAAGTCCACAAAACACATGTAGACTGGTTGGGCGAACTCCCATGCACCCTCCAGGATCCTGCCGAGGGTATAGAGCTGGTCCACTGTTCCACGGCCAGGACGAAAGCCACACTGCATCTCCTGAATCCGAGGCTCGATTATCCGACGGATCCTCCTCTCCAATACCCCCGAATAGACCTTACCAGGGAGGTGTTTATATTAATATGAATATAATTGAGGAATGAGGCTGCGTTTCACTGAGGTTAAACTCATTGATCAATGTTTGTTCTGTTTATATTAATATGAATAAAATTGATGAATGAGGCTGGGTTTCACTGAGGTTCAGCTTTGTGGTCAATGTTGGTTCTGTTTATATTAATATGAATAAAATTGAAGAACGAGGCTGGATTTCACTGAGATTCAGCTTTGTGGTCAATGTTAGTTCTTTTTATATTAATATGAATATAATTGATGAATGAGGCTGGGTTTCACTGAGGTTAAACTCATTGATCAATATTGGTTCTGTTTATATTAATATGAATATAATTGATGAATGAGGCTGGGTTTCACTGATGTTTAGCTTTGTGATCAATGTTCGTTTTGTTTATATTAATATGAATATAATTGATGAATGAGGCTGGGTTTCACTGAGGTTCAGCTTTGTGATCAATGTTGGTTCTGTTTATATTAATATGAATATAATTGAGGAATGAGGCTGGGTTTCACTGAGGCTAAACTCATTGATCAATGTTGGTTCTGTTTATACTAATATAAATATAATTGAGGAACGAGGCTGCTTTTCACTGAGGTTAAACTCATTGATCAATGTTGGTTCTGTTTATATTAATATGAATAAAATTGATGAATGAGGCTGGGTTTCACTGAGGTTAAACTCATTGATCAATGTTGGTTCTGTTTATATTAATATGAATAAAATTGATGAATGAGGCTGGGTTTCACTGAGGTTCAGCTTTGTGATCAATGTTGGTTCTGTTTATATTAATATGAATATAATTGATGAATGAGGCTGGGTTTCACTGAGGTTAAACTCATTGATCAATGTTGGTTCTGTTTATATTAATATGAATAAAATTGAGGAATGAGGCTGCTTTTCACTGAGGTTAAACTCATTGATCAATGTTGGTTCTGTTTATATTAATATGAATGTAATTGATGAATGAGGCTGGGTTTCACTGAGGTTCAGCTTTGTGGCCAATGCTGGTTCTGTTTCTATTAATATGAATATAATTGATGAATGAGGCTGGGTTTCACTGAGGTTCAGCTTTGTGGCCAATGCTGGTTCTGTTTCTATTAATATGAATATAATTGATGAATGAGGCTGGGTTTCACTGAGGTTAAGTTTTGTGATCAATGTTGGTTCAGTTTATACTAATATGAATATAATTGATGAATGAGTATGGGATTCAAAGAGGTTAAACTAATTGATCAATGTTGGTTCTGTTTATATTAATATGAATATAATTGATGAATAAGAGTGGGTTTCAATGAGGTTAAACTCATTGATCAATGTTGGTTCTGTTTATATTAATATGAATATAACTGATGAATGAGGCTGGGTTTGAATGAGGTTCAGCTTTGTGATCAATGTTGGTTCTGTTTATATTAAAATGAATATAACTGATGAATGAGGATGGGTTTCACTGAGGTTCAGCTTTGTGATCAATGTTGGTTCTGTATATATTTATATGAATATAATTAATGAATGAGGCTGTTTTTCAAAGAAGTTAAACTCATTGATCAATGTTGGTTCTGTTTATATTAATATGAATATAATTGATGTATGAGGCTGGGTTTCACTGAGGTTCAGCTTTGTGATCAATGTTGCTTCTGTTTATATTAATATGAATACAATTGAGGAATGAGGCTGGGTTTCACTGAGGTTAAACTCATTGATCAATGTTGTTTCTGTTTATATTAATATGAATATAATTGATGAATGAGGCTGGGTTTCAATGAGGTTCAGCTTTGTGATCAATGTTGGTTCTGTTTATATTAATATGATATAATTGAGGAATGAGGCTGGGTTTCACTGAGGTTAAACTCATTGATCAATGTTGGTTCTGTTTATACTAATATGAATATAATTGATGAATGAGTCTGGGTTTCAAAGAGGTTAAACTAATTGATCAATGTTGGTTCTGTTTATATTAATATGATATAATTGAGGAATGAGGCTGGGTTTCCCTGAGGTTAAACTAATTGATCAATGTTGGTTCTGTTTATACTAATATGAATATAATTGAGGAATGAGGCGGCGTTTCACTGACGTTAAACTCATTGATCAATGTTGCTTCTGTTTATATTAATATGAATAAAATTGATGAATGAGGCTGGGTTTCACTGAGGTTCAGCTTTGTGATCAATGTCGGTTCTGTTTATATTAATATGAATATAATTGATGAATGAGGCTGGGTTTCACTGAGGTTCAGCTTTGTGGTCAATGCTTGTTCTGTTTATATTAATATGTATATTATTGATGAATGAGGCTGGTTTCACTGAGGTTCAGCTTTGTGATCAATATTGGTTCTGTTTATATTAATATGAATATAATTGAGGAATAAGGCTGCGTTTCACTGAGGTTAAACTAATTGATCAATGTTGGTTCTGTTTATATTAATATGAATATAATTGATGAATGAGGCTAGGTTTCACTGAGGTTAAGCTTTGTGATCAATGTTGGTTCTGTTTATACTAATATGAATATAATTGATGAATGAGTCTGGGTTTCAAAGAGGTTAAACTAATTGATCAATGTTGGTTCTGTTTATATTAATATGAATATAATTGATGAATGAGGCTGGGTTTCACTGAGGTTCAGCTTTGTGATCAATGTTGGTTCTGATTTTATTAATATGAATATAATTGATGAATGAGGCTGGGTTTCACAGAGGTTAAGCTTTGTGATCAATGTTGGTTCTCTTTATATTACTATGAATATAACTGATGAATGAGGCTGGGTTTCACTGAGGTTCAGCTTTGTGGTCAATGTTGGTTCTGTTTATATTAATATGAATATAATTGATGAATGAGGCTGGGTTTCACTGAGGTTAAACTCATTGATCAATGTTGGTTCTGTTTATATTTATATGAATATAATTGATGAATAAGAGTGGGTTTCAATGAGGTTAAACTCATTGATCAATGTTGGTTCTGTTTATATTAATATGAATATAACTGATGAATGAGGCTGGGTTTCAATGAGGTTCAGCTTTGTGATCAATGTTGGTTCTGTTTATATTAATATGAATATAATTGATGAATGAGGCGGGGTTTCACTGAGGTTCAGCTTTGTGGCCAATGCTTGTTCTGTTTATATTAATATGAATATAATTGAGGAATGAGGCTGCGTTTCACTGAGGTTAAACTAATTGATCAATGTTGGTTCTGTTTATATTAATATGAATATAATTGATGAATGAGGCTGGGTTTCACTGAGGTTCAGCTTTGTGTTCAATGTTGGTTCTGTTTATATTAATATGAATATAATTGATGAATGAGGCTGGGTTTCACTGATCTTCAGCTTTGTGATCAATGTTGGTTCTGTTTATATTAATATGAATATAATTGAGGAATGAGGCTGCGTTTCACTGAGGTTAAACTCATTGATCAATGTTGGTTCTGTTTATATTAATATGAATATAATTGATGAATGAGGCTGGGTTTCACTGAGGTTCAGCTTTGTGATCAATGTTGGTTCTGTATATATTTATATGAATATAATTAATGAATGAGGCTGTGTTTTAAAGAAGTTAAACTCATTGATCAATGTTGGTTCTTTTTATATTAATATGAATATAATTGATGAATGAGGCTGAGTTTCACTGAGGTTCAGCTTTGTGATCAATGTTGGTTCTGTTTATATTAATATGAATATAATTGAGGAATGAGGCTGCGTTTCACTGAGGTTAAACTAATTTATCAATGTTGGTTCTGTTTATATAAATATGAATATAATTGATGAATGAGGCTGGGTTTCACTGAGGTTCAGCTATGTGATCAATGTTGGTTCTGTATATATTTATATGAATATAATTAATGAATGAGGCTGTTTTTCAAAGAAGTTAAACTCATTGATCAATGTTGGTTCTGTTTATATTAATATGAATATAATTGATGTATGAGGCTGGGTTTCACTGAGGTTCAGCTTTGTGATCAATGTTGGTTCTGTTTATATTACTATGAATATAACTGATGAATGAGGCTGGGTTTCACTGAGGTTCAGCTTTGTGGTCAATGTTGGTTCTGTTTATATTAATATGAATATAATTGATGAATGAGGCTGGGTTTCACTGAGGTTAAACTAATTGATCAATGTTGGTTCTGTTTATACTAATATGAATATAATTGAGGAATGAGGCGGCGTTTCACTGACGTTAAACTCATTGATCAATGTTGCTTCTGTTTATATTAATATGAATAAAATTGATGAATGAGGCTGGGTTTCACTGAGGTTCAGCTTTGTGATCAATGTAGGTTCTGTTTATATTAATATGAATATAATTGATGAATGAGGCTGGGTTTCACTGAGGTTCAGCTTTGTGGTCAATGCTTGTTCTGTTTATATTAATATGAATATAATTGATGAATGAGGCTGGGTTTCACTGAGGTTAAACTCATTGATCAATGCTGGTTCTGTTTATATTAATATGAATAAAATTGAGGAATGAGGCTGCTTTTCACTGAGGTTAAACTCATTGATCAATGTTGGTTCTGTTTATATTAATATGAATATAATTGAGGAATGAGGATGGGTTTCACTGAGGTTCAGCTTTTTGGCCAATTCTGGTTCTGTTTCTATTAATATGAATATAATTGATGAATGAGGCTGGGTTTCACTGAGGTTCAGCTTTGTGGTCCATGTTTGTTCTGTTTCTCTTAATATGAATATAATTGATGAATGAGGCTGGGTTTCACTGAGGTTAAGCTTTGTGATCAATGTTGGTTCTGTTTATACTAATATTAATATAATTGATGAATGAGTCTGGGTTTCAAAGAGGTTAAACTAATTGATCAATGTTGGTTCTGTTTATATTAATATGAATATAATTGATGAATAAGAGTGGGTTTCAATGAGGTTAAACTCATTGATCAATGTTGGTTCTGTTTATATTAATATGAATATAACTGATGAATGAGGCTGGGTTTCAATGAGGTTCAGCTTTGTGATCAATGTTGGTTCTTTTTATATTAATATGAATATAACTGATGCATGAGGCTGGGTTTCACTGAGGTTCAGCTTTGTGATCAATGTTGGTTCTGTATATATTTATATGAATATAATTAATGAATGAGGCTGTTTTTCAAAGAAGTTAAAGTCATTGATCAATGTTGGTTCTGTTTATATTAATATGAATATAATTGATGTATGAGGCTGGGTTTCACTGAGGTTCAGCTTTGTGATCAATGTTGCTTCTGTTTATATTAATATGAATACAATTGAGGAATGAGGCTGGGTTTCACTGAGGTTAAACTCATTGATCAATGTTGGTTCAGTTTATATTAATATGAATATAATTGAGGAATGAGGCTGCTTTTCACTGAGGTTAAACTCATTGATCAATGTTGTTTCTGTTTATATTAATATGAATATAATTGATGAATGAGGCTGGGTTTCACTGAAGTTCAGCTTTGTGATCAATGTTGGTTCTGTTTATATTAATATGATATAATTGAGGAATGAGGCTGGGTTTCACTGAGGTTAAACTCATTGATCAATGTTGGTTCTGTTTATACTAATATGAATATAATTGATGAATGAGTCTGGGTTTCAAAGAGGTTAAACTAATTGATCAATGTTGGTTCTTTTTTTATTAATATGATATAATTGAGGAATGAGGCTGGGTTTCACTGAGGTTAAACTAATTGATCAATGTTGGTTCTGTTTATACTAATATGAATATAATTGAGGAATGAGGCGGCGTTTCACTGACGTTAAACTCATTGATCAATGTTGCTTCTGTTTATATTAATATGAATAAAATTGATGAATGAGGCTGCTTTTCACTGAGGTTAAACTCATTGATCAATGTTGGTTCTGTTTATATTAATATGAATATAATTGATGAATGAGGCTGGGTTTCACTGAGGTTCAGCTTTGTGGCCAATGCTGGTTCTGTTTCTATTAATATGAATATAATTGATGAATGAGGCTGGGTTTCCCTGAGGTTCAGCTTTGTGGCCAATGCTGGTTTTGTTTCTATTAATATGAATATAATTGATGAATGAGGCTGGGTTTCACTGAGGTTAAGCTTTGTGATCAATGTTGGTTCTGTTTATACTAATATGAATATAATTGATGAATGAGTATGGGTTTCAAAGAGGTTAAACTAATTGATCAATGTTGGTTCTGTTTATATTAATATGAATATAATTGATGAATAAGAGTGGGTTTCAATGAGGTTAAACTCATTGATCAATGTTGGTTCTGTTTATATTAATATGAATATAACTGATGAATGAGGCTGGGTTTCAATGAGGTTCAGCTTTGTGATCAATGTTGGTTCTTTTTATATTAATATGAATATAACTGATGCATGAGGCTGGGTTTCACTGAGGTTCAGCTTTGTGATCAATGTTGGTTCTGTATATATTTATATGAATATAATTAATGAATGAGGCTGTTTTTCAAAGAAGTTAAAGTCATTGATCAATGTTGGTTCTGTTTATATTAATATGAATATAATTGATGTATGAGGCTGGGTTTCACTGAGGTTCAGCTTTGTGATCAATGTTGCTTCTGTTTATATTAATATGAATACAATTGAGGAATGAGGCTGGGTTTCACTGAGGTTAAACTCATTGATCAATGTTGGTTCAGTTTATATTAATATGAATATAATTGAGGAATGAGGCTGCTTTTCACTGAGGTTAAACTCATTGATCAATGTTGTTTCTGTTTATATTAATATGAATATAATTGATGAATGAGGCTGGGTTTCACTGAAGTTCAGCTTTGTGATCAATGTTGGTTCTGTTTATATTAATATGATATAATTGAGGAATGAGGCTGGGTTTCACTGAGGTTAAACTCATTGATCAATGTTGGTTCTGTTTATACTAATATGAATATAATTGATGAATGAGTCTGGGTTTCAAAGAGGTTAAACTAATTGATCAATGTTGGTTCTTTTTTTATTAATATGATATAATTGAGGAATGAGGCTGGGTTTCACTGAGGTTAAACTAATTGATCAATGTTGGTTCTGTTTATACTAATATGAATATAATTGAGGAATGAGGCGGCGTTTCACTGACGTTAAACTCATTGATCAATGTTGCTTCTGTTTATATTAATATGAATAAAATTGATGAATGAGGCTGCTTTTCACTGAGGTTAAACTCATTGATCAATGTTGGTTCTGTTTATATTAATATGAATATAATTGATGAATGAGGCTGGGTTTCACTGAGGTTCAGCTTTGTGGCCAATGCTGGTTCTGTTTCTATTAATATGAATATAATTGATGAATGAGGCTGGGTTTCCCTGAGGTTCAGCTTTGTGGCCAATGCTGGTTTTGTTTCTATTAATATGAATATAATTGATGAATGAGGCTGGGTTTCACTGAGGTTAAGCTTTGTGATCAATGTTGGTTCTGTTTATACTAATATGAATATAATTGATGAATGAGTATGGGTTTCAAAGAGGTTAAACTAATTGATCAATGTTGGTTCTGTTTATATTAATATGAATATAATTGATGAATAAGAGTGGGTTTCAATGAGGTTAAACTCATTGATCAATGTTGGTTCTGTTTATATTAATATGAATATAACTGATGAATGAGGCTGGGTTTCAATGAGGTTCAGCTTTGTGATCAATGTTGGTTCTGTTTATATTAAAATGAATATAACTGATGAATGAGGCTGGGTTTCACTGAGGTTCAGCTTTGTGATCAATGTTGGTTCTGTATATATTTATATGAATATAATTAATGAATGAGGCTGTTTTTCAAAGAAGTTAAACTCATTGATCAATGTTGGTTCTGTTTATATTAATATGAATATAATTGATGTATGAGGCTGGGTTTCACTGAGGTTCAGCTTTGTGATCAATGTTGCTTCTGTTTATATTCATATGAATACAATTGAGGAATGAGGCTGGGTTTCACTGAGGTTAAACTCATTGATCAATGTTGTTTCTGTTTATATTAATATGAATATAATTGATGAATGAGGCTGGGTTTCAATGAGGTTCAGCTTTGTGATCAATGTTGGTTCTGTTTATACTAATATGAATATAATTGATGAGTGAGTCTGGGTTTCAAAGAGGTTAAACTAATTGATCAATGTTGGTTCTGTTTATATTAATATGATATAATTGAGGAATGAGGCTGGGTTTCCCTGAGGTTAAACTAATTGATCAATGTTGGTTCTGTTTATACTAATATGAATATAATTGAGGAATGAGGCGGCGTTTCACTGACGTTAAACTCATTGATCAATGTTGCTTCTGTTTATATTAATATGAATAGAATTGATGAATGAGGCTGGGTTTCACTGAGGTTCAGCTTTGTGATCAATGTCGGTTCTGTTTATATTAATATGAATATAATTGATGAATGAGGCTGGGTTTCACTGAGGTTCAGCTTTGTGGTCAATGCTTGTTCTGTTTATATTAATATGTATATTATTGATGAATGAGGCTGGTTTCACTGAGGTTCAGCTTTGTGATCAATATTGGTTCTGTTTATATTAATATGAATATAATTGAGGAATAAGGCTGCGTTTCACTGAGGTTAAACTAATTGATCAATGTTGGTTCTGTTTATATTAATATGAATATAATTGATGAATGAGGCTAGGTTTCACTGAGGTTAAGCTTTTAGATCAATGTTGGTTCTGTTTATACTAATATGAATATAATTGATGAATGAGTCTGGGTTTCAAAGAGGTTAAACTAATTGATCAATGTTGGTTCTGTTTATATTAATATGAATATAATTGATGAATGAGGCTGGGTTTCACTGAGGTTCAGCTTTGTGATCAATGTTGGTTCTGATTTTATTAATATGAATATAATTGATGAATGAGGCTGGGTTTCACAGAGGTTAAGCTTTGTGATCAATGTTGGTTCTGTTTATATTACTATGAATATAACTGATGAATGAGGCTGGGTTTCACTGAGGTTCAGCTTTGTGGTCAATGTTGGTTCTGTTTATATTAATATGAATATAATTGATGAATGAGGCTGGGTTTCACTGAGGTTAAACTCATTGATCAATGTTGGTTCTGTTTATATTTATATGAATATAATTGATGAATAAGAGTGGGTTTCAATGAGGTTAAACTCATTGATCAATGTTGGTTCTGTTTATATTAATATGAATATAACTGATGAATGAGGCTGGGTTTCAATGAGGTTCAGCTTTGTGATCAATGTTGGTTCTGTTTATATTAATATGATATAATTGAGGAATGAGGCTGGGTTTCACTGAGGTTAAACTCATTGATCAATGTTGGTTCTGTTTATACTAATATGAATATAATTGAGGAATGAGGCTGCGTTTCACTGACGTTAAACTCATTGATCAATGTTGCTTCTGTTTATATTAATATGAATATAATTGATGAATGAGGCTGGGTTTCACTGAGGTTCAGCTTTGTGATCAATGTTGGTTCTGTTTATATTAATATGAATATAATTGATGAATGAGGCTGGGTTTCACTGAGGTTAAACTCATTGATCAATGTTGGTTCTGTTTATATTTATATGAATATAATTGATGAATAAGGCTGGGTTTCAGTGAGGTTAAACTCATTGATCAATGTTGGTTCTGTTTATACTAATATGAATATAATTGAGGAATGAGGCTGCGTTTCACTGAGGTTAAACTCACTGATCAATGTTGGTTCTGTTTATATTAATATGAATAAAATTGATGAATGAGGCTGGGTTTCACTGAGGTTCAGCTTTGTGGTCAATGCTTGTTCTGTATATATTAATATGTATATAATTGATGAATGAGGCTGGGTTTCACTGAGGTTCAGCTTTGTGATCAATGTTGGTTCTGTTTATATTAATATGAATATAATTGATGAATGAGGCTGGGTTTCACTGAGGTTAAACTCATTGATCAATGTTGGTTCTGTTTATATTTATATGAATATAATTGATGAATAAGGCTGGGTTTCAGTGAGGTTAAACTCATTGATCAATGTTGGTTCTGTTTATACTAATATGAATATAATTGAGGAATGAGGCTGCGTTTCACTGAGGTTAAACTCACTGATCAATGTTGGTTCTGTTTATATTAATATGAATAAAATTGATGAATGAGGCTGGGTTTCACTGAGGTTCAGCTTTGTGGTCAATGCTTGTTCTGTATATATTAATAAGTATATAATTGGTGAATGAGGCTGGGTTTCACTGAGGTTCAGCTTTGTGATCAATGTTGGTTCTGTTTATATTAATATGAATAAAATTGAGGAATGAGGCTGCTTTTCACTGAGGTTAAACTCATTCATCAATGTTGGTTCTGTTTATATTAATATGAATATAATTGATGAATGAGGCTGGGTTTCACTGAGGTTCAGCTTTGTGGTCAATGTTGGTTCTGTTTATATTAATATGAATATAATTGATGAATGAGGCTGGGTTTCACTGAGGTTAAACTCATTGATCAATGTTGGTTCTGTTTATATTTATATGAATATAATTGATGAATAAGAGTGGGTTTCAATGAGGTTAAACTCATTGATCAATGTTGGTTCTGTTTATATCAATATGAATATAACTGATGAATGAGGCTGGGTTTCAATGAGGTTCAGCTAATTGATCAATGTTGGTTCTGTTTATATTAATATGAATATAATTGATGAATAAGGCTGGGTTTCACTGAGGTTAAGATTTGCGATCAATGTTGGTTCTGTTTATATTAATATGAATATAATTGATGAATGAGGCTGGGTTTCACTGAGGTTAAGCTTTGCGATCAATGTTGGTTCTGTTTATATTAATATGAATATAACTGATGAATGAGGCTGGGTTTCACTGAGGTTAAACTCATTGATCAATGTTGATTCTGTTTATATTAATATGAATATAATTGATGAATGAGGCTGGGTTTCACTGAGGTTAAACTCATTGTTCAATGTTGGTTCTGTTTATACTAATATGAATATAATTGATGAATGAGTCTGGGTTTCACTGAGGTTAAACTAATTGATCAATGTTGGTTCTGTTTATATTAATATGAATATAATTGATGAATGAGGCTGGGTTTCACTGAGGTTCAGCTTTGTGATCAATGTTGGTTCTGTTTATATTACTATGAATATAACTGATGAATGAGGCTGGGTTTCACTGAGGTTCAGCTTTGTGGTCAATGTTGGTTCTGTTTATATTAATATGAATATAATTGATGAATGAGGCTGGGTTTCACTGAGGTTAAACTCATTGATCAATGTTGGTTCTGTTTATATTTATATGAATATAATTGATGAATAAGAGTGGGTTTCAATGAGGTTATACTCATTGATCAATGTTGGTTCTGTTTATATCAATATGAATATAACTGATGAATGAGGCTGGGTTTCAATGAGGTTCAACTTTGTGATCAATGTTGGTTCTGTTTATATTAATATGAATATAATTGATGTATGAGGCTGGGTTTCACTGAGGTTCAGCTTTGTGATCAATGTTGCTTCTGTTTATATTAATATGAATACAATTGAGGAATGAGGCTGGGTTTCACTGAGGTTAAACTCATTGATCAATGTTGGTTCTGTTTATATTAATATGAATAAAATTGAGGAATGAGGCTGCTTTTCACTGAGGTTAAACTCATTGATCAATGTTGTTTCTGTTTATATTAATATGAATATAATTGATGAATGAGGCTGGGTTTCAATGAGGTTAAACTCATTGTTCAATGTTGGTTCTGTTTATACTAATATGAATATAATTGATGAATGAGTCTGGGTTTCAAAGAGGTTAAACTAATTGATCAATGTTGGTTCTGTTTATATTAATATGATATAATTGAGGAATGAGGCGGCGTTTCACTGACGTTAAACTAATTGATCAATGTTGGTTCTGTTTATACTAATATGAATATAATTGAGGAATGAGGCGGCGTTTCACTGACGTTAAACTCATTGATCAATGTTGCTTCTGTTTATATTAATATGAATAAAATTGATGAATGAGGCTGGGTTTCACTGAGGTTCAGCTTTGTGATCAATGTCGGTTCTGTTTATATTAATATGAATATAATTGATGAATGAGGCTGGGTTTCACTGAGGTTCAGCTTTGTGGTCAATGCTTGTTCTGTTTATATTAATATGTATATTATTGATGAATGAGGCTGGTTTCACTGAGGTTCAGCTTTGTGATCAATATTGGTTCTGTTTATATTAATATGAATATAATTGAGGAATAAGGCTGCGTTTCACTGAGGTTAAACTAATTGATCAATGTTGGTTCTGTTTATACTAATATGAATATAATTGATGAATGAGTCTGGGTTTCAAAGAGGTTAAACTAATTGATCAATGTTGGTTCTGTTTATATTAATATGAATATAATTGATGAATGAGGCTAGGTTTTAAAGAAGTTAAACTCATTGATCAATGTTGGTTCTTTTTATATTAATATGAATATAATTGATGAATGAGGCTAGGTTTCACTGAGGTTCAGCTTTGTGATCAATGTTGGTTCTGTTTATATTAATATGAATATAATTGAGGAATGAGGCTGCGTTTCACTGAGGTTAAACTAATTGATCAATGTTGGTTCTGTTTATATAAATATGAATATAATTGATGAATGAGGCTGTGTTTCACTGAGGTTCAGCTATGTGATCAATGTTGGTTCTGTATATATTTATATGAATATAATTAATGAATGAGGCTGTTTTTCAAAGAAGTTAAACTCATTGATCAATGTTGGTTCTGTTTATATTAATATGAATATAATTGATGGATGAGGCTAGGTTTCACTGAGGTTAAGCTTTGTGATCAATGTTGGTTCTGTTTATACTAATATGAATATAATTGATGAATGAGTCTGGGTTTCAAAGAGGTTAAACTCATTGATCAATGTTGGTTCTGTTTATACTAATATGAATATAATTGATGAATGAGGCTGGGTTTCACTGAGGTTCAGATTTGTGATCAATGTTGGTTCTGTTTATATTTATATGAATATAATTGATGAATAAGAGTGGGTTTTAATGAGGTTAAACTCATTGATCAATGTTGGTTCTGTTTATATCAATATGAATATAACTGATGAATGAGGCTGGGTTTCACAGAGGTTAAGCTTTGTGATCAATGTTGGTTCTGTTTATATTAATATGAATATAATTGAGGAATGAGGCTGCGTTTCACTGAGGTTAAACTAATTGATCAATGTTGGTTCTGTTTATATAAATATGAATATAATTGATGAATGAGGCTGGGTTTCACTGAGGTTCAGCTATGTGATCAATGTTGGTTCTGTATATATTTATATGAATATAATTAATGAATGAGGCTGTTTTTCAAACAAGTTAAACTCATTGATCAATGTTGGTTCTGTTTATATTAATATGAATATAATTGATGTATGAGGCTGGGTTTCACTGAGGTTCAGCTTTGTGATCAATGTTGGTTCTGTTTATATGAATATGAATATAATTGATGAATGAGGCTGGGTTTCACTGAGGTTAAACTCATTGATCAATGTTGGTTCTGTTTATACTAATATGAATATAATTGATGAATGAGGCTGGGTTTCACTGAGGTTCAGATTTGTGATCAATGTTGGTTCTGTTTATATTTATATGAATATAATTGATGAATAAGAGTGGGTTTTAATTAGGTTAAACTCATTGATCAATGTTGGTTCTGTTTATATCAATATGAATATAACTGATGAATGAGGCTGGGTTTCAATGAGGTTCAGCTTTGTGATCAATGTTGGTTCTGTTTATATTAATATGAATATAATTGATGAATGAGGCTGGGTTTCACTGAGGTTCAGCTTTGTGATCAATGTTGGTTCTGTTTATATTAATATGAATATAATTGATGAATGAGGCTGGGTTTCACTGAGGTTAAACTCATTGATCAATGTTGGTTCTGTTTATATTTATATGAATATAATTGATGAATAAGGCTGGGTTTCAGTGAGGTTAAACTCAGTGATCAATGTTGGTTCTGTTTATACTAATATGAATATAATTGAGGAATGAGGCTGCGTTTCACTGAGGTTAAACTCACTGATCAATGTTGGTTCTGTTTATATTAATATGAATAAAATTGATGAATGAGGCTGGGTTTCACTGAGGTTCAGCTTTGTGGTCAATGCTTGTTCTGTATATATTAATATGTATATAATTGATGAATGAGGCTGGGTTTCACTGAGGTTCAGCTTTGTGATCAATGTTGGTTCTGTTTATATTAATGTGAATATAATTGAGGAATGAGGCTGGGTTTCACTGAGGTTAAACTCATTCATCAATGTTGGTTCTGTTTATATTAATATGAATATAATTGATGAATGAGGCTGGGTTTCACTGAGGTTCAGCTTTGTGGTCAATGTTGGTTCTGTTTATATTAATATGAATATAATTGATGAATGAGGCTGGGTTTCACTGAGGTTAAACTCATTGATCAATGTTGGTTCTGTTTATATTTATATGAATATAATTGATGAATAAGAGTGGGTTTCAATGAGGTTAAACTCATTGATCAATGTTGGTTCTGTTTATATCAATATGAATATAACTGATGAATGAGGCTGGGTTTCAATGAGGTTCAGCTTTTTGATCAATGTTGGTTCTGTTTATATTAATATGAATATAATTGATGAATGAGGCTGGGTTTCACTGAGGTTCAGCTTTGTGATCAATGTTGGTTCTGTTTATATTAATATGAATATAATTGATGAATGAGGCTGGGTTTCACTGAGGTTAAACTCATTGATCAATGTTGGTTCTGTTTATATTTATATGAATATAATTGATGAATAAGGCTGGGTTTCAGTGAGGTTAAACTCATTGATCAATGTTGGTTCTGTTTATATTAATATGAATAAAATTGATGAATGAGGCTGGGTTTCACTGAGGTTCAGCTATGTGATCAATGTTGGTTCTGTATATATTTATATGAATATAATTAATGAATGAGGCTGTTTTTCAAAGAAGTTAAACTCATTGATCAATGTTGGTTCTGTTTATATTAATATGAATATAATTGATGGATGAGGCTAGGTTTCACTGAGGTTAAGCTTTGTGATCAATGTTGGTTCTGTTTATACTAATATGAATATAATTGATGAATGAGTCTGGGTTTCAAAGAGGTTAAACTAATTGATCAATGTTGGTTCTGTTTATATTAATATGAATATAATTGATGAATGAGGCTGGGTTTCACTGAGATTCAGCTTTGTGATCAATGTTGGTTCTGTTTATATTAATATGAATATAATTAATGAATGAGGCTGTTTTTCAAACAAGTTAAACTCATTGATCAATGTTGGTTCTGTTTATATTAATATGAATATAATTGATGTATGAGGCTGGGTTTCACTGAGGTTCAGCTTTGTGATCAATGTTGGTTCTGTTTATATGAATATGAATATAATTGATGAATGAGGCTGGGTTTCACTGAGGTTAAACTCATTGATCAATGTTGGTTCTGTTTATACTAATATGAATATAATTGATGAATGAGGCTGGGTTTCACTGAGGTTCAGATTTGTGATCAATGTTGGTTCTGTTTATATTTATATGAATATAATTGATGAATAAGAGTGGGTTTTAATGAGGTTAAACTCATTGATCAATGTTGGTTCTGTTTATATCAATATGAATATAACTGATGAATGAGGCTGGGTTTCAATGAGGTTCAGCTTTGTGATCAATGTTGGTTCTGTTTATATTAATATGAATATAATTGATGAATGAGGCTGGGTTTCACTGAGGTTCAGCTTTGTGATCAATGTTGGTTCTGTTTATATTAATATGAATATAATTGATGAATGAGGCTGGGTTTCACTGAGGTTAAACTCATTGATCAATGTTGGTTCTGTTTATATTTATATGAATATAATTGATGAATAAGGCTGGGTTTCAGTGAGGTTAAACTCAGTGATCAATGTTGGTTCTGTTTATACTAATATGAATATAATTGAGGAATGAGGCTGCGTTTCACTGAGGTTAAACTCACTGATCAATGTTGGTTCTGTTTATATTAATATGAATAAAATTGATGAATGAGGCTGGGTTTCACTGAGGTTCAGCTTTGTGGTCAATGCTTGTTCTGTATATATTAATATGTATATAATTGATGAATGAGGCTGGGTTTCACTGAGGTTCAGCTTTGTGATCAATGTTGGTTCTGTTTATATTAATGTGAATATAATTGAGGAATGAGGCTGGGTTTCACTGAGGTTAAACTCATTCATCAATGTTGGTTCTGTTTATATTAATATGAATATAATTGATGAATGAGGCTGGGTTTCACTGAGGTTCAGCTTTGTGGTCAATGTTGGTTCTGTTTATATTAATATGAATATAATTGATGAATGAGGCTGGGTTTCACTGAGGTTAAACTCATTGATCAATGTTGGTTCTGTTTATATTTATATGAATATAATTGATGAATAAGAGTGGGTTTCAATGAGGTTAAACTCATTGATCAATGTTGGTTCTGTTTATATCAATATGAATATAACTGATGAATGAGGCTGGGTTTCAATGAGGTTCAGCTTTGTGATCAATGTTGGTTCTGTTTATATTAATATGAATATAATTGATGAATGAGGCTGGGTTTCACTGAGGTTCAGCTTTGTGATCAATGTTGGTTCTGTTTATATTAATATGAATATAATTGATGAATGAGGCTGGGTTTCACTGAGGTTAAACTCATTGATCAATGTTGGTTCTGTTTATATTTATATGAATATAATTGATGAATAAGGCTGGGTTTCAGTGAGGTTAAACTCATTGATCAATCTTGGTTCTGTTTATACTAATATGAATATAATTGAGGAATGAGACTGCGTTTCACTGAGGTTAAACTCACTGATCAATGTTGGTTCTGTTTATATTAATATGAATAAAATTGATGAATGAGGCTGGGTTTCACTGAGGTTCAGCTTTGTGGTCAATGCTTGTTCTGTTTATATTAATATGTATATAATTGATGAATGAGGCTGGGTTTCACTGAGGTTCAGCTTTGTGATCAATGTTGGTTCTGTTTATATTAATGTGAATATAATTGAGGAATGAGGCTGGGTTTCACTGAGGTTAAACTGATTGATCAATGTTGGTTCTGTTTATATTAATATGAATCAAATTGAGGAATGAGGCTGCTTTTCACTGAGGTTAAACTCATTCATCAATGTTGGTTCTGTTTATATTAATATGAATATAATTGATGAATGAGGCTGGGTTTCACTGAGGTTAAGCTTTGTGATCAATGTTGGTTCTGTTTATACTATTATGAATATAATTGATGAATGAGTCTGGGTTTCAAAGAGGTTAAACTAATTGATCAATGTTGGTTCTGTTTATATTAATATGAATATAATTGATGAATGAGGCTGGGTTTCACTGAGGTTAAGCTTTGCGATCAATGTTGGTTCTGTTTATATTAATATGAATATAACTGATGAATGAGGCTGGGTTTCACTGAGGTTAAACTCATTGATCAATGTTGGTTCTGTTTATATTAATATGAATATAACTGATGAATGAGGCTGGGTTTCACTGAGGTTCAGCTTTGTTATCAATGTTGGTTCTGTTTATACTATTATGAATATAATTGATGAATGAGGCGGCGTTTCACTGACGTTAAACTCATTGATCAATGTTGCTTCTGTTTATATTAATATGAATAGAATTGATGAATGAGGCTGGGTTTCACTGAGGTTCAGCTTTGTGATCAATGTCGGTTCTGTTTATATTAATATGAATATAATTGATGAATGAGGCTGGGTTTCACTGAGGTTCAGCTTTGTGGTCAATGCTTGTTCTGTTTATAGTAATATGTATATTATTGATGAATGAGGCTGGTTTCACTGAGGTTCAGCTTTGTGATCAATATTGGTTCTGTTTATATTAATATGAATATAATTGAGGAATAAGGCTGCGTTTCACTGAGGTTAAACTAATTGATCAATGTTGGTTCTGTTTATATTAATATGAATATAATTGATGAATGAGGCTAGGTTTCACTGAGGTTAAGCTTTGTGATCAATGTTGGTTCTGTTTATACTAATATGAATATAATTGATGAATGAGGCTGGGTTTCACAGAGGTTAAGCTTTGTGATCAATGTTGGTTCTGTTTATATTACTATGAATATAACTGATGAATGAGGCTGGGTTTCACTGAGGTTCAGCTTTGTGGTCAATGTTGGTTCTGTTTATATTAATATGAATATAATTGATGAATGAGGCTGGGTTTCACTGAGGTTAAACTCATTGATCAATGTTGGTTCTGTTTATATTTATATGAATATAATTGATGAATAAGAGTGGGTTTCAATGAGGTTAAACTCATTGATCAATGTTGGTTCTGTTTATATTAATATGAATATAACTGATGAATGAGGCTGGGTTTCACTGAGGTTCAGCTTTGTGATCAATGTTGGTTCTGTTTATACTATTATGAATATAATTGATGAATGAGGCGGCGTTTCACTGACGTTAAACTCATTGATCAATGTTGCTTCTGTTTATATTAATATGAATAGAATTGATGAATGAGGCTGGGTTTCACTGAGGTTCAGCTTTGTGATCAATGTCGGTTCTGTTTATATTAATATGAATATAATTGATGAATGAGGCTGGGTTTCACTGAGGTTCAGCTTTGTGGTCAATGCTTGTTCTGTTTATAGTAATATGTATATTATTGATGAATGAGGCTGGTTTCACTGAGGTTCAGCTTTGTGATCAATATTGGTTCTGTTTATATTAATATGAATATAATTGAGGAATAAGGCTGCGTTTCACTGAGGTTAAACTAATTGATCAATGTTGGTTCTGTTTATATTAATATGAATATAATTGATGAATGAGGCTAGGTTTCACTGAGGTTAAGCTTTGTGATCAATGTTGGTTCTGTTTATACTAATATGAATATAATTGATGAATGAGTCTGGGTTTCAAAGAGGTTAAACTAATTGATCAATGTTGGTTCTGTTTATATTAATATGAATATAATTGATGAATGAGGCTGGGTTTCACTGAGGTTCAGCTTTGTGATCAATGTTGGTTCTGATTTTATTAATATGAATATAATTGATGAATGAGGCTGGGTTTCACTGAGGTTAAGCTTTGTGATCAATGTTGGTTCTGTTTATATTAATATGAATATAACTGATGAATGAGGCTGGGTTTCAATGAGGTTCAGCTTTGTGATCAATGTTGGTTCTGTTTATATTAATATGATATAATTGAGGAATGAGGCTGGGTTTCACTGAGGTTAAACTCATTGATCAATGTTGGTTCTGTTTATACTAATATGAATATAATTGAGGAATGAGGCTGCGTTTCACTGACGTTAAACTCATTGATCAATGTTGCTTCTGTTTATATTAATATGAATAAAATTGATGAATGAGGCTGGGTTTCACTGAGGTTCAGCTTTGTGATCAATGTCGGTTCTGTTTATATTAATATGAATATAATTGATGAATGAGGCTGGGTTTCACTGAGGTTCAGCTTTGTGGCCAATGCTTGTTCTGTTTATATTAATATGTATATAATTGATGAATGAGGCTGGGTTTCACTGAGGTTCAGCGTTGTGATCAATGTTGGTTCTGTTTATATTAATATGAATATAATTGAGGAATGAGGCTGCGTTTCACTGAGGTTAAACTAATTGATCAATGTTGGTTCTGTTTATATTAATATGAATATAATTGATGAATGAGGCTGGGTTTCACTGAGGTTCAGCTTTGTGATCAATGTTGGTTCTGTATATATTTATATGAATATAATTAATGAATGAGGCTGTTTTTCAAAGAAGTTAAAGTCATTGATCAATGTTGGTTCTTTTTATATTAATATGAATATAATTGATGAATGAGGTTGGGTTTCACTGAGGTTCAGCTTTGTGTTCAATGTTGGTTCTGTTTATATTAATATGAATATAATTGATGAATGAGGCTGGGTTTCACTGATCTTCAGCTTTGTGAGCAATGTTGGTTCTGTTTATATTAATATGAATATAATTGAGGAATGAGGCTGCGTTTCACTGAGGTTAAACTCATTGATCAATGTTGGTTCTGTTTATATTAATATGAATATAATTGATGAATGAGGCTGGGTTTCACTGAGGTTCAGCTTTGTGATCAATGTTGGTTCTGTATATATTTATATGAATATAATTGAGGAATGAGGCTGGGTTTCACTGAGGTTAAACTCATTGATCAATGTTGGTTCTGTTTATACTAATATGAATATAATTGAGGAATGAGGCTGCGTTTCACTGACGTTAAACTCATTGATCAATGTTGCTTCTGTTTATATTAATATGAATAAAATTGATGAATGAGGCTGGGTTTCACTGAGGTTCAGCTTTGTGATCAATGTCGGTTCTGTTTATATTAATATGAATATAATTGATGAATGAGGCTGGGTTTCACTGAGGTTCAGCTTTGTGGCCAATGCTTGTTCTGTTTATATTAATATGTATATAATTGATGAATGAGGCTGGGTTTCACTGAGGTTCAGCGTTGTGATCAATGTTGGTTCTGTTTATATTAATATGAATATAATTGATGAATGAGGCTGGGTTTCACTGAGGTTAAACTCATTGATCAATGTTGGTTCTGTTTATATTAATATGAATATAACTGATGAATGAGGCTGGGTTTCAATGAGGTTCAGCTTTGTGATCAATGTTGGTTCTGTTTATATTAATATGATATAATTGAGGAATGAGGCTGGGTTTCACTGAGGTTAAACTCATTGATCAATGTTGGTTCTGTTTATACTAATATGAATATAATTGAGGAATGAGGCTGCGTTTCACTGACGTTAAACTCATTGATCAATGTTGCTTCTGTTTATATTAATATGAATAAAATTGATGAATGAGGCTGGGTTTCACTGAGGTTCAGCTTTGTGATCAATGTCGGTTCTGTTTATATTAATATGAATATAATTGATGAATGAGGCTGGGTTTCACTGAGGTTCAGCTTTGTGGCCAATGCTTGTTCTGTTTATATTAATATGTATATAATTGATGAATGAGGCTGGGTTTCACTGAGGTTCAGCGTTGTGATCAATGTTGGTTCTGTTTATATTAATATGAATATAATTGAGGAATGAGGCTGCGTTTCACTGAGGTTAAACTAATTGATCAATGTTGGTTCTGTTTATATTAATATGAATATAATTGATGAATGAGGCTGGGTTTCACTGAGGTTCAGCTTTGTGATCAATGTTGGTTCTGTATATATTTATATGAATATAATTAATGAATGAGGCTGTTTTTCAAAGAAGTTAAAGTCATTGATCAATGTTGGTTCTTTTTATATTAATATGAATATAATTGATGAATGAGGTTGGGTTTCACTGAGGTTCAGCTTTGTGTTCAATGTTGGTTCTGTTTATATTAATATGAATATAATTGATGAATGAGGCTGGGTTTCACTGATCTTCAGCTTTGTGAGCAATGTTGGTTCTGTTTATATTAATATGAATATAATTGAGGAATGAGGCTGCGTTTCACTGAGGTTAAACTCATTGATCAATGTTGGTTCTGTTTATATTAATATGAATATAATTGATGAATGAGGCTGGGTTTCACTGAGGTTCAGCTTTGTGATCAATGTTGGTTCTGTATATATTTATATGAATATAATTAATGAATGAGACTGTGTTTTAAAGAAGTTAAACTCATTGATCAATGTTGGTTCTTTTTATATTAATATGAATATAATTGATGAATGAGGCTGAGTTTCACTGAGGTTCAGCTTTGTGATCAATGTTGGTTCTGTTTCTATTAATATGAATATAATTGAGGAATGAGGCTGCGTTTCACTGAGGTTAAACTAATTTATCAATGTTGGTTCTGTTTATATAAATATGAATATAATTGATGAATGAGGCTGGGTTTCACTGAGGTTCAGCTATGTGATCAATGTTGGTTCTGTATATATTTATATGAATATAATTAATGAATGAGGCTGTTTTTCAAAGAAGTTAAACTCATTGATCAATGTTGGTTCTGTTTATATTAATATGAATATAATTGATGTATGAGGCTGGGTTTCACTGAGGTTCAGCTTTGTGATCAATGTTGGTTCTGTTTATATGAATATGAATATAATTGATGAATGAGGCAGGGTTTCACTGAGGTTAAACTCATTGATCAATGTTGGTTCTGTTTATATTAATATGAATATAATTGATGAATGAGGCTGGGTTTCACTGAGGTTCAGCTTTGTGATCAATGTTGGTTCTGTTTATATTAATATGAATATAATTAATGAATGAGGCTGTTTTTCAAACAAGTTAAACTCATTGATCAATGTTGGTTCTGTTTATATTAATATGAATATAATTGATGTATGAGGCTGGGTTTCACTGAGGTTCAGCTTTGTGATCAATGTTGGTTCTGTTTATATGAATATGAATATAATTGATGAATGAGGCTGGGTTTCACTGAGGTTAAACTCATTGATCAATGTTGGTTCTGTTTATACTAATATGAATATAATTGATGAATGAGGCTGGGTTTCACTGAGGTTAAACTCATTGATCAATGTTGGTTCTGTTTATACTAATATGAATATAATTGATGAATGAGGCTGGGTTTCACTGAGGTTCAGATTTGTGATCAATGTTGGTTCTGTTTATATTTATATGAATATAATTGATGAATAAGAGTGGGTTTTAATGAGGTTAAACTCATTGATCAATGTTGGTTCTGTTTATATCAATATGAATATAACTGATGAATGAGGCTGGGTTTCAATGAGGTTCAGCTTTGTGATCAATGTTGGTTCTGTTTATATTAATATGAATATAATTGATGAATGAGGCTGGGTTTCACTGAGGTTCAGCTTTGTGATCAATGTTGGTTCTGTTTATATTAATATGAATATAATTGATGAATGAGGCTGGGTTTCACTGAGGTTAAACTCATTGATCAATGTTGGTTCTGTTTATATTTATATGAATATAATTGATGAATAAGGCTGGGTTTCAGTGAGGTTAAACTCATTGATCAATGTTGGTTCTGTTTATACTAATATGAATATAATTGAGGAATGAGGCTGCGTTTCACTGAGGTTAAACTCACTGATCAATGTTGGTTCTGTTTATATTAATATGAATAAAATTGATGAATGAGGCTGGGTTTCACTGAGGTTCAGCTTTGTGGTCAATGCTTGTTCTGTATATATTAATATGTATATAATTGATGAATGAGGCTGGGTTTCACTGAGGTTCAGCTTTGTGATCAATGTTGGTTCTGTTTATATTAATATGAATAAAATTGAGGAATGAGGCTGCTTTTCACTGAGGTTAAACTCATTCATCAATGTTGGTTCTGTTTATATTAATATGAATATAATTGATGAATGAGGCTGGGTTTCACTGAGGTTCAGCTTTGTGGTCAATGTTGGTTCTGTTTATATTAATATGAATATAATTGATGAATGAGGCTGGGTTTCACTGAGGTTAAACTCATTGATCAATGTTGGTTCTGTTTATATTTATATGAATATAATTGATGAATAAGAGTGGGTTTCAATGAGGTTAAACTCATTGATCAATGTTGGTTCTGTTTATATCAATATGAATATAACTGATGAATGAGGCTGGGTTTCAATGAGGTTCAGCTAATTGATCAATGTTGGTTCTGTTTATATTAATATGAATATAATTGATGAATGAGGCTGGGTTTCACTGAGGTTAAGCTTTGCGATCAATGTTGGTTCTGTTTATATTAATATGAATATAATTGATGAATGAGGCTGGGTTTCACTGAGGTTAAGCTTTGCGATCAATGGTGGTTCTGTTTATATTAATATGAATATAACTGATGAATGAGGCTGGGTTTCACTGAGGTTAAACTCATTGATCAATGTTGGTTCTGTTTATATTAATATGAATATAATTGATGAATGAGGCTGGGTTTCACTGAGGTTAAACTCATTGTTCAATGTTGGTTCTGTTTATACTAATATGAATATAATTGATGAATGAGTCTGGGTTTCAAAGAGGTTAAACTAATTGATCAATGTTGGTTCTGTTTATATTAATATGAATATAATTGATGAATGAGGCTGGGTTTCACTGAGGTTCAGCTTTGTGATCAATGTTGGTTCTGTTTATATTACTATGAATATAACTGATGAATGAGGCTGGGTTTCACTGAGGTTCAGCTTTGTGGTCAATGTTGGTTCTGTTTATATTAATATGAATATAATTGATGAATGAGGCTGGGTTTCACTGAGGTTAAACTCATTGATCAATGTTGGTTCTGTTTATATTTATATGAATATAATTGATGAATAAGAGTGGGTTTCAATGAGGTTATACTCATTGATCAATGTTGGTTCTGTTTATATCAATATGAATATAACTGATGAATGAGGCTGGGTTTCAATGAGGTTCAGCTTTGTGATCAATGTTGGTTCTGTTTATATTAATATGAATATAATTGATGTATGAGGCTGGGTTTCACTGAGGTTCAGCTTTGTGATCAATGTTGCTTCTGTTTATATTAATATGAATACAATTGAGGAATGAGGCTGGGTTTCACTGAGGTTAAACTCATTGATCAATGTTGGTTCTGTTTATATTAATATGAATAAAATTGAGGAATGAGGCTGCTTTTCACTGAGGTTAAACTCATTGATCAATGTTGTTTCTGTTTATATTAATATGAATATAATTGATGAATGAGGCTGGGTTTCAATGAGGTTCAGCTTTGTATTCAATGTTGGTTCTGTTTATATTAATATGATATAATTGAGGAATGAGGCTGGGTTTCACTGAGGTTAAACTCATTGATCAATGTTGGTTCTGTTTATACTAATATGAATATAATTGATGAATGAGTCTGGGTTTCAAAGAGGTTAAACTAATTGATCAATGTTGGTTCTGTTTATATTAATATGATATAATTGAGGAATGAGGCGGCGTTTCACTGACGTTAAACTAATTGATCAATGTTGGTTCTGTTTATACTAATATGAATATAATTGAGGAATGAGGCGGCGTTTCACTGACGTTAAACTCATTGATCAATGTTGCTTCTGTTTATATTAATATGAATAAAATTGATGAATGAGGCTGGGTTTCACTGAGGTTCAGCTTTGTGATCAATGTCGGTTCTGTTTATATTAATATGAATATAATTGATGAATGAGGCTGGGTTTCACTGAGGTTCAGCTTTGTGGTCAATGCTTGTTCTGTTTATATTAATATGTATATTATTGATGAATGAGGCTGGTTTCACTGAGGTTCAGCTTTGTGATCAATATTGGTTCTGTTTATATTAATATGAATATAATTGAGGAATAAGGCTGCGTTTCACTGAGGTTAAACTAATTGATCAATGTTGGTTCTGTTTAAATTAATATGAATATAATTGATGAATGAGGCTAGGTTTCACTGAGGTTAAGCTTTGTGATCAATGTTCGTTCTGTTTATACTAATATGAATATAATTTATGAATGAGTCTGGGTTTCAAAGAGGTTAAACTAATTGATCAATGTTGGTTCTGTTTATATTAATATGAATATAATTGATGAATGAGGCTGGGTTTTAAAGAAGTTAAACTCATTGATCAATGTTGGTTCTTTTTATATTAATATGAATATAATTGATGAATGAGGCTGGGTTTCACTGAGGTTCAGCTATGTGATCAATGTTGGTTCTGTATATATTTATATGAATATAATTAATGAATGAGGCTGTTTTTCAAAGAAGTTAAACTCATTGATCAATGTTGGTTCTGTTTATATTAATATGAATATAATTGATGGATGAGGCTAGGTTTCACTGAGGTTAAGCTTTGTGATCAATGTTGGTTCTGTTTATATTAATATGAATATAATTGAGGAATGAGGCTGCGTTTCACTGAGGTTAAACTAATTGATCAATGTTGGTTCTGTTTATATAAATATGAATATAATTGATGAATGAGGCTGGGTTTCACTGAGGTTCAGCTATGTGATCAATGTTGGTTCTGTATATATTTATATGAATATGATTAATGAATGAGGCTGTTTTTCAAAGAAGTTAAACTCATTGATCAATGTTGGTTCTGTTTATATTAATATGAATATAATTGATGGATGAGGCTAGGTTTCACTGAGGTTAAGCTTTGTGATCAATGTTGGTTCTGTTTATACTAATATGAATATAATTGATGAATGAGTCTGGGTTTCAAAGAGGTTAAACTAATTGATCAATGTTGGTTCTGTTTATATTAATATGAATATAATTGATGAATGAGGCTGGGTTTCACTGAGGTTCAGCTTTGTGATCAATGTTGGTTCTGTTTATATTAATATGAATATAATTGATGAATGAGGCTGGGTTTCACAGAGGTTAAGCTTTGTGATCAATGTTGGTTCTGTTTATATTAATATGAATATAATTGAGGAATGAGGCTGCGTTTCACTGAGGTTAAACTAATTGATCAATGTTGGTTCTGTTTATATAAATATGAATATAATTGATGAATGAGGCTGGGTTTCACTGAGGTTCAGCTATGTGATCAATGTTGGTTCTGTATATATTTATATGAATATAATTAATGAATGAGGCTGTTTTTCAAACAAGTTAAACTCATTGATCAATGTTGGTTCTGTTTATATTAATATGAATATAATTGATGTATGAGGCTGGGTTTCACTGAGGTTCAGCTTTGTGATCAATGTTGGTTCTGTTTATATGAATATGAATATAATTGATGAATGAGGCTGGGTTTCACTGAGGTTAAACTCATTGATCAATGTTGGTTCTGTTTATACTAATATGAATATAATTGATGAATGAGGCTGGGTTTCACTGAGGTTCAGATTTGTGATCAATGTTGGTTCTGTTTATATTTATATGAATATAATTGATGAATAAGAGTGGGTTTTAATGAGGTTAAACTCATTGATCAATGTTGGTTCTGTTTATATCAATATGAATATAACTGATGAATGAGGCTGGGTTTCAATGAGGTTCAGCTTTGTGATCAATGTTGGTTCTGTTTATATTAATAAGAATATAATTGATGAATGAGGCTGGGTTTCACTGAGGTTCAGCTTTGTGATCAATGTTGGTTCTGTTTATATTAATATGAATATAATTGATGAATGAGGCTGGGTTTCACTGAGGTTAAACTCATTGATCAATGTTGGTTCTGTTTATATTTATATGAATATAATTGATGAATAAGGCTGGGTTTCAGTGAGGTTAAACTCAGTGATCAATGTTGGTTCTGTTTATACTAATATGAATATAATTGAGGAATGAGGCTGCGTTTCACTGAGGTTAAACTCACTGATCAATGTTGGTTCTGTTTATATTAATATGAATAAAATTGATGAATGAGGCTGGGTTTCACTGAGGTTCAGCTTTGTGGTCAATGCTTGTTCTGTATATATTAATATGTATATAATTGATGAATGAGGCTGGGTTTCACTGAGGTTCAGCTTTGTGATCAATGTTGGTTCTGTTTATATTAATGTGAATATAATTGAGGAATGAGGCTGGGTTTCACTGAGGTTAAACTCATTCATCAATGTTGGTTCTGTTTATATTAATATGAATATAATTGATGAATGAGGCTGGGTTTCACTGAGGTTCAGCTTTTTGGTCAATGTTGGTTCTGTTTATATTAATATGAATATAATTGATGAATGAGGCTGGGTTTCACTGAGGTTAAACTCATTGATCAATGTTGGTTCTGTTTATATTAATATGAATATAATTGATGAATGAGGCTGGGTTTCACTGAGGTTAAACTCATTGATCAATGTTGGTTCTGTTTATATTAATATGAATAAAATTGATGAATGAGGCTGGGTTTCACTGAGGTTCAGCTATGTGATCAATGTTGGTTCTGTATATATTTATATGAATATAATTAATGAATGAGGCTGTTTTTCAAAGAAGTTAAACTCATTGATCAATGTTGGTTCTGTTTATATTAATATGAATATAATTGATGGATGAGGCTAGGTTTCACTGAGGTTAAGCTTTGTGATCAATGTTGGTTCTGTTTATACTAATATGAATATAATTGATGAATGAGTCTGGGTTTCAAAGAGGTTAAACTAATTGATCAATGTTGGTTCTGTTTATATTAATATGAATATAATTGATGAATGAGGCTGGGTTTCACTGAGGTTCAGCTTTGTGATCAATGTTGGTTCTGTTTATATTAATATGAATATAATTAATGAATGAGGCTGTTTTTCAAACAAGTTAAACTCATTGAACAATGTTGGTTCTGTTTATATTAATATGAATATAATTGATGTATGAGGCTGGGTTTCACTGAGGTTCAGCTTTGTGATCAATGTTGGTTCTGTTTATATGAATATGAATATAATTGATGAATGAGGCTGGGTTTCACTGAGGTTAAACTCATTGATCAATGTTGGTTCTGTTTATACTAATATGAATATAATTGATGAATGAGGCTGGGTTTCACTGAGGTTCAGATTTGTGATCAATGTTGGTTCTGTTTATATTTATATGAATATAATTGATGAATAAGAGTGGGTTTTAATGAGGTTAAACTCATTGATCAATGTTGGTTCTGTTTATATCAATATGAATATAACTGATGAATGAGGCTGGGTTTCAATGAGGTTCAGCTTTGTGATCGATGTTGGTTCTGTTTATATTAATATGAATATAATTGATGAATGAGGCTGGGTTTCACTGAGGTTAAACTCATTGTTCAATGTTGGTTCTGTTTATACTAATATGAATATAATTGATGAATGAGTCTGGGTTTCAAAGAGGTTAAACTAATTGATCAATGTTGGTTCTGTTTATATTAATATGAATATAATTGATGAATGAGGCTGGGTTTCACTGAGGTTCAGCTTTGTGATCAATGTTGGTTCTGTTTATATTACTATGAATATAACTGATGAATGAGGCTGGGTTTCACTGAGGTTCAGCTTTGTGGTCAATGTTGGTTCTGTTTATATTAATATGAATATAATTGATGAATGAGGCTGGGTTTCACTGAGGTTAAACTCATTGATCAATGTTGGTTCTGTTTATATTTATATGAATATAATTGATGAATAAGAGTGGGTTTCAATGAGGTTATACTCATTGATCAATGTTGGTTCTGTTTATATCAATATGAATATAACTGGTGAATGAGGCTGGGTTTCAATGAGGTTCAGCTTTGTGATCAATGTTGGTTCTGTTTATATTAATATGAATATAATTGATGTATGAGGCTGGGTTTCACTGAGGTTCAGCTTTGTGATCAATGTTGCTTCTGTTTATATTAATATGAATACAATTGAGGAATGAGGCTGGGTTTCACTGAGGTTAAACTCATTGATCAATGTTGGTTCTGTTTATATTAATATGAATAAAATTGAGGAATGAGGCTGCTTTTCACTGAGGTTAAACTCATTGATCAATGTTGTTTCTGTTTATATTAATATGAATATAATTGATGAATGAGGCTGGGTTTCAATGAGGTTCAGCTTTGTATTCAATGTTGGTTCTGTTTATATTAATATGATATAATTGAGGAATGAGGCTGGGTTTCACTGAGGTTAAACTCATTGATCAATGTTGGTTCTGTTTATACTAATATGAATATAATTGATGAATGAGTCTGGGTTTCAAAGAGGTTAAACTAATTGATCAATGTTGGTTCTGTTTATATTAATATGATATAATTGAGGAATGAGGCGGCGTTTCACTGACGTTAAACTAATTGATCAATGTTGGTTCTGTTTATACTAATATGAATATAATTGAGGAATGAGGCGGCGTTTCACTGACGTTAAACTCATTGATCAATGTTGCTTCTGTTTATATTAATATGAATAAAATTGATGAATGAGGCTGGGTTTCACTGAGGTTCAGCTTTGTGATCAATGTCGGTTCTGTTTATATTAATATGAATATAATTGATGAATGAGGCTGGGTTTCACTGAGGTTCAGCTTTGTGGTCAATGCTTGTTCTGTTTATATTAATATGTATATTATTGATGAATGAGGCTGGTTTCACTGAGGTTCAGCTTTGTGATCAATATTGGTTCTGTTTATATTAATATGAATATAATTGAGGAATAAGGCTGCGTTTCACTGAGGTTAAACTAATTGATCAATGTTGGTTCTGTTTAAATTAATATGAATATAATTGATGAATGAGGCTAGGTTTCACTGAGGTTAAGCTTTGTGATCAATGTTCGTTCTGTTTATACTAATATGAATATAATTTATGAATGAGTCTGGGTTTCAAAGAGGTTAAACTAATTGATCAATGTTGGTTCTGTTTATATTAATATGAATATAATTGATGAATGAGGCTGGGTTTTAAAGAAGTTAAACTCATTGATCAATGTTGGTTCTTTTTATATTAATATGAATATAATTGATGAATGAGGCGGGGTTTCACTGAGGTTCAGCTATGTGATCAATGTTGGTTCTGTATATATTTATATGAATATAATTAATGAATGAGGCTGTTTTTCAAAGAAGTTAAACTCATTGATCAATGTTGGTTCTGTTTATATTAATATGAATATAATTGATGGATGAGGCTAGGTTTCACTGAGGTTAAGCTTTGTGATCAATGTTGGTTCTGTTTATATTAATATGAATATAATTGAGGAATGAGGCTGCGTTTCACTGAGGTTAAACTAATTGATCAATGTTGGTTCTGTTTATATAAATATGAATATAATTGATGAATGAGGCTGGGTTTCACTGAGGTTCAGCTATGTGATCAATGTTGGTTCTGTATATATTTATATGAATATGATTAATGAATGAGGCTGTTTTTCAAAGAAGTTAAACTCATTGATCAATGTTGGTTCTGTTTATATTAATATGAATATAATTGATGGATGAGGCTAGGTTTCACTGAGGTTAAGCTTTGTGATCAATGTTGGTTCTGTTTATACTAATATGAATATAATTGATGAATGAGTCTGGGTTTCAAAGAGGTTAAACTAATTGATCAATGTTGGTTCTGTTTATATTAATATGAATATAATTGATGAATGAGGCTGGGTTTCACTGAGGTTCAGCTTTGTGATCAATGTTGGTTCTGTTTATATTAATATGAATATAATTGATGAATGAGGCTGGGTTTCACAGAGGTTAAGCTTTGTGATCAATGTTGGTTCTGTTTATATTAATATGAATATAATTGAGGAATGAGGCTGCGTTTCACTGAGGTTAAACTAATTGATCAATGTTGGTTCTGTTTATATAAATATGAATATAATTGATGAATGAGGCTGGGTTTCACTGAGGTTCAGCTATGTGATCAATGTTGGTTCTGTATATATTTATATGAATATAATTAATGAATGAGGCTGTTTTTCAAACAAGTTAAACTCATTGATCAATGTTGGTTCTGTTTATATTAATATGAATATAATTGATGTATGAGGCTGGGTTTCACTGAGGTTCAGCTTTGTGATCAATGTTGGTTCTGTTTATATGAATATGAATATAATTGATGAATGAGGCTGGGTTTCACTGAGGTTAAACTCATTGATCAATGTTGGTTCTGTTTATACTAATATGAATATAATTGATGAATGAGGCTGGGTTTCACTGAGGTTCAGATTTGTGATCAATGTTGGTTCTGTTTATATTTATATGAATATAATTGATGAATAAGAGTGGGTTTTAATGAGGTTAAACTCATTGATCAATGTTGGTTCTGTTTATATCAATATGAATATAACTGATGAATGAGGCTGGGTTTCAATGAGGTTCAGCTTTGTGATCAATGTTGGTTCTGTTTATATTAATAAGAATATAATTGATGAATGAGGCTGGGTTTCACTGAGGTTCAGCTTTGTGATCAATGTTGGTTCTGTTTATATTAATATGAATATAATTGATGAATGAGGCTGGGTTTCACTGAGGTTAAACTCATTGATCAATGTTGGTTCTGTTTATATTTATATGAATATAATTGATGAATAAGGCTGGGTTTCAGTGAGGTTAAACTCAGTGATCAATGTTGGTTCTGTTTATACTAATATGAATATAATTGAGGAATGAGGCTGCGTTTCACTGAGGTTAAACTCACTGATCAATGTTGGTTCTGTTTATATTAATATGAATAAAATTGATGAATGAGGCTGGGTTTCACTGAGGTTCAGCTTTGTGGTCAATGCTTGTTCTGTATATATTAATATGTATATAATTGATGAATGAGGCTGGGTTTCACTGAGGTTCAGCTTTGTGATCAATGTTGGTTCTGTTTATATTAATGTGAATATAATTGAGGAATGAGGCTGGGTTTCACTGAGGTTAAACTCATTCATCAATGTTGGTTCTGTTTATATTAATATGAATATAATTGATGAATGAGGCTGGGTTTCACTGAGGTTCAGCTTTTTGGTCAATGTTGGTTCTGTTTATATTAATATGAATATAATTGATGAATGAGGCTGGGTTTCACTGAGGTTAAACTCATTGATCAATGTTGGTTCTGTTTATATTTATATGAATATAATTGATGAATAAGAGTGGGTTTCAATGAGGTTAAACTCATTGATCAATGTTGGTTCTGTTTATATCAATATGAATATAACTGATGAATGAGGCTGGGTTTCAATGAGGTTCAGCTTTGTGATCAATGTTGGTTCTGTTTATATTAATATGAATATAATTGATGAATGAGGCTGGGTTTCACTGAGGTTCAGCTTTGTGATCAATGTTGGTTCTGTTTATATTAATATGAATATAATTGATGAATGAGGCTGGGTTTCACTGAGGTTAAACTCATTGATCAATGTTGGTTCTGTTTATATTTATATGAATATAATTGATGAATAAGGCTGGGTTTCAGTGAGGTTAAACTCATTGATCAATGTTGGTTCTGTTTATATTAATATGAATAAAATTGATGAATGAGGCTGGGTTTCACTGAGGTTCAGCTATGTGATCAATGTTGGTTCTGTATATATTTATATGAATATAATTAATGAATGAGGCTGTTTTTCAAAGAAGTTAAACTCATTGATCAATGTTGGTTCTGTTTATATTAATATGAATATAATTGATGGATGAGGCTAGGTTTCACTGAGGTTAAGCTTTGTGATCAATGTTGGTTCTGTTTATACTAATATGAATATAATTGATGAATGAGTCTGGGTTTCAAAGAGGTTAAACTAATTGATCAATGTTGGTTCTGTTTATATTAATATGAATATAATTGATGAATGAGGCTGGGTTTCACTGAGGTTCAGCTTTGTGATCAATGTTGGTTCTGTTTATATTAATATGAATATAATTAATGAATGAGGCTGTTTTTCAAACAAGTTAAACTCATTGAACAATGTTGGTTCTGTTTATATTAATATGAATATAATTGATGTATGAGGCTGGGTTTCACTGAGGTTCAGCTTTGTGATCAATGTTGGTTCTGTTTATATGAATATGAATATAATTGATGAATGAGGCTGGGTTTCACTGAGGTTAAACTCATTGATCAATGTTGGTTCTGTTTATACTAATATGAATATAATTGATGAATGAGGCTGGGTTTCACTGAGGTTCAGATTTGTGATCAATGTTGGTTCTGTTTATATTTATATGAATATAATTGATGAATAAGAGTGGGTTTTAATGAGGTTAAACTCATTGATCAATGTTGGTTCTGTTTATATCAATATGAATATAACTGATGAATGAGGCTGGGTTTCAATGAGGTTCAGCTTTGTGATCAATGTTGGTTCTGTTTATATTAATATGAATATAATTGATGAATGAGGCTGGGTTTCACTGAGGTTCAGCTTTGTGATCAATGTTGGTTCTGTTTATATTAATATGAATATAATTGATGAATGAGGCTGGGTTTCACTGAGGTTAAACTCATTGATCAATGTTGGTTCTGTTTATATTTATATGAATATAATTGATGAATAAGGCTGGGTTTCAGTGAGGTTAAACTCAGTGATCAATGTTGGTTCTGTTTATATTAATATGAATAAAATTGATGAATGAGGCTGGGTTTCACTGAGGTTCAGCTATGTGATCAATGTTGGTTCTGTATATATTTATATGAATATAATTAATGAATGAGGCTGTTTTTCAAAGAAGTTAAACTCATTGATCAATGTTGGTTCTGTTTATATTAATATGAATATAATTGATGGATGAGGCTAGGTTTCACTGAGGTTAAGCTTTGTGATCAATGTTGGTTCTGTTTATACTAATATGAATATAATTGATGAATGAGTCTGGGTTTCAAAGAGGTTAAACTAATTGATCAATGTTGGTTCTGTTTATATTAATATGAATATAATTGATGAATGAGGCTGGGTTTCACTGAGGTTCAGCTTTGTGATCAATGTTGGTTCTGTTTATATTAATATGAATATAATTAATGAATGAGGCTGTTTTTCAAACAAGTTAAACTCATTGAACAATGTTGGTTCTGTTTATATTAATATGAATATAATTGATGTATGAGGCTGGGTTTCACTGAGGTTCAGCTTTGTGATCAATGTTGGTTCTGTTTATATGAATATGAATATAATTGATGAATGAGGCTGGGTTTCACTGAGGTTAAACTCATTGATCAATGTTGGTTCTGTTTATACTAATATGAATATAATTGATGAATGAGGCTGGGTTTCACTGAGGTTCAGATTTGTGATCAATGTTGGTTCTGTTTATATTTATATGAATATAATTGATGAATAAGAGTGGGTTTTAATGAGGTTAAACTCATTGATCAATGTTGGTTCTGTTTATATCAATATGAATATAACTGATGAATGAGGCTGGGTTTCAATGAGGTTCAGCTTTGTGATCAATGTTGGTTCTGTTTATATTAATATGAATATAATTGATGAATGAGGCTGGGTTTCACTGAGGTTCAGCTTTGTGATCAATGTTGGTTCTGTTTATATTAATATGAATATAATTGATGAATGAGGCTGGGTTTCACTGAGGTTAAACTCATTGATCAATGTTGGTTCTGTTTATATTTATATGAATATAATTGATGAATAAGGCTGGGTTTCAGTGAGGTTAAACTCAGTGATCAATGTTGGTTCTGTTTATACTAATATGAATATAATTGAGGAATGAGGCTGCGTTTCACTGAGGTTAAACTCACTGATCAATGTTGGTTCTGTTTATATTAATATGAATAAAATTGATGAATGAGGCTGGGTTTCACTGAGGTTCAGCTTTGTGGTCAATGTTGGTTCTGTATATATTTATATGAATATAATTAATGAATGAGGCTGTTTTTCAAAGAAGTTAAACTCATTGATCAATGTTGGTTCTGTTTATATTAATATGAATATAATTGATGGATGAGGCTAGGTTTCACTGAGGTTAAGCTTTGTGATCAATGTTGGTTCTGTTTATACTAATATGAATATAATTGATGAATGAGTCTGGGTTTCAAAGAGGTTAAACTAATTGATCAATGTTGGTTCTGTTTATATTAATATGAATATAATTGATGAATGAGGCTGGGTTTCACTGAGGTTCAGCTTTGTGATCAATGTTGGTTCTGTTTATATTAATATGAATATAATTAATGAATGAGGCTGTTTTTCAAACAAGTTAAACTCATTGAACAATGTTGGTTCTGTTTATATTAATATGAATATAATTGATGTATGAGGCTGGGTTTCACTGAGGTTCAGCTTTGTGATCAATGTTGGTTCTGTTTATATGAATATGAATATAATTGATGAATGAGGCTGGGTTTCACTGAGGTTAAACTCATTGATCAATGTTGGTTCTGTTTATACTAATATGAATATAATTGATGAATGAGGCTGGGTTTCACTGAGGTTCAGATTTGTGATCAATGTTGGTTCTGTTTATATTTATATGAATATAATTGATGAATAAGGCTGGGTTTCAGTGAGGTTAAACTCAGTGATCAATGTTGGTTCTGTTTATACTAATATGAATATAATTGAGGAATGAGGCTGCGTTTCACTGAGGTTAAACTCACTGATCAATGTTGGTTCTGTTTATATTAATATGAATAAAATTGATGAATGAGGCTGGGTTTCACTGAGGTTCAGCTTTGTGGTCAATGCTTGTTCTGTATATATTAATATGTATATAATTGATGAATGAGGCTGGGTTTCACTGAGGTTCAGCTTTGTGATCAATGTTGGTTCTGTTTATATTAATGTGAATATAATTGAGGAATGAGGCTGGGTTTCACTGAGGTTAAACTCATTCATCAATGTTGGTTCTGTTTATATTAATATGAAAATAATTGATGAATGAGGCTGGGTTTCACTGAGGTTCAGCTTTGTGGTCAATGTTGGTTCTGTTTATATTAATATGAATATAATTGATGAATGAGGTTGGGTTTCACTGAGGTTAAACTCATTGATCAATGTTGGTTCTGTTTATATTTATATGAATATAATTGATGAATAAGAGTGGGTTTCAATGAGGTTAAACTCATTGATCAATGTTGGTTCTGTTTATATCAATATGAATATAACTGATGAATGAGGCTGGGTTTCAATGAGGTTCAGCTTTGTGATCAATGTTGGTTCTGTTTATATTAATATGAATATAATTGATGAATGAGGCTGGGTTTCACTGAGGTTCAGCTTTGTGATCAATGTTGGTTCTGTTTATATTAATATGAATATAATTGATGAATGAGGCTGGGTTTCACTGAGGTTAAACTCATTGATCAATGTTGGTTCTGTTTATATTTATATGAATATAATTGATGAATAAGGCTGGGTTTCAGTGAGGTTAAACTCATTGATAAATCTTGGTTCTGTTTATATTAATATGAATATAATTGAGGAATGAGACTGCGTTTCACTGAGGTTAAACTCACTGATCAATGTTGGTTCTGTTTATATTAAAATGAATAAAATTGATGAATGAGGCTGGGTTTCACTGAGGTTCAGCTTTGTGGTCAATGCTTGTTCTGTTTATATTAATATGTATATAATTGATGAATGAGGCTGGGTTTCACTGAGGTTCAGCTTTGTGATCAATGTTGGTTCTGTTTATATTAATGTGAATATAATTGAGGAATGAGGCTGGGTTTCACTGAGGTTAAACTGATTGATCAATGTTGGTTCTGTTTATATTAATATGAATCAAATTGAGGAATGAGGCTGCTTTTCACTGAGGTTAAACTCATTCATCAATGTTGGTTCTGTTTATATTAATATGAATATAATTGATGAATGAGGCTGGGTTTCACTGAGGTTAAGCTTTGTGATCAATGTTGGTTCTGTTTATACTATTATGAATATAATTGATGAATGAGTCTGGGTTTCAAAGAGGTTAAACTAATTGATCAATGTTGGTTCTGTTTATATTAATATGAATATAATTGATGAATGAGGCTGGGTTTCACTGAGGTTAAGCTTTGCGATCAATGTTGGTTCTGTTTATATTAATATGAATATAACTGATGAATGAGGCTGGGTTTCACTGAGGCTAAACTCATTGATCAATGTTGGTTCTGTTTATATTAATATGAATATAATTGAGGAATGAGGCTGCGTTTCACTGAGGTTAAACTCATTGATCAATGTTGGTTCTGTTTATATTAATATGAATATAACTGATGAATGAGGCTGGGTTTCACTGAGGTTCAGCTTTGTGATCAATGTTGGTTCTGTTTATACTATTATGAATATAATTGATGAATGAGGCTGGGTTTCACTGAGGATCAGCTAATTGATCATTGTTGGTTCTGTTTATATTAATATGAATATAATTGATGAATGAGGCTGGGTTTCACTGAGGTTAAACTCATTGATCAATGTTGGTTCTGTTTATACTAATATGAATATAATTGATGAATGAGTCTGGGTTTCAAAGAGGTTAAACTAATTGATCAATGTTGGTTCTGTTTATATTAATATGAATATAATTGATGAATGAGGCTGGGTTTCACTGAGGTTCAGCTTTGTGATCAATGTTGGTTCTGTTTATATTACTATGAATATAACTGATGAATGAGGCTGGGTTTCACTGAGGTTCAGCTTTGTGGTCAATGTTGGTTCTGTTTATATTAATATGAATATAATTGATGAATGAGGCTGGGTTTCACTGAGGTTAAACTCATTGATCAATGTTGGTTCTGTTTATATTTATATGAATATAATTGATGAATAAGAGTGGGTTTCAATGAGGTTATACTCATTGATCAATGTTGGTTCTGTTTATATCAATATGAATATAACTGATGAATGAGGCTGGGTTTCAATGAGGTTCAGCTTTGTGATCAATGTTGGTTCTGTTTATATTAATATGAATATAATTGATGAATGAGGCTGGGTTTCACTGAGGTTCAGCTTTGTGATCAATGTTGGTTCTGTTTATATTAATATGAATATAATTGATGAATGAGGCTGGGTTTCACTGAGGTTAAACTCATTGATCAATGTTGGTTCTGTTTATATTTATATGAATATAATTGATGAATAAGGCTGGGTTTCAGTGAGGTTAAACTCATTGATCAATGTTGGTTCTGTTTATACTAATATGAATATAATTGAGGAATGAGGCTGCGTTTCACTGAGGTTAAACTCACTGATCAATGTTGGTTCTGTTTATATTAATATGAATAAAATTGATGAATGAGGCTGGGTTTCACTGAGGTTCAGCTTTGTGGTCAATGCTTGTTCTGTTTATATTAATATGTATATAATTGATGAATGAGGCTGGGTTTCACTGAGGTTCAGCTTTGTGATCAATGTTGGTTCTGTTTATATTAATGTGAATATAATTGGGGAATGAGGCTGGGTTTCACTGAGGTTAAACTCATTGATCAATGTTGGTTCTGTTTATATTAATATGAATAAAATTGAGGAATGAGGCTGCTTTTCACTGAGGTTAAACTCATTCATCAATGTTGGTTCTGTTTATATTAATATGAATATAATTGATGAATGAGGCTGGGTTTCACTGAGGTTAAGCTTTGTGATCAATGTTGGTTCTGTTTATACTATTATGAATATAATTGATGAATGAGTCTGGGTTTCAAAGAGGTTAAACTAATTGATCAATGTTGGTTCTGTTTATATTAATATGAATATAATTGATGTATGAGGCTGGGTTTCACTGAGGTTCAGCTTTGTGATCAATGTTGGTTCTGTATATATTTATATGAATATAATTAATGAATGAGGCTGTGTTTTAAAGAAGTTAAACTCATTGATCAATGTTGGTTCTTTTTATATTAATATGAATATAATTGATGAATGAGGCTGGGTTTCACTGAGGTTCAGCTTTGTGATCAATGTTGGTTCTGTTTATATTAATATGAATATAATTGAGGAATGAGGCTGCGTTTCACTGAGGTTAAACTAATTGATCAATGTTGGTTCTGTTTATATAAATATGAATATAATTGATGAATGAGGCTGGGTTTCACTGAGGTTCAGCTATGTGATCAATGTTGGTTCTGTATATATTTATATGAATATAATTAATGAATGAGGCTGTTTTTCAAAGAAGTTAAACTCATTGATCAATGTTGGTTCTGTTTATATTAATATGAATATAATTGATGTATGAGGCTGGGTTTCACTGAGGTTCAGCTTTGTGATCAATGTTGGTTCTGTTTATATGAATATGAATATAATTGATGAATGAGGCTGGGTTTCACTGAGGTTAAACTCATTGATCAATGTTGGTTCTGTTTATACTAATATGAATATAATTGATGAATGAGTCTGGGTTTCAAAGAGGTTAAACTAATTGATCAATGTTGGTTCTGTTTATATTAATATGAATATAATTGATGAATGAGGCTGGGTTTCACTGAGGTTCAGCTTTGTGATCAATGTTGGTTCTGTTTATATTACTATGAATATAACTGATGAATGAGGCTGGGTTTCACTGAGGTTCAGCTTTGTGGTCAATGTTGGTTCTGTTTATATTAATATGAATATAATTGATGAATGAGGCTGGGTTTCACTGAGGTTAAACTAATTGATCAATGTTGGTTCTGTTTATATTTATATGAATATAATTGATGAATAAGAGTGGGTTTCAATGAGGTTAAACTCATTGATCAATGTTGGTTCTGTTTATATCAATATGAATATAACTGATGAATGAGGCTGGGTTTCAATGAGGTTCAGCTTTGTGATCAATGTTGGTTCTGTTTATATTAATATGAATATAATTGATGAATGAGGCTGGGTTTCACTGAGGTTCAGCTTTGTGATCAATGTTGGTTCTGTTTATATTAATATGAATATAATTGATGAATGAGGCTGGGTTTCACTGAGGTTAAACTCATTGATCAATGTTGGTTCTGTTTATATTTATATGAATATAATTGATGAATAAGGCTGGGTTTCAGTGAGGTTAAACTCATTGATCAATGTTGGTTCTGTTTATACTAATATGAATATAATTGAGGAATGAGGCTGCGTTTCACTGAGGTTAAACTCATTGATCAATGTTGGTTCTGTTTATATTAATATGAATAAAATTGAGGAATGAGGCTGCTTTTCACTGAGGTTAAACTCATTCATCAATGTTGGTTCTGTTTATATTAATATGAATATAATTGATGAATGAGGCTGGGTTTCACTGAGGTTAAGCTTTGTGATCAATGTTGGTTCTGTTTATACTATTATGAATATAATTGATGAATGAGTCTGGGTTTCAAAGAGGTTAAACTAATTGATCAATGTTGGTTCTGTTTATATTAATATGAATATAATTGATGTATGAGGCTGGGTTTCACTGAGGTACAGCTTTGTGATCAATGTTGGTTCTGTATATATTTACATGAATATAATTAATGAATGAGGCTGTGTTTTAAAGAAGTTAAACTCATTGATCAATGTTGGTTCTTTTTATATTAATATGAATATAATTGATGAATGAGGCTGGGTTTCACTGAGGTTCAGCTTTGTGATCAATGTTGGTTCTGTTTATATTAATATGAATATAATTGAGGAATGAGGCTGCGTTTCACTGAGGTTAAACTAATTGATCAATGTTGGTTCTGTTTATATAAATATGAATATAATTGATGAATGAGGCTGGGTTTCACTGAGGTTCAGCTATGTGATCAATGTTGGTTCTGTATATATTTTATGAATATAATTAATGAATGAGGCTGTTTTTCAAAGAAGTTAAACTCATTGATCAATGTTGGTTCTGTTTATATTAATATGAATATAATTGATGTATGAGGCTGGGTTTCACTGAGGTTCAGCTTTGTGATCAATGTTGGTTCTGTTTATATGAATATGAATATAATTGATGAATGAGGCTGGGTTTCACTGAGGTTAAACTCATTGATCAATGTTGGTTCTTTTTATACTAATATGAATATAATTGATGAATGAGTCTGGGTTTCAAAGAGGTTAAACTAATTGATCAATGTTGGTTCTGTTTATATTAATATGAATATAATTGATGAATGAGGCTGGGTTTCACTGAGGTTCAGCTTTGTGATCAATGTTGGTTCTGTTTATATTACTATGAATATAACTGATGAATGAGGCTGGGTTTCACTGAGGTTCAGCTTTGTGGTCAATGTTGGTTCTGTTTATATTAATATGAATATAATTGATGAATGAGGCTGGGTTTCACTGAGGTTAAACTCATTGATCAATGTTGGTTCTGTTTATATTTATATGAATATAATTGATGAATAAGAGTGGGTTTCAATGAGGTTAAACTCATTGATCAATGTTGGTTCTGTTTATATCAATATGAATATAACTGATGAATGAGGCTGGGTTTCAATGAGGTTCAGCTTTGTGATCAATGTTGGTTCTGTTTATATTAATATGAATATAATTGATGAATGAGGCTGGGTTTCACTGAGGTTCAGCTTTGTGATCAATGTTGGTTCTGTTTATATTAATATGAATATAATTGATGAATGAGGCTGGGTTTCACTGAGGTTAAACTCATTGATCAATGTTGGTTCTGTTTATATTTATATGAATATAATTGATGAATAAGGCTGGGTTTCAGTGAGGTTAAACTCATTGATCAATGTTGGTTCTGTTTATACTAATATGAATATAATTGAGGAATGAGGCTGCGTTTCACTGAGGTTAAACTCACTGATCAATGTTGGTTCTGTTTATATTAATATGAATAAAATTGATGAATGAGGCTGCTTTTCACTGAGGTTAAACTCATTGATCAATGTTGTTTCTGTTTATATTAATATGAATAAAATTGATGAATGAGGCTGGGTTTCACTGAGGTTCAGCTTTGTGGTCAATGCTTGTTCTGTTTATATTAATATGTATATAATTGATGAATGAGGCTGGGTTTCACTGAGGTTCAGCTTTGTGATCAATGTTGGTTCTGTTTATATTAATGTGAATATAATTGGGGAATGAGGCTGGGTTTCACTGAGGTTAAACTCATTGATCAATGTTGGTTCTGTTTATATTAATATGAATAAAATTGAGGAATGAGGCTGCTTTTCACTGAGGTTAAACTCATTCATCAATGTTGGTTCTGTATATATTAATATGAATATAATTGATGAATGAGGCTGGGTTTCACTGAGGTTAAGCTTTGTGATCAATGTTGGTTCTGTTTATACTATTATGAATATAATTGATGAATGAGTCTGGGTTTCAAAGAGGTTAAACTAATTGATCAATGTTGGTTCTGTTTATATTAATATGAATATAATTGATGTATGAGGCTGGGTTTCACTGAGGTTCAGCTTTGTGATCAATGTTGGTTCTGTATATATTTATATGAATATAATTAATGAATGAGGCTGTGTTTTAAAGAAGTTAAACTCATTGATCAATGTTGGTTCTTTTTATATTAATATGAATATAATTGATGAATGAGGCTGGGTTTCACTGAGGTTCAGCTTTGTGATCAATGTTGGTTCTGTTTATATTAATATGAATATAATTGAGGAATGAGGCTGCGTTTCACTGAGGTTAAACTAATTGATCAATGTTGGTTCTGTTTATATAAATATGAATATAATTGATGAATGAGGCTGGGTTTCACTGAGGTTCAGCTATGTGATCAATGTTGGTTCTGTATATATTTTATGAATATAATTAATGAATGAGGCTGTTTTTCAAAGAAGTTAAACTCATTGATCAATGTTGGTTCTGTTTATATTAATATGAATATAATTGATGTATGAGGCTGGGTTTCACTGAGGTTCAGCTTTGTGATCAATGTTGGTTCTGTTTATATGAATATGAATATAATTGATGAATGAGGCTGGGTTTCACTGAGGTTAAACTCATTGATCAATGTTGGTTCTGTTTATACTAATATGAATGTAATTGATGAATGAGTCTGGGTTTCAAAGAGGTTAAACTAATTGATCAATGTTGGTTCTGTTTATATTAATATGAATATAATTGATGAATGAGGCTGGGTTTCACTGAGGTTCAGCTTTGTGATCAATGTTGGTTCTGTTTATATTACTATGAATATAACTGATGAATGAGGCTGGGTTTCACTGAGGTTCAGCTTTGTGGTCAATGTTGGTTCTGTTTATATTAATATGAATATAATTGATGAATGAGGCTGGGTTTCACTGAGGTTAAACTAATTGATCAATGTTGGTTCTGTTTATATTTATATGAATATAATTGATGAATAAGAGTGGGTTTCAATGAGGTTAAACTCATTGATCAATGTTGGTTCTGTTTATATCAATATGAATATAACTGATGAATGAGGCTGGGTTTCAATGAGGTTCAGCTTTGTGATCAATGTTGGTTCTGTTTATATTAATATGAATATAATTGATGAATGAGGCTGGGTTTCACTGAGGTTCAGCTTTGTGATCAATGTTGGTTCTGTTTATATTAATATGAATATAATTGATGAATGAGGCTGGGTTTCACTGAGGTTAAACTCATTGATCAATGTTGGTTCTGTTTATATTTATATGAATATAATTGATGAATAAGGCTGGGTTTCAGTGAGGTTAAACTCATTGATCAATGTTGGTTCTGTTTATACTAATATGAATATAATTGAGGAATGAGGCTGCGTTTCACTGAGGTTAAACTCACTGATCAATGTTGGTTCTGTTTATATTAATATGAATAAAATTGATGAATGAGGCTGGGTTTCACTGAGGTTCAGCTTTGTGGTCAATGCTTGTTCTGTTTATATTAATATGTATATAATTGATGAATGAGGCTGGGTTTCACTGAGGTTCAGCTTTGTGATCAATGTTGGTTCTGTTTATATTAATGTGAATATAATTGAGGAATGAGGCTGGGTTTCACTGAGGTTAAACTCATTGATCAATGTTGGTTCTGTTTATATTAATATGAATAACATTGAGGAATGAGGCTGCTTTTCACTGAGGTTAAACTCATTCATCAATGTTGGTTCTGTTTATATTAATATGAATATAATTGATTAATGAGGCTGGGTTTCACTGAGGTTCAGCTTTGTGATCAATGTTGGTTCTGTTTATATTAATATGAATATAATTGATGAATGAGGCTGGGTTTTACTGAGGTTAAACTCATTGATCAATGTTGGTTCTGTTTATATTTATATGAATATAATTGATGAATAAGGCTGGGTTTCAGTGAGGTTAAACTCATTGATCAATGTTGGTTCTGTTTATACTAATATGAATATAATTGAGGAATGAGGCTGCGTTTCACTGAGGTTAAACTCACTGATCAATGTTGGTTCTGTTTATATTAATATGAATAAAATTGATGAATGAGGCTGGGTTTCACTGAGGTTCAGCTTTGTGGTCAATGCTTGTTCTGTATATATTAATATGTATATAATTGATGAATGAGGCTGGGTTTCACTGAGGTTCAGCTTTGTGATCAATGTTGGTTCTGTTTATATTAATGTGAATATAATTGAGGAATGAGGCTGGGTTTCACTGAGGTTAAACTCATTCATCAATGTTGGTTCTGTTTATATTAATATGAATATAATTGATGAATGAGGCTGGGTTTCACTGAGGTTCAGCTTTGTGGTCAATGTTGGTTCTGTTTATATTAATATGAATATAATTGATGAATGAGGCTGGGTTTCACTGAGGTTAAACTCATTGATCAATGTTGGTTCTGTTTATATTTATATGAATATAATTGATGAATAAGAGTGGGTTTCAATGAGGTTAAACTCATTGATCAATGTTGGTTCTGTTTATATTAATATGAATATAACTGATGAACGAGGCTGGGTTTCAATGAGGTTCAGCTTTGTGATCAATGTTGGTTCTGTTTATATTAATATGAATATAATTGATGAATGAGGCTGGGTTTCACTGAGGTTCAGCTTTGTGATCAATATTGGTTCTGTTTATATTAATATGAATATAATTGATGAATTAGGCTGGGTTTCACTGAGGTTAAACTCATTGATCAATGTTGGTTCTGTTTATATTTATATGAATATAATTGATGAATAAGGCTGGGTTTCAGTGAGGTTAAACTCATTGATCAATGTTGGTTCTGTTTATACTAATATGACTATAATTGATGAATGAGTCTGGGTTTCACTGAGGTTCAGCTTTGTGGTCAATGCTTGTTCTGTTTATATTAATATGTATATAATTGATGAATGAGGCTGGGTTTCACTGAGGTTCAGCTTTGTGATCAATGTTGGTTCTGTTTATATTAATGTGAATATAATTGAGGAATGAGGCTGGGTTTCACTGAGGTTAAACTGATTGATCAATGTTGGTTCTGTTTATATTAATATGAATCAAATTGAGGAATGAGGCTGCTTTTCACTGAGGTTAAGCTTTGCGATCAATGTTGGTTCTGTTTATATTAATATGAATATAACTGATGAATGAGGCTGGGTTTCACTGAGGTTAAACTCATTGATCCATGTTGGTTCTGTTTATATTAATATGAATATAATTGAGGAATGAGGCTGCGTTTCACTGAGGTTAAACTCATTGATCAATGTTGGTTCTGTTTATATTAATATGAATATAACTGATGAATGAGGCTGGGTTTCACTGAGGTTCAGCTTTGTGATCAATGTTGGTTCTGTTTATACTATTATGAATATAATTGATGAATGAGGCTGGGTTTCACTAAGGTTCAGCTAATTGATCATTGTTGGTTCTGTTTATATTAATATGAATATAATTGATGAATGAGGCTGGGTTTCACTGAGGTTAAACTCATTGATCAATGTTGGTTCTGTTTATACTAATATGAATATAATTGATGAATGAGTCTGGGTTTCAAAGAGGTTAAACTAATTGATCAATGTTGGTTCTGTTTATATTAATATGAATATAATTGATGAATGAGGCTGGGTTTCACTGAGGTTCAGCTTTGTGATCAATGTTGGTTCTGTTTATATTAATATGAATATAATTGATGAATTAGGCTGGGTTTCACTGAGGTTAAACTCATTGATCAATGTTGGTTCTGTTTATATTTATATGAATATAATTGATGAATAAGGCTGGGTTTCAGTGAGGTTAAACTCATTGATCAATGTTGGTTCTGTTTATACTAATATGACTATAATTGAGGAATGAGACTGCGTTTCACTGAGGTTAAACTCACTGATCAATGTTGGTTCTGTTTATATTAATATGAATAAAATTGATGAATGAGTCTGGGTTTCACTGAGGTTCAGCTTTGTGGTCAATGCTTGTTCTGTTTATATTAATATGTATATAATTGATGAATGAGGCTGGGTTTCACTGAGGTTAAGCTTTGTGATCAATGTTGGTTCTGTTTATACTATTATGAATATAATTGATGAATGAGTCTGGGTTTCAAAGAGGTTAAACTAATTGATCAATGTTGGTTCTGTTTATATTAATATGAATATAATTGATGAATGAGGCTGGGTTTCACTGAGGTTAAGCTTTGCGATCAATGTTGGTTCTGTTTATATTAATATGAATATAACTTATGAATGAGGCTGGGTTTCACTGAGGTTAAACTCATTGATCAATGTTGGTTCTGTTTATATTAATATGAATATAATTGAGGAATGAGGCTGGGTTTCACTGAGGTTCAGCTTTGTGATCAATGTTGGTTCTGTTTATATTAATATGAATATAATTGATGAATGAGGCTGGGTTTCACTGAGGTTAAACTCATTGATCAATGTTGGTTCTGTTTATATTAATATGAATATAACTGATGAATGAGGCTGGGTTTCACTGAGGTTCAGCTTTGTGATCAATGTTGGTTCTGTTTATACTATTATGAATATAATTGATGAATGAGGCTGGGTTTCACTGAGGTTCAGCTAATTGATCATTGTTGGTTCTGTTTATATTAATATGAATATAATTGATGAATGAGGCTGGGTTTCACTGAGGTTAAACTCATTGATCAATGTTGGTTCTGTTTATACTAATATGAATATAATTGATGAATGAGTCTGGGTTTCAAAGAGGTTAAACTAATTGATCAATGTTGGTTCTGTTTATATTAATATGAATATAATTGATGAATGAGGCTGGGTTTCACTGAGGTTCAGCTTTGTGATCAATGTTGGTTCTGTTTATATTACTATGAATATAACTGATGAATGAGGCTGGGTTTCACTGAGGTTCAGCTTTGTGGTCAATGTTGGTTCTGTTTATATTAATATGAATATAATTGATGAATGAGGCTGGGTTTCACTGAGGTTAAACTCATTGATCAATGTTGGTTCTGTTTATATTTATATGAATATAATTGATGAATAAGAGTGGGTTTCAATGAGGTTATACTCATTGATCAATGTTGGTTCTGTTTATATCAATATGAATATAACTGATGAATGAGGCTGGTTTTCAATGAGGTTCAGCTTTGTGATCAATGTTGGTTCTGTTTATATTAATATGAATATAATTGATGAATGAGGCTGGGTTTCACTGAGGTTCAGCTTTGTGATCAATGTTGGTTCTGTTTATATTAATATGAATATAATTGATGAATGAGGCTGGGTTTCACTGAGGTTAAACTCATTGATCAATGTTGGTTCTGTTTATATTTATATGAATATAATTGATGAATAAGGCTGGGTTTCAGTGAGGTTAAACTCATTGATCAATGTTGGTTCTGTTTATACTAATATGAATATAATTGAGGAATGAGGCTGCGTTTCACTGAGGTTAAACTCACTGATCAATGTTGGTTCTGTTTATATTAATATGAATAAAATTGATGAATGAGGCTGGGTTTCACTGAGGTTCAGCTTTGTGGTCAATGCTTGTTCTGTTTATATTAATATGTATATAATAGATGAATGAGGCTGGGTTTCACTGAGGTTCAGCTCTGTGATCAATGTTGGTTCTGTTTATATTAATGTGAATATAATTGGGGAATGAGGCTGGGTTTCACTGAGGTTAAACTCATTGATCAATGTTGGTTCTGTTTATATTAATATGAATAAAATTGAGGAATGAGGCTGCTTTTCACTGAGGTTAAACTCATTCATCAATGTTGGTTCTGTTTATATTAATATGAATATAATTGATGAATGAGGCTGGGTTTCACTGAGGTTAAGCTTTGTGATCAATGTTGGTTCTGTTTATACTATTATGAATATAATTGATGAATGAGTCTGGGTTTCAAAGAGGTTAAACTAATTGATCAATGTTGGTTCTGTTTATATTAATATGAATATAATTGATGAATGAGGCTGGGTTTCACTGAGGTTCAGCTTTGTGATCAATGTTGGTTCTGTATATATTTATATGAATATAATTAATGAATGAGGCTGTGTTTTAAAGAAGTTAAACTCATTGATCAATGTTGGTTCTTTTTATATTAATATGAATATAATTGATGAATGAGGCTGGGTTTCACTGAGGTTCAGCTTTGTGATCAATGTTGGTTCTGTTTATATTAATATGAATATAATTGAGGAATGAGGCTGCGTTTCACTGAGGTTAAACTAATTGATCAATGTTGGTTCTGTTTATATAAATATGAATATAATTGATGAATGAGGCTGGGTTTCACTGAGGTTCAGCTATGTGATCAATGTTGGTTCTGTATATATTTATATGAATATAATTAATGAATGAGACTGTTTTTCAAAGAAGTTAAACTCATTGATCAATGTTGGTTCTGTTTATATTAATATGAATATAATTGATGTATGAGGCTGGGTTTCACTGAGGTTCAGCTTTGTGATCAATGTTGGTTTTGTTTATATGAATATGAATATAATTGATGAATGAGGCTGGGTTTCACTGAGGTTAAACTCATTGATCAATGTTGGTTCTGTTTATACTAATATGAATATAATTGATGAATGAGGCTGCTTTTCACTGAGGTTAAACTCATTCATCAATGTTGGTTCTGTTTATATTAATATGAATATAATTGATGAATGAGGCTGGGTTTCACTGAGGTTAAGCTTTGTGATCAATGTTGGTTCTGTTTATACTATTATGAATATAATTGATGAATGAGTCTGGGTTTCAAAGAGGTTAAACTAATTGATCAATGTTGGTTCTGTTTATATTAATATGAATATAATTGATGAATGAGGCTGGGTTTCACTGAGGTTAAGCTTTGCGATCAATGTTGGTTCTGTTTATATTAATATGAATATAACTGATGAATGAGGCTGGGTTTCACTGAGGTTAAACTCATTGATCAATGTTGGTTCTGTTTATATTAATATGAATATAATTGAGGAATGAGGCTGCGTTTCACTGAGGTTAAACTCATTGATCAATGTTGGTTCTGTTTATATTAATATGAATATAATTGATGAATGAGGCTGGGTTTCACTGAGGTTAAGCTTTGTGATCAATGTTGGTTCTGTTTATACTATTATGAATATAATTGATGAATGAGTCTGGGTTTCAAAGAGGTTAAACTAATTGATCAATGTTGGTTCTGTTTATATTAATATGAATATAATTGATGTATGAGGCTGGGTTTCACTGAGGTTCAGCTTTGTGATCAATGTTGGTTCTGTATATATTTATATGAATATAATTAATGAATGAGGCTGTGTTTTAAAGAAGTTAAACTCATTGATCAATGTTGGTTCTTTTTATATTAATATGAATATAATTGATGAATGAGGCTGGGTTTCACTGAGGTTCAGCTTTGTGATCAATGTTGGTTCTGTTTATATTAATATGAATATAATTGAGGAATGAGGCTGCGTTTCACTGAGGTTAAACTAATTGATCAATGTTGGTTCTGTTTATATAAATATGAATATAATTGATGAATGAGGCTGGGTTTCACTGAGGTTCAGCTATGTGATCAATGTTGGTTCTGTATATATTTTATGAATATAATTAATGAATGAGGCTGTTTTTCAAAGAAGTTAAACTCATTGATCAATGTTGGTTCTGTTTATATTAATATGAATATAATTGATGTATGAGGCTGGGTTTCACTGAGGTTCAGCTTTGTGATCAATGTTGGTTCTGTTTATATGAATATGAATATAATTGATGAATGAGGCTGGGTTTCACTGAGGTTAAACTCATTGATCAATGTTGGTTCTGTTTATACTAATATGAATATAATTGATGAATGAGTCTGGGTTTCAAAGAGGTTAAACTAATTGATCAATGTTGGTTCTGTTTATATTAATATGAATATAACTGATGAATGAGGCTGGGTTTCACTGAGGTTCAGCTTTGTGGTCAATGTTGGTTCTGTTTATATTAATATGAATATAATTGATGAATGAGGCCGGGTTTCACTGAGGTTAAACTCATTGATAAATGTTGGTTCTGTTTATATTTATATGAATATAATTGATGAATAAGAGTGGGTTTCAATGAGGTTAAACTCATTGATCAATGTTGGTTCTGTTTATATCAATATGAATATAACTGATGAATGAGGCTGGGTTTCAATGAGGTTCAGCTTTGTGATCAATGTTGGTTCTGTTTATATTAATATGAATATAATTGATGAATGAGGCTGGGTTTCACTGAGGTTCAGCTTTGTGATCAATGTTGGTTCTGTTTATATTAATATGAATATAATTGATGAATGAGGCTGGGTTTCACTGAGGTTAAACTCATTGATCAATGTTGGTTCTGTTTATATTTATATGAATATTATTGATGAATAAGGCTGGGTTTCAGTGAGGTTAAACTCATTGATCAATGTTGGTTCTGTTTATACTAATATGAATATAATTGAGGAATGAGGCTGCGTTTCACTGAGGTTAAACTCATTGATCAATGTTGTTTCTGTTTATATTAATATGAATAAAATTGATGAATGAGGCTGGGTTTCACTGAGGTTCAGCTTTGTGGTCAATGCTTGTTCTGTTTATATTAATATGTATATAATTGATGAATGAGGCTGGGTTTCACTGAGGTTCAGCTTTGTGATCAATGTTGGTTCTGTTTATATTAATGTGAATATAATTGGGGAATGAGGCTGGGTTTCACTGAGGTTAAACTCATTGATCAATGTTGGTTCTGTTTATATTAATATGAATAAAATTGAGGAATGAGGCTGCTTTTCACTGAGGTTAAACTCATTCATCAATGTTGGTTCTGTTTATATTAATGTGAATATAATTGGGGAATGAGGCTGGGTTTCACTGAGGTTAAACTCATTGATCAATGTTGGTTCTGTTTATATTAATATGAATAAAATTGAGGAATGAGGCTGCTTTTCACTGAGGTTAAACTCATTCATCAATGTTGGTTCTTTTTATATTAATATGAATATAATTGATGAATGAGGCTGGGTTTCACTGAGGTTAAGCTTTGTGATCAATGTTGGTTCTGTTTATACTATTATGAATATAATTGATGAATGAGTCTGGGTTTCAAAGAGGTTAAACTAATTGATCAATGTTGGTTCTGTTTATATTAATATGAATATAATTGATGTATGAGGCTGGGTTTCACTGAGGTTCAGCTTTGTGATCAATGTTGGTTCTGTATATATTTATATGAATATAATTAATGAATGAGGCTGTGTTTTAAAGAAGTTAAACTCATTGATCAATGTTGGTTCTTTTTATATTAATATGAATATAATTGATGAATGAGGCTGGGTTTCACTGAGGTTCAGCTTTGTGATCAATGTTGGTTCTGTTCATATTAATATGAATATAATTGAGGAATGAGGCTGCGTTTCACTGAGGTTAAACTAATTGATCAATGTTGGTTCTGTTTATATAAATATGAATATAATTGATGAATGAGGCTGGGTTTCACTGAGGTTCAGCTATGTGATCAATGTTGGTTCTGTATAAATTTTATGAATATAATTAATGAATGAGGCTGTTTTTCAAAGAAGTTAAACTCATTGATCAATGTTGGTTCTGTTTATATTAATATGAATATAATTGATGTATGAGGCTGGGTTTCACTGAGGTTCAGCTTTGTGATCAATGTTGGTTCTGTTTATATGAATATGAATATAATTGATGAATGAGGCTGGGTTTCACTGAGGTTAAACTCATTGATCAATGTTGGTTCTGTTTATACTAATATGAATATAATTGATGAATGAGTCTGGGTTTCAAAGAGGTTAAACTAATTGATCAATGTTGGTTCTGTTTATATTAATATGAATATAATTGATGAATGAGGCTGGGTTTCACTGAGGTTCAGCTTTGTGATCAATGTTGGTTCTGTTTATATTACTATGAATATAACTGATGAATGAGGCTGGGTTTCACTGAGGTTCAGCTTTGTGGTCAATGTTGGTTCTGTTTATATTAATATGAATATAATTGATGAATGAGGCTGGGTTTCACTGAGGTTAAACTCATTGATCAATGTTGGTTCTGTTTATATTTATATGAATATAATTGATGAATAAGAGTGGGTTTCAATGAGGTTAAACTCATTGATCAATGTTGGTTCTGTTTATATCAATATGAATATAACTGATGAATGAGGCTGGGTTTCAATGAGGTTCAGCTTTGTGATCAATGTTGGTTCTGTTTATATTAATATGAATATAATTGATGAATGAGGCTGGGTTTCACTGAGGTTCAGCTTTGTGATCAATGTTGGTTCTGTTTATATTAATATGAATATAATTGATGAATGAGGCTGGGTTTCACTGAGGTTAAACTCATTGATCAATGTTGGTTCTGTTTATATTTATATGAATATAATTGATGAATAAGGCTGGGTTTCAGTGAGGTTAAACTCATTGATCAATGTTGGTTCTGTTTATACTAATATGAATATAATTGAGGAATGAGGCTGCGTTTCACTGAGGTTAAACTCACTGATCAATGTTGGTTCTGTTTATATTAATATGAATAAAATTGATGAATGAGGCTGGGTTTCACTGAGGTTCAGCTTTGTGGTCAATGCTTGTTCTGTTTATATTAATATGTATATAATTGATGAATGAGGCTGGGTTTCACTGAGGTTCAGCTTTGTGATCAATGTTGGTTCTGTTTATATTAATGTGAATATAATTGAGGAATGAGGCTGGGTTTCACTGAGGTTAAACTCATTGATCAATGTTGGTTCTGTTTATATTAATATGAATAAAATTGAGGAATGAGGCTGCTTTTCACTGAGGTTAAACTCATTCATCAATGTTGGTTCTGTTTATATTAATATGAATATAATTGATTAATGAGGCTGGGTTTCACTGAGGTTCAGCTTTGTGATCAATGTTGGTTCTGTTTATATTAATATGAATATAATTGATGAATGAGGCTGGGTTTTACTGAGGTTAAACTCATTGATCAATGTTGGTTCTGTTTATATTTATATGAATATAATTGATGAATAAGGCTGGGTTTCAGTGAGGTTAAACTCATTGATCAATGTTGGTTCTGTTTATACTAATATGAATATAATTGAGGAATGAGGCTGCGTTTCACTGAGGTTAAACTCACTGATCAATGTTGGTTCTGTTTATATTAATATGAATAAAATTGATGAATGAGGCTGGGTTTCACTGAGGTTCAGCTTTGTGGTCAATGCTTGTTCTGTATATATTAATATGTATATAATTGATGAATGAGGCTGGGTTTCACTGAGGTTCAGCTTTGTGATCAATGTTGGTTCTGTTTATATTAATGTGAATATAATTGAGGAATGAGGCTGGGTTTCACTGAGGTTAAACTCATTGATTAATGTTGGTTCTGTTTATATTAATATGAATAAAATTGAGGAATGAGGCTGCTTTTCACTGAGGTTAAACTCATTCATCAATGTTGGTTCTGTTTATATTAATATGAATATAATTGATGAATGAGGCTGGGTTTCACTGAGGTTCAGCTTTGTGGTCAATGTTGGTTCTGTTTATATTAATATGAATATAATTGATGAATGAGGCTGGGTTTCACTGAGGTTAAACTCATTGATCAATGTTGGTTCTGTTTATATTTATATGAATATAATTGATGAATAAGAGTGGGTTTCAATGAGGTTAAACTCATTGATCAATGTTGGTTCTGTTTATATCAATATGAATATAACTGATGAACGAGGCTGGGTTTCAATGAGGTTCAGCTTTGTGATCAATGTTGGTTCTGTTTATATTAATATGAATATAATTGATGAATGAGGCTGGGTTTCACTGAGGTTCAGCTTTGTGATCAATGTTGGTTCTGTTTATATTAATATGAATATAATTGATGAATTAGGCTGGGTTTCACTGAGGTTAAACTCATTGATCAATGTTGGTTCTGTTTATATTTATATGAATATAATTGATGAATAAGGCTGGGTTTCAGTGAGGTTAAACTCATTGATCAATGTTGGTTCTGTTTATACTAATATGACTATAATTGATGAATGAGTCTGGGTTTCACTGAGGTTCAGCTTTGTGGTCAATGCTTGTTCTGTTTATATTAATATGTATATAATTGATGAATGAGGCTGGGTTTCACTGAGGTTCAGCTTTGTGATCAATGTTGGTTCTGTTTATATTAATGTGAATATAATTGAGGAATGAGGCTGGGTTTCACTGAGGTTAAACTGATTGATCAATGTTGGTTCTGTTTATATTAATATGAATCAAATTGAGGAATGAGGCTGCTTTTCACTGAGGTTAAGCTTTGCGATCAATGTTGGTTCTGTTTATATTAATATGAATATAACTGATGAATGAGGCTGGGTTTCACTGAGGTTAAACTCATTGATCAATGTTGGTTCTGTTTATATTAATATGAATATAATTGAGGAATGAGGCTGCGTTTCACTGAGGTTAAACTCATTGATCAATGTTGGTTCTGTTTATATTAATATGAATATAACTGATGAATGAGGCTGGGTTTCACTGAGGTTCAGCTTTGTGATCAATGTTGGTTCTGTTTATACTATTATGAATATAATTGATGAATGAGGCTGGGTTTCACTGAGGTTCAGCTAATTGATCATTGTTGGTTCTGTTTATATTAATATGAATATAATTGATGAATGAGGCTGGGTTTCACTGAGGTTAAACTCATTGATCAATGTTGGTTCTGTTTATACTAATATGAATATAATTGATGAATGAGTCTGGGTTTCAAAGAGGTTAAACTAATTGATCAATGTTGGTTCTGTTTATATTAATATGAATATAATTGATGAATGAGGCTGGGTTTCACTGAGGTTCAGCTTTGTGATCAATGTTGGTTCTGTTTATATTAATATGAATATAATTGATGAATAAGGCTGGGTTTCAGTGAGGTTAAACTCATTGATCAATGTTGGTTCTGTTTATACTAATATGACTATAATTGAGGAATGAGACTGCGTTTCACTGAGGTTAAACTCACTGATCAATGTTGGTTCTGTTTATATTAATATGAATAAAATTGATGAATGAGTCTGGGTTTCACTGAGGTTCAGCTTTGTGGTCAATGCTTGTTCTGTTTATATTAATATGTATATAATTGATGAATGAGGCTGGGTTTCACTGAGGTTAAGCTTTGTGATCAATGTTGGTTCTGTTTATACTATTATGAATATAATTGATGAATGAGTCTGGGTTTCAAAGAGGTTAAACTAATTGATCAATGTTGGTTCTGTTTATATTAATATGAATATAATTGATGAATGAGGCTGGGTTTCACTGAGGTTAAGCTTTGCGATCAATGTTGGTTCTGTTTATATTAATATGAATATAACTGATGAATGAGGCTGGGTTTCACTGAGGTTAAACTCATTGATCAATGTTGGTTCTGTTTATATTAATATGAATATAATTGAGGAATGAGGCTGCGTTTCACTGAGGTTAAACTCATTGATCAATGTTGGTTCTTTTTATATTAATATGAATATAACTGATGAATGAGGCTGGGTTTCACTGAGGTTCAGCTTTGTGATCAATGTTGGTTCTGTTTATACTATTATGAATATAATTGATGAATGAGGCTGGGTTTCACTGAGGTTCAGCTAATTGATCATTGTTGGTTCTGTTTATATTAATATGAATATAATTGATGAATGAGGCTGGGTTTCACTGAGGTTAAACTCATTGATCAATGTTGGTTCTGTTTATACTAATATGAATATAATTGATGAATGAGTCTGGGTTTCAAAGAGGTTAAACTAATTGATCAATGTTGGTTCTGTTTATATTAATATGAATATAATTGATGAATGAGGCTGGGTTTCACTGAGGTTCAGCTTTGTGATCAATGTTGGTTCTGTTTATATTACTATGAATATAACTGATGAATGAGGCTGGGTTTCACTGAGGTTCAGCTTTGTGGTCAATGTTGGTTCTGTTTATATTAATATGAATATAATTGATGAATGAGGCTGGGTTTCACTGAGGTTAAACTCATTGATCAATGTTGGTTCTGTTTATATTTATATGAATATAATTGATGAATAAGAGTGGGTTTCAATGAGGTTATACTCATTGATCAATGTTGGTTCTGTTTATATCAATATGAATATAACTGATGAATGAGGCTGGTTTTCAATGAGGTTCAGCTTTGTGATCAATGTTGGTTCTGTTTATATTAATATGAATATAATTGATGAATGAGGCTGGGTTTCACTGAGGTTCAGCTTTGTGATCAATGTTGGTTCTGTTTATATTAATATGAATATAATTGATAAATGAGGCTGGGTTTCACTGAGGTTAAACTCATTGATCAATGTTGGTTCTGTTTATATTTATATGAATATAATTGATGAATAAGGCTGGGTTTCAGTGAGGTTAAACTCATTGATCAATGTTGGTTCTGTTTATACTAATATGAATATAATTGAGGAATGAGGCTGCGTTTCACTGAGGTTAAACTCATTGATCAATGCTTGTTCTGTTTATATTAATATGTATATAATAGATGAATGAGGCTGGGTTTCACTGAGGTTCAGCTCTGTGATCAATGTTGGTTCTGTTTATATTAATGTGAATATAATTGGGGAATGAGGCTGGGTTCCACTGAGGTTAAACTCATTGATCAATGTTGGTTCTGTTTATATTAATATGAATAAAATTGAGGAATGAGGCTGCTTTTCACTGAGGTTAAACTCATTCATCAATGTTGGTTCTGTTTATATTAATATGAATATAATTGATGAATGAGGCTGGGTTTCACTGAGGTTAAGCTTTGTGATCAATGTTGGTTCTGTTTATACTATTATGAATATAATTGATGAATGAGTCTGGGTTTCAAAGAGGTTAAACTAATTGATCAATGTTGGTTCTGTTTATATTAATATGAATATAATTGATGAATGAGGCTGGGTTTCACTGAGGTTCAGCTTTGTGATCAATGTTGGTTCTGTATATATTTATATGAATATAATTAATGAATGAGGCTGTGTTTTAAAGAAGTTAAACTCATTGTTCAATGTTGGTTCTTTTTATATTAATATGAATATAATTGATGAATGAGGCTGGGTTTCACTGAGGTTCAGCTTTGTGATCAATGTTGGTTCTGTTTATATTAATATGAATATAATTGAGGAATGAGGCTGCGTTTCACTGAGGTTAAACTAATTGATCAATGTTGGTTCTGTTTATATAAATATGAATATAATTGATGAATGAGGCTGGGTTTCACTGAGGTTCAGCTATGTGATCAATGTTGGTTCTGTATATATTTATATGAATATAATTAATGAATGAGACTGTTTTTCAAAGAAGTTAAACTCATTGATCAATGTTGGTTCTGTTTATATTAATATGAATATAATTGATGTATGAGGCTGGGTTTCACTGAGGTTCAGCTTTGTGATCAATGTTGGTTCTGTTTATATGAATATGAATATAACTGATGAATGAGGCTGGGTTTCACTGAGGTTAAACTCATTGATCAATGTTGGTTCTGTTTATACTAATATGAATATAATTGATGAATGAGGCTGCTTTTCACTGAGGTTAAACTCATTCATCAATGTTGGTTCTGTTTATATTAATATGAATATAATTGATGAATGAGGCTGGGTTTCACTGAGGTTAAGCTTTGTGATCAATGTTGGTTCTGTTTATACTATTATGAATATAATTGATGAATGAGTCTGGGTTTCAAAGAGGTTAAACTAATTGATCAATGTTGGTTCTGTTTATATTAATATGAATATAATTGATGAATGAGGCTGGGTTTCACTGAGGTTAAGCTTTGCGATCAATGTTGGTTCTGTTTATATTAATATGAATATAACTGATGAATGAGGCTGGGTTTCACTGAGGTTAAACTCATTGATCAATGTTGGTTCTGTTTATATTAATATGAATATAATTGAGGAATGAGGCTGCGTTTCACTGAGGTTAAACTCATTGATCAATGTTGGTTCTGTTTATATTAATATGAATATAACTGATGAATGAGGCTGGGTTTCACTGAGGTTCAGCTTTGTGATCAATGTTGGTTCTGTTTATACTATTATGAATATAATTGATGAATGAGGCTGGGTTTCACTGAGGTTCAGCTAATTGATCATTGTTGGTTCTGTTTATATTAATATGAATATAATTGATGAATGAGGCTGGGTTTCACTGAGGTTAAACTCATTGATCAATGTTGGTTCTGTTTATACTATTATGAATATAATTGATGAATGAGGCTGGGTTTCACTGAGGTTCAGCTAATTGATCATTGTTGGTTCTGTTTATATTAATATGAATATAATTGATGAATGAGGCTGGGTTTCACTGAGGTTAAACTCATTGATCAATGTTGGTTCTGTTTATACTATTATGAATATAATTGATGAATGAGGCTGGGTTTCACTGAGGTTCAGCTAATTGATCATTGTTGGTTCTGTTTATATTAATATGAATATAACTGATGAATGAGGCTGGGTTTCACTGAGGTTCAGCTTTGTGATCAATGTTGGTTCTGTTTATACTATTATGAATATAATTGATGAATGAGGCTGGGTTTCACTGAGGTTCAGCTAATTGATCATTGTTGGTTCTGTTTATATTAATATGAATATAATTGATGAATGAGGCTGGGTTTCACTGAGGTTAAACTCATTGATCAATGTTGGTTCTGTTTATATTAATATGAATATAATTGATGAATGAGTCTGGGTTTCAAAGAGGTTAAACTAATTGATCAATGTTGGTTCTGTTTATATTAATATGAATATAATTGATGAATGAGGCTGGGTTTCACTGAGGTTCAGCTTTGTGATCAATGTTGGTTCTGTTTATATTACTATGAATATAACTGATGAATGAGGCTGGTTTTCAATGAGGTTCAGCTTTGTGATCAATGTTGGTTCTGTTTATATTAATATGAATAAAATTGAGGAATGAGGCTGCTTTTCACTGAGGTTAAACTCATTCATCAATGTTGGTTCTGTTTATATTAATATGAATATAATTGATTAATGAGGCTGGGTTTCACTGAGGTTCAGCTTTGTGATCAATGTTGGTTCTGTTTATATTAATATGAATATAATTGATGAATGAGGCTGGGTTTTACTGAGGTTAAACTCATTGATCAATGTTGGTTCTGTTTATATTTATATGAATATAATTGATGAATAAGGCTGGGTTTCAGTGAGGTTAAACTCATTGATCAATGTTGGTTCTGTTTATACTAATATGAATATAATTGAGGAATGAGGCTGCGTTTCACTGAGGTTAAACTCACTGATCAATGTTGGTTCTGTTTATATTAATATGAATAAAATTGATGAATGAGGCTGGGTTTCACTGAGGTTCAGCTTTGTGGTCAATGCTTGTTCTGTATATATTAATATGTATATAATTGATGAATGAGGCTGGGTTTCACTGAGGTTCAGCTTTGTGATCAATGTTGGTTCTGTTTATATTAATGTGAATATAATTGAGGAATGAGGCTGGGTTTCACTGAGGTTAAACTCATTGATTAATGTTGGTTCTGTTTATATTAATATGAATAAAATTGAGGAATGAGGCTGCTTTTCACTGAGGTTAAACTCATTCATCAATGTTGGTTCTGTTTATATTAATATGAATATAATTGATGAATGAGGCTGGGTTTCACTGAGGTTCAGCTTTGTGGTCAATGTTGGTTCTGTTTATATTAATATGAATATAATTGATGAATGAGGCTGGGTTTCACTTAGGTTAAACTCATTGATCAATGTTGGTTCTGTTTATATTTATATGAATATAATTGATGAATAAGAGTGGGTTTCAATGAGGTTAAACTCATTGATCAATGTTGGTTCTGTTTATATCAATATGAATATAACTGATGAACGAGGCTGGGTTTCAATGAGGTTCAGCTTTGTGATCAATGTTGGTTCTGTTTATATTAATATGAATATAATTGATGAATGAGGCTGGGTTTCACTGAGGTTCAGCTTTGTGATCAATGTTGGTTCTGTTTATATTAATATGAATATAATTGATGAATTAGGCTGGGTTTCACTGAGGTTAAACTCATTGATCAATGTTGGTTCTGTTTATATTTATATGAATATAATTGATGAATAAGGCTGGGTTTCAGTGAGGTTAAACTCATTGATCAATGTTGGTTCTGTTTATACTAATATGACTATAATTGAGGAATGAGACTGCGTTTCACTGAGGTTAAACTCACTGATCAATGTTGGTTCTGTTTATATTAATATGAATAAAATTGATGAATGAGTCTGGGTTTCACTGAGGTTCAGCTTTGTGGTCAATGCTTGTTCTGTTTATATTAATATGTATATAATTGATGAATGAGGCTGGGTTTCACTGAGGTTAAGCTTTGTGATCAATGTTGGTTCTGTTTATACTATTATGAATATAATTGATGAATGAGTCTGGGTTTCAAAGAGGTTAAACTAATTGATCAATGTTGGTTCTGTTTATATTAATATGAATATAATTGATGAATGAGGCTGGGTTTCACTGAGGTTAAGCTTTGCGATCAATGTTGGTTCTGTTTATATTAATATGAATATAACTGATGAATGAGGCTGGGTTTCACTGAGGTTAAACTCATTGATCAATGTTGGTTCTGTTTATATTAATATGAATATAATTGAGGAATGAGGCTGCGTTTCACTGAGGTTAAACTCATTGATCAATGTTGGTTCTGTTTATATTAATATGAATATAACTGATGAATGAGGCTGGGTTTCACTGAGGTTCAGCTTTGTGATCAATGTTGGTTCTGTTTATACTATTATGAATATAATTGATGAATGAGGCTGGGTTTCACTGAGGTTCAGCTAATTGATCATTGTTGGTTCTGTTTATATTAATATGAATATAATTGATGAATGAGGCTGGGTTTCACTGAGGTTAAACTCATTGATCAATGTTGGTTCTGTTTATACTAATATGAACATAATTGATGAATGAGTCTGGGTTTCAAAGAGGTTAAACTAATTGATCAATGTTGGTTCTGTTTATATTAATATGAATATAATTGATGAATGAGGCTGGGTTTCACTGAGGTTCAGCTTTGTGATCAATGTTGGTTCTGTTTATATTACTATGAATATAACTGATGAATGAGGCTGGGTTTCACTGAGGTTCAGCTTTGTGGTCAATGTTGGTTCTGTTTATATTAATATGAATATAATTGATGAATGAGGCTGGGTTTCACTGAGGTTAAACTCATTGATCAATGTTGGTTCTGTTTATATTTATATGAATATAATTGATGAATAAGAGTGGGTTTCAATGAGGTTATACTCATTGATCAATGTTGGTTCTGTTTATATCAATATGAATATAACTGATGAATGAGGCTGGTTTTCAATGAGGTTCAGCTTTGTGATCAATGTTGGTTCTGTTTATATTAATGTGAATATAATTGAGGAATGAGGCTGGGTTTCACTGAGGTTAAACTCATTGATCAATGTTGGTTCTGTTTATATTAATATGAATAAAATTGAGGAATGAGGCTGCTTTTCACTGAGGTTAAACTCATTCATCAATGTTGGTTCTGTTTATATTAATATGAATATAATTGATTAATGAGGCTGGGTTTCACTGAGGTTCAGCTTTGTGATCAATGTTGGTTCTGTTTATATTAATATGAATATAATTGATGAATGAGGCTGGGTTTTACTGAGGTTAAACTCATTGATCAATGTTGGTTCTGTTTATATTTATATGAATATAATTGATGAATAAGGCTGGGTTTCAGTGAGGTTAAACTCATTGATCAATGTTGGTTCAGTTTATACTAATATGAATATAATTGAGGAATGAGGCTGCGTTTCACTGAGGTTAAACTCACTGATCAATGTTGGTTCTGTTTATATTAATATGAATAAAATTGATGAATGAGGCTGGGTTTCACTGAGGTTCAGCTTTGTGGTCAATGCTTGTTCTGTATATATTAATATGTATATAATTGATGAATGAGGCTGGGTTTCACTGAGGTTCAGCTTTGTGATCAATGTTGGTTCTGTTTATATTAATGTGAATATAATTGAGGAATGAGGCTGGGTTTCACTGAGGTTAAACTCATTGATTAATGTTGGTTCTGTTTATATTAATATGAATAAAATTGAGGAATGAGGCTGCTTTTCACTGAGGTTAAACTCATTCATCAATGTTGGTTCTGTTTATATTAATATGAATATAATTGATGAATGAGGCTGGGTTTCACTGAGGTTCAGCTTTGTGGTCAATGTTGGTTCTGTTTATATTAATATGAATATAATTGATGAATGAGGCTGGGTTTCACTGAGGTTAAACTCATTGATCAATGTTGGTTCTGTTTATATTTATATGAATATAATTGATGAATAAGAGTGGGTTTCAATGAGGTTAAACTCATTGATCAATGTTGGTTCTGTTTATATCAATATGAATATAACTGATGAACGAGGCTGGGTTTCAATGAGGTTCAGCTTTGTGATCAATGTTGGTTCTGTTTATATTAATATGAATATAATTGATGAATGAGGCTGGGTTTCACTGAGGTTCAGCTTTGTGATCAATGTTGGTTCTGTTTATATTAATATGAATATAATTGATGAATTAGGCTGGGTTTCACTGAGGTTAAACTCATTGATCAATGTTGGTTCTGTTTATATTTATATGAATATAATTGATGAATAAGGCTGGGTTTCAGTGAGGTTAAACTCATTGATCAATGTTGGTTCTGTTTATACTAATATGACTATAATTGATGAATGAGTCTGGGTTTCACTGAGGTTCAGCTTTGTGGTCAATGCTTGTTCTGTTTATATTAATATGTATATAATTGATGAATGAGGCTGGGTTTCACTGAGGTTCAGCTTTGTGATCAATGTTGGTTCTGTTTATATTAATATGAATATAATTGATGAATGAGGCTGGGTTTCACTGAGGTTAAACTCATTGATCAATGTTGGTTCTGTTTATATTTATATGAATATAATTGATGAATAAGGCTGGGTTTCAGTGAGGTTAAACTCATTGATCAATGTTGGTTCTGTTTATACTAATATGAATATAATTGAGGAATGAGGCTGCGTTTCACTGAGGTTAAACTCACTGATCAATGTTGGTTCTGTTTATATTAATATGAATAAAATTGATGAATGAGGCTGGGTTTCACTGAGGTTCAGCTTTGTGGTCAATGCTTGTTCTGTTTATATTAATATGTATATAATAGATGAATGAGGCTGGGTTTCACTGAGGTTCAGCTCTGTGATCAATGTTGGTTCTGTTTATATTAATGTGAATATAATTGGGGAATGAGGCTGGGTTTCACTGAGGTTAAACTCATTGATCAATGTTGGTTCTGTTTATATTAATATGAATAAAATTGAGGAATGAGGCTGCTTTTCACTGAGGTTAAACTCATTCATCAATGTTGGTTCTGTTTATATTAATATGAATATAATTGATGAATGAGGCTGGGTTTCACTGAGGTTAAGCTTTGTGATCAATGTTGGTTCTGTTTATACTATTATGAATATAATTGATGAATGAGTCTGGGTTTCAAAGAGGTTAAACTAATTGATCAATGTTGGTTCTGTTTATATTAATATGAATATAATTGATGAATGAGGCTGGGTTTCACTGAGGTTCAGCTTTGTGATCAATGTTGGTTCTGTATATATTTATATGAATATAATTAATGAATGAGGCTGTGTTTTAAAGAAGTTAAACTCATTGATCAATGTTGGTTCTTTTTATATTAATATGAATATAATTGATGAATGAGGCTGGGTTTCACTGAGGTTCAGCTTTGTGATCAATGTTGGTTCTGTTTATATTAATATGAATATAATTGAGGAATGAGGCTGCGTTTCACTGAGGTTAAACTAATTGATCAATGTTGGTTCTGTTTATATAAATATGAATATAATTGATGGATGAGGCTGGGTTTCACTGAGGTTCAGCTATGTGATCAATGTTGGTTCTGTATATATTTATATGAATATAATTAATGAATGAGACTGTTTTTCAAAGAAGTTAAACTCATTGATCAATGTTGGTTCTGTTTATATTAATATGAATATAATTGATGTATGAGGCTGGGTTTCACTGAGGTTCAGCTTTGTGATCAATGTTGGTTCTGTTTATATGAATATGAATATAATTGATGAATGAGGCTGGGTTTCACTGAGGTTAAACTCATTGATCAATGTTGGTTCTGTTTATACTAATATGAATATAATTGATGAATGAGGCTGCTTTTCACTGAGGTTAAACTCATTCATCAATGTTGGTTCTGTTTATATTAATATGAATATAATTGATGAATGAGGCTGGGTTTCACTGAGGTTAAGCTTTGTGATCAATGTTGGTTCTGTTTATACTATTATGAATATAATTGATGAATGAGTCTGGGTTTCAAAGAGGTTAAACTAATTGATCAATGTTGGTTCTGTTTATATTAATATGAATATAATTGATGAATGAGGCTGGGTTTCACTGAGGTTAAGCTTTGCGATCAATGTTGGTTCTGTTTATATTAATATTAATATAACTGATGAATGAGGCTGGGTTTCACTGAGGTTAAACTCATTGATCAATGTTGGTTCTGTTTATATTAATATGAATATAATTGAGGAATGAGGCTGCGTTTCACTGAGGTTAAACTCATTGATCAATGTTGGTTCTGTTTATATTAATATGAATATAACTGATGAATGAGGCTGGGTTTCACTGAGGTTCAGCTTTGTGATCAATGTTGGTTCTGTTTATACTATTATGAATATAATTGATGAATTAGGCTGGGTTTCACTGAGGTTCAGCTAATTGATCATTGTTGGTTCTGTTTATATTAATATGAATATAATTGATGAATGAGGCTGGGTTTCACTGAGGTTAAACTCATTGATCAATGTTGGTTCTGTTTATATTAATATGAATATAATTGATGAATGAGGCTGGGTTTCACTGAGGTTAAACTCATTGATCAATGTTGGTTCTGTTTATACTAATATGAATATAATTGATGAATGAGGCTGCTTTTCACTGAGGTTAAACTCATTCATCAATGTTGGTTCTGTTTATATTAATATGAATATAATTGATGAATGAGGCTGGGTTTCACTGAGGTTAAGCTTTGTGATCAATGTTGGTTCTGTTTATACTATTATGAATATAATTGATGAATGAGTCTGGGTTTCAAAGAGGTTAAACTAATTGATCAATGTTGGTTCTGTTTATATTAATATGAATATAATTGATGAATGAGGCTGGGTTTCACTGAGGTTAAGCTTTGCGATCAATGTTGGTTCTGTTTATATTAATATTAATATAACTGATGAATGAGGCTGGGTTTCACTGAGGTTAAACTCATTGATCAATGTTGGTTCTGTTTATATTAATATGAATATAATTGAGGAATGAGGCTGCGTTTCACTGAGGTTAAACTCATTGATCAATGTTGGTTCTGTTTATATTAATATGAATATAACTGATGAATGAGGCTGGGTTTCACTGAGGTTCAGCTTTGTGATCAATGTTGGTTCTGTTTATACTATTATGAATATAATTGATGAATTAGGCTGGGTTTCACTGAGGTTCAGCTAATTGATCATTGTTGGTTCTGTTTATATTAATATGAATATAATTGATGAATGAGGCTGGGTTTCACTGAGGTTAAACTCATTGATCAATGTTGGTTCTGTTTATATTAATATGAATATAATTGATGAATGAGGCTGGGTTTCACTGAGGTTCAGCTTTGTGATCAATGTTGGTTCTGTTTATATTACTATGAATATAACTGATGAATGAGGCTGGGTTTCACTGAGGTTCAGCTTTGTGGTCAATGTTGGTTCTGTTTATATTAATATGAATATAATTGATGAATGAGGCTGGGTTTCACTGAGGTTAAACTCATTGATCAATGTTGGTTCTGTTTATATTTATATGAATATAATTGATGAATAAGAGTGGGTTTCAATGAGGTTATACTCATTGATCAATGTTGGTTCTGTTTATATCAATATGAATATAACTGATGAATGAGGCTGGTTTTCAATGAGGTTCAGCTTTGTGATCAATGTTGGTTCTGTTTATATTAATATGAATATAATTGATGAATGAGGCTGGGTTTCACTGAGGTTCAGCTTTGTGATCAATGTTGGTTCTGTTTATATTAATATGAATATAATTGATGAATGAGGCTGGGTTTCACTGAGGTTAAACTCATTGATCAATGTTGGTTCTGTTTATATTTATATGAATATAATTGATGAATAAGGCTGGGTTTCAGTGAGGTTAAACTCATTGATCAATGTTGGTTCTGTTTATACTAATATGAATATAATTGAGGAATGAGGCTGCGTTTCACTGAGGTTAAACTCACTGATCAATGTTGGTTCTGTTTATATTAATATGAATAAAATTGATGAATGAGGCTGGGTTTCACTGAGGTTCAGCTTTGTGGTCAATGCTTGTTCTGTTTATATTAATATGTATATAATTGATGAATGAGGCTGGGTTTCACTGAGGTTCAGCTTTGTGATCAATGTTGGTTCTGTTTATATTAATGTGAATATAATTGGGGAATGAGGCTGGGTTTCACTGAGGTTAAACTCATTGATCAATGTTGGTTCTGTTTATATTAATATGAATAAAATTGAGGAATGAGGCTGCTTTTCACTGAGGTTAAACTCATTCATCAATGTTGGTTCTGTTTATATTAATATGAATATAATTGATGAATGAGGCTGGGTTTCACTGAGGTTAAGCTTTGTGATCAATGTTGGTTCTGTTTATACTATTATGAATATAATTGATGAATGAGTCTGGGTTTCAAAGAGGTTAAACTAATTGATCAATGTTGGTTCTGTTTATATTAATATGAATATAATTGATGAATGAGGCTGGGTTTCACTGAGGTTCAGCTTTGTGATCAATGTTGGTTCTGTTTATATTAATGTGAATATAATTGGGGAATGAGGCTGGGTTTCACTGAGGTTAAACTCATTGATCAATGTTGGTTCTGTTTATATTAATATGAATAAAATTGAGGAATGAGGCTGCTTTTCACTGAGGTTAAACTCATTCATCAATGTTGGTTCTGTTTATATTAATATGAATATAATTGATGAATGAGGCTGGGTTTCACTGAGGTTAAGCTTTGTGATCAATGTTGGTTCTGTTTATACTATTATGAATATAATTGATGAATGAGTCTGGGTTTCAAAGAGGTTAAACTAATTGATCAATGTTGGTTCTGTTTATATTAATATGAATATAATTGATGAATGAGGCTGGGTTTCACTGAGGTTCAGCTTTGTGATCAATGTTGGTTCTGTATATATTTATATGAATATAATTAATGAATGAGGCTGTGTTTTAAAGAAGTTAAACTCATTGATCAATGTTGGTTCTTTTTATATTAATATGAATATAATTGATGAATGAGGCTGGGTTTCACTGAGGTTCAGCTTTGTGATCAATGTTGGTTCTGTTTATATTAATATGAATATAATTGAGGAATGAGGCTGCGTTTCACTGAGGTTAAACTAATTGATCAATGTTGGTTCTGTTTATATAAATATGAATATAATTGATGAATGAGGCTGGGTTTCACTGAGGTTCAGCTATGTGATCAATGTTGGTTCTGTATATATTTATATGAATATAATTAATGAATGAGACTGTTTTTCAAAGAAGTTAAACTCATTGATCAATGTTGGTTCTGTTTATATTAATATGAATATAATTGATGTATGAGGCTGGGTTTCACTGAGGTTCAGCTTTGTGATCAATGTTGGTTCTGTTTATATGAATATGAATATAATTGATGAATGAGGCTGGGTTTCACTGAGGTTAAACTCATTGATCAATGTTGGTTCTGTTTATACTAATATGAATATAATTGATGAATGAGTCTGGGTTTCAAAGAGGTTAAACTAATTGATCAATGTTGGTTCTGTTTATATTAATATGAATATAATTGATGAATGAGGCTGGGTTTCACTGAGGTTCAGGTTTGTGATCAATGTTGGTTCTGTTTATATTACTATGAATATAACTGATGAATGAGGCTGGGTTTCACTGAGGTTCAGCTTTGTGGTCAATGTTGGTTCTGTTTATATTAATATGAATATAATTGATGAATGAGGCTGGGTTTCACTGAGGTTAAACTCATTGATCAATGTTGGTTCTGTTTATATTTATATGAATATAATTGATGAATAAGAGTGGGTTTCAATGAGGTTAAACTCATTGATCAATGTTGGTTCTGTTTATATCAATATGAATATAACTGATGAATGAGGCTGGGTTTCAATGAGGTTCAGCTTTGTGATCAATGTTGGTTCTGTTTATATTAATATGAATATAATTGATGAATGAGGCTGGGTTTCACTGAGGTTCAGCTTTGTGATCAATGTTGGTTCTGTTCATATTAATATGAATATAATTGATGAATGAGGCTGGGTTTCACTGAGGTTAAACTCATTGATCAATGTTGGTTCTGTTTATATTTATATGAATATAATTGATGAATAAGGCTGGGTTTCAGTGAGGTTAAACTCATTGATCAATGTTGGTTCTGTTTATACTAATATGAATATAATTGAGGAATGAGGCTGAGTTTCACTGAGGTTAAACTCACTGATCAATGTTGGTTCTGTTTATATTAATATGAATAAAATTGATGAATGAGGCTGGGTTTCACTGAGGTTCAGCTTTGTGGTCAATGCTTGTTCTGTTTATATTAATATGTATATAATTGATGAATGAGGCTGGGTTTCACTGAGGTTCAGCTTTGTGATCAATGTTGGTTCTGTTTATATTAATGTGAATATAATTGAGGAATGAGGCTGGGTTTCACTGAGGTTAAACTCATTGATCAATGTTGGTTCTGTTTATATTAATATGAATAAAATTGAGGAATGAGGCTGCTTTTCACTGAGGTTAAACTCATTCATCAATGTTGGTTCTGTTTATATTAATATGAATATAATTGATTAATGAGGCTGGGTTTCACTGAGGTTCAGCTTTGTGATCAATGTTGGTTCTGTTTATATTAATATGAATATAATTGAGGAATGAGGCTGCGTTTCACTGAGGTTAAACTAATTGATCAATGTTGGTTCTGTTTATATAAATATGAATATAATTGATGAATGAGGCTGGGTTTCACTGAGGTTCAGCTATGTGATCAATGTTGGTTCTGTATATATTTATATGAATATAATTAATGAATGAGGCTGTTTTTCAAAGAAGTTAAACTCATTGATCAATGTTGGTTCTGTTTATATTAATATGAATGTAATTGATGTATGAGGCTGGGTTTCACTGAGGTTCAGCTTTGTGATCAATGTTGGTTCTGTTTATATGAATATGAATATAATTGATGAATGAGGTTGGGTTTCACTGATGTTCAGCTTTGTGATCAATGTCGGTTCTGTTTATATTAATATGAATATAATTGATGAATGAGGTTGTGTTTCACTGAGGTTCAGCTTTGTGGTCAATGCTTGTTTTGTTTATATTAATATGTATATAATTGATGAATGAGGCTGGGTTTCACTGAGGTTCAGCTTTGTGATCAATGTTGGTTCTGTTTATATTAATATGAATATAATTGAGGAATAAGGCTGCGTTTCACTGAGGTTAAACTCATTGATCAATGTTGGTTCTGTTTATATTAAAATGAATATAAATGATGATTGAGGCTTGGTTTCACTGAGGTTCAGCTTTGTGATCAATGTTGGTTCGGTATATATTTATATGAATAAAATAAATGAATGAGGCTGTGTTTCAAAGAAGTTAAACTCATTGATCAATGTTGGTTCTTTTTATAGTAATATGAATATAATTGATGAATGAGGCTGGGTTTCACTGAGGTTCAGCTTTGTGATCAATGTTGGTTCTGTTTATATTAATATGAATATAATTGATGAATGAGGCTGGGTTTCACTGAGGTTCAGCTTTGTGATCAATGTTGGTTCTGTTTATATTACTATGAATATAACTGATGAATGAGGCTGGGTTTCACTGAGGTTCAGCTTTGTGGTCAATGTTGGTTCTGTTTATATTAATATGAATATAATTGATGAATGAGGCTGGGTTTCACTGAGGTTAAACTCATTGATCAATGTTGGTTCTGTTTATATTTATATGAATATAATTGATGAATAAGAGTGGGTTTCAATGAGGTTAAACTCATTGATCAATGTTGGTTCTGTTTATATCAATATGAATATAACTGATGAATGAGGCTGGGTTTCAATGAGGTTCAGCTTTGTGATCAATGTTGGTTCTGTTTATATTAATATGAATATAATTGATGAATGAGGCTGGGTTTCACTGAGGTTCAGCTTTGTGATCAATGTTGGTTCTGTTTATATTAATATGAATATAATTGATGAATGAGGCTGGGTTTCACTGAGGTTAAACTCATTGATCAATGTTGGTTCTGTTTATATTTATATGAATATAATTGATGAATAAGGCTGGGTTTTAGTGAGGTTAAACTCATTGATCAATGTTGGTTCTGTTTATACTAATATGAATATAATTGAGGAATGAGGCTGCGTTTCACTGAGGTTAAACTCACTGATCAATGTTGGTTCTGTTTATATTAATATGAATAAAATTGATGAATGAGGCTGGGTTTCACTGAGGTTCAGCTTTGTGGTCAATGCTTGTTCTGTTTATATTAATATGTATATAATTGATGAATGAGGCTGGGTTTCACTGAGGTTCAGCTTTGTGATCAATGTTGGTTCTGTTTATATTAATGTGAATATAATTGAGGAATGAGGCTGGGTTTCACTGAGGTTAAACTCATTGATCAATGTTGGTTCTGTTTATATTAATATGAATAAAATTGAGGAATGAGGCTGCTTTTCACTGAGGTTAAACTCATTCATCAATGTTGGTTCTGTTTATATTAATATGAATATAATTGATTAATGAGGCTGGGTTTCACTGAGGTTCAGCTTTGTGATCAATGTTGCTTCTGTTTATATTAATATGAATATAATTGAGGAATGAGGCTGCGTTTCACTGAGGTTAAACTAATTGATCAATGTTGGTTCTGTTTATATAAATATGAATATAATTGATGAATGAGGCTGGGTTTCACTGAGGTTCAGCTATGTGATCAATGTTGGTTCTGTATATATTTATATGAATATAATTAATGAATGAGGCTGTTTTTCAAAGAAGTTAAACTCATTGATCAATGTTGGTTCTGTTTATATTAATATGAATATAATTGATGTATGAGGCTGGGTTTCACTGAGGTTCAGCTTTGTGATCAATGTTGGTTCTGTTTATATGAATATGAATATAATTGATGAATGAGGCTGGGTTTCACTGAGGTTAAACTCATTGATCAATGTTGGTTCTGTTTATACTAATATGAATATAATTGATGAATGAGTCTGGGTTTCAAAGAGGTTAAACTAATTGATCAATGTTGGTTCTGTTTATATTAATATGAATATAATTGATGAATGAGGCTGGGTTTCACTGAGGTCCAGCTTTGTGATCAATGTTGGTTCTGTTTATATTACTATGAATATAACTGATGAATGAGGCTGGGTTTCACTGAGGTTCAGCTTTGTGGTCAATGTTGGTTCTGTTTATATTAATATGAATATAATTGATGAATGAGGCTGGGTTTCACTGAGGTTAAACTCATTGATCAATGTTGGTTCTGTTTATATTTATATGAATATAATTGATGAATAAGAGTGGGTTTCAATGAGGTTAAACTCATTGATCAATGTTGGTTCTGTTTATATCAATATGAATATAACTGATGAATGAGGCTGGGTTTCAATGAGGTTCAGCTTTGTGATCAATGTTGGTTCTGTTTATATTAATATGAATATAATTGATGAATGAGGCTGGGTTTCACTGAGGTTCAGCTTTGTGATCAATGTTGGTTCTGTTTATATTAATATGAATATAATTGATGAATGAGGCTGGGTTTCACTGAGGTTAAACTCATTGATCAATGTTGGTTCTGTTTATATTTATATGAATATAATTGATGAATAAGGCTGGGTTTCAGTGAGGTTAAACTCATTGATCAATGTTGGTTCTGTTTATACTAATATGAATATAATTGAGGAATGAGGCTGCGTTTCACTGAGGTTAAACTCACTGATCAATGTTGGTTCTGTTTATATTAATATGAATAAAATTGATGAATGAGGCTGGGTTTCACTGAGGTTCAGCTTTGTGGTCAATGCTTGTTCTGTTTATATTAATATGTATATAATTGATGAATGAGGCTGGGTTTCACTGAGGTTCAGCTTTGTGATCAATGTTGGTTCTGTTTATATTAATGTGAATATAATTGAGGAATGAGGCTGGGTTTCACTGAGGTTAAACTCATTGATCAATGTTGGTTCTGTTTATATTAATATGAATAAAATTGAGGAATAGGGCTGCTTTTCACTGAGGTTAAACTCATTCATCAATGTTGGTTCTGTTTATATTATTATGAATATAATTGATTAATGAGGCTGGGTTTCACTGAGGTTAAGCTGTGTGATCAATGTTGGTTCTGTTTATACTATTATGAATAAAATTGATGAATGAGTCTGGGTTTCAAAGAGGTTAAACTCATTGATCAATGTTGGTTCTTTTTATATTAATATGAATATAATTGATGAATGAGGCTGGGTTTCACTGAGGTTCAGCTTTGTGATCAATGTTGGTTCTGTTTATATTAATATGAATATAATTGATGAATGAGGCTGGGTTTCACTGAGGTTAAACTCATTGATCAATGTTGGTTCTGTTTATATTTATATGAATATAATTGATGAATAAGAGTGGGTTTCAATGAGGTTAAACTCATTGATCAATGTTGGTTCTGTTTATATCAATATGAATATAACTGATGAATGAGGCTGGGTTTCAATGAGGTTCAGCTTTGTGATCAATGTTGGTTCTGTTTATATTAATATGAATATAATTGATGAATGAGGCTGGGTTTCACTGAGGTTCAGCTTTGTGATCAATGTTGGTTCTGTTTATATTAATATGAATATAATTGATGAATGAGGCTGGGTTTCACTGAGGTTAAACTCATTGATCAATGTTGGTTCTGTTTATATTTATATGAATATAATTGATGAATAAGGCTGGGTTTCAGTGAGGTTAAACTCATTGATCAATGTTGGTTCTGTTTATACTAATATGAATATAATTGAGGAATGAGGCTGCGTTTCACTGAGGTTAAACTCACTGATCAATGTTGGTTCTGTTTATATTAATATGAATAAAATTGATGAATGAGGCTGGGTTTCACTGAGGTTCAGCTTTGTGGTCAATGCTTGTTCTGTTTATATTAATATGTATATAATTGATGAATGAGGCTGGGTTTCACTGAGGTTCAGCTTTGTGATCAATGTTGGTTCTGTTTATATTAATGTGAATATAATTGAGGAATGAGGCTGGGTTTCACTGAGGTTAAACTCATTGATCAATGTTGGTTCTGTTTATATTAATATGAATAAAATTGAGGAATGAGGCTGCTTTTCACTGAGGTTAAACTCATTCATCAATGTTGGTTCTGTTTATATTAATATGAATATAATTGATTAATGAGGCTGGGTTTCACTGAGGTTCAGCTTTGTGATCAATGTTGGTTCTGTTTATATTAATATGAATATAATTGAGGAATGAGGCTGCGTTTCACTGAGGTTAAACTAATTGATCAATGTTGGTTCTGTTTATATAAATATGAATATAATTGATGAATGAGGCTGGGTTTCACTGAGGTTCAGCTATGTGATCAATGTTGGTTCTGTATATATTTATATGAATATAATTAATGAATGAGGCTGTTTTTCAAAGAAGTTAAACTCATTGATCAATGTTGGTTCTGTTTATATTAATATGAATATAATTGATGTATGAGGCTGGGTTTCACTGAGGTTCAGCTTTGTGATCAATGTTGGTTCTGTTTATATGAATATGAATATAATTGATGAATGAGGCTGGGTTTCACTGAGGTTAAACTCATTGATCAATGTTGGTTCTGTTTATACTAATATGAATATAATTGATGAATGAGTCTGGGTTTCAAAGAGGTTAAACTAATTGATCAATGTTGGTTCTGTTTATATTAATATGAATATAATTGATGAATGAGGCTGGGTTTCACTGAGGTCCAGCTTTGTGATCAATGTTGGTTCTGTTTATATTACTATGAATATAACTGATGAATGAGGCTGGGTTTCACTGAGGTTCAGCTTTGTGGTCAATGTTGGTTCTGTTTATATTAATATGAATATAATTGATGAATGAGGCTGGGTTTCACTGAGGTTAAACTCATTGATCAATGTTGGTTCTGTTTATATTTATATGAATATAATTGATGAATAAGAGTGGGTTTCAATGAGGTTAAACTCATTGATCAATGTTGGTTCTGTTTATATCAATATGAATATAACTGATGAATGAGGCTGGGTTTCAATGAGGTTCAGCTTTGTGATCAATGTTGGTTCTGTTTATATTAATATGAATATAATTGATGAATGAGGCTGGGTTTCACTGAGGTTCAGCTTTGTGATCAATGTTGGTTCTGTTTATATTAATATGAATATAATTGATGAATGAGGCTGGGTTTCACTGAGGTTAAACTCATTGATCAATGTTGGTTCTGTTTATATTTATATGAATATAATTGATGAATAAGGCTGGGTTTCAGTGAGGTTAAACTCATTGATCAATGTTGGTTCTGTTTATACTAATATGAATATAATTGAGGAATGAGGCTGCGTTTCACTGAGGTTAAACTCACTGATCAATGTTGGTTCTGTTTATATTAATATGAATAAAATTGATGAATGAGGCTGGGTTTCACTGAGGTTCAGCTTTGTGGTCAATGCTTGATCTGTTTATATTAATATGTATATAATTGATGAATGAGGCTGGGTTTCTCTGAGGTTCAGCTTTGTGATCAATGTTGGTTCTGTTTATATTAATGTGAATATAATTGAGGAATGAGGCTGGGTTTCACTGAGGTTAAACTCATTGATCAATGTTGGTTCTGTTTATATTAATATGAATAAAATTGAGGAATGAGGCTGCTTTTCACTGAGGTTAAACTCATTCATCAATGTTGGTTCTGTTTATATTAATATGAATATAATTGATTAATGAGGCTGGGTTTCACTGAGGTTAAGCTGTGTGATCAATGTTGGTTCTGTTTATACTATTATGAATAAAATTGATGAATGAGTCTGGGTTTCAAAGAGGTTAAACTAATTGATCAATGTTGGTTCTGTTTATATTAATATGAATATAATTGATGAATGAGGCTGGGTTTCACTGAGGTTAAGCTTTGCGATCAATGTTGGTTCTGTTTATATTAATATGAATATAACTGATGAATGAGGCTGGGTTTCACTGAGGTTAAACTCATTGATCAATGTTGGTTCTGTTTATATTAATATGAATATAATTGAGGAATGAGGCTGCGTTTCACTGAGGTTAAACTCATTGATCAATGTTGGTTCTGTTTATATTAATATGAATATAACTGATGAATGAGGCTGGGTTTCACTGAGGTTCAGCTTTGTGATCAATGTTGGTTCTGTTTATACTATTATGAATATAATTGATGAATGAGGCTGGGTTTCACTGAGGTTCAGCTAATTGATCATTGTTGGTTCTGTTTATATTAATATGAATATAATTGATGAATGAGGCTGGGTTTCACTGAGGCTAAGCTTTGTGATCAATGTTGGTTCTGTTTATATTAATATGAATATAATTGATGAATGAGGCTGGGTTTCACTGAGGTTAAACTCATTGATCAATGTTGGTTCTGTTTATATTTATATGAATATAATTTATGAATAAGAGTGGGTTTTAATGAGGTTAAACTCATTGATCAATGTTGGTTCTGTTTATATCAATATGAATATAACTGATGAATGAGGCTGGGTTTCAATGAGGTTCAGCTTTGTGATCAATGTTGGTTCTGTTTATATTAATATGAATATAATTGATGAATGAGGCTGGGTTTCACTGAGGTTCAGCTTTGTGATCAATGTTGGTTCTGTTTATATTAATATGAATATAATTGATGAATGAGGCTGGGTTTCACTGAGGTTAAACTCATTGATCAATGTTGGTTCTGTTTATATTTATATGAATATAATTGATGAATAAGGCTGGGTTTCAGTGAGGTTAAACTCATTGATCAATGTTGGTTCTGTTTATACTAATATGAATATAATTGAGGAATGAGGCTGCGTTTCACTGAGGTTAAACTCACTGATCAATGTTGGTTCTGTTTATATTAATATGAATAAAATTGATGAATGAGGCTGGGTTTCACTGAGGTTCAGCTTTGTGGTCAATGCTTGTTCTGTTTATATTAATATGTATATAATTGATGAATGAGGCTGGGTTTCACTGAGGTTCAGCTTTGTGATCAATGTTGGTTCTGTTTATATTAATGTGAATATAATTGAGGAATGAGGCTGGGTTTCACTGAGGTTAAACTCATTGATCAATGTTGGTTCTGTTTATATTAATATGAATAAAATTGAGGAATGAGGCTGCTTTTCACTGAGGTTAAACTCATTCATCAATGTTGGTTCTGTTTATATTAATATGAATATAATTGATTAATGAGGCTGGGTTTCACTGAGGTTAAGCTGTGTGATCAATGTTGGTTCTGTTTATACTATTATGAATAAAATTGATGAATGAGTCTGGGTTTCAAAGAGGTTAAACTAATTGATCAATGTTGGTTCTGTTTATATTTATATGAATATAATTGATGAATAAGGCTGGGTTTCAGTGAGGTTAAACTCATTGATCAATGTTGGTTCTGTTTATACTAATATGAATATAATTGAGGAATGAGGCTGCGTTTCACTGAGGTTAAACTCACTGATCAATGTTGGTTCTGTTTATATTAATATGAATAAAATTGATGAATGAGGCTGGGTTTCACTGAGGTTCAGCTTTGTGGTCAATGCTTGTTCTGTATATATTAATATGTATATAATTGATGAATGAGGCTGGGTTTCAATGAGGTTCAGCTTTGTGATCAATGTTGGTTCTGTTTATATTAATATGAATAAAATTGAGGACTGAGGCTGCTTTTCACTGAGGTTAAACTCATTCATCAATGTTGGTTCTGTTTATATTAATATGAATATAATTGATGAATGAGGCTGGGTTTCACTGAGGTTCAGCTTTGTGGTCAATGTTGGTTCTGTTTATATTAATATGAATATAATTGATGAATGAGGCTGGGTTTCACTGAGGTTAAACTCATTGATCAATGTTGGTTCTGTTTATATTTATATGAATATAATTGATGAATAAGAGTGGGTTTCAATGAGGTTAAACTCATTGATCAATGTTGGTTCTGTTTATATCAATATGAATATAACTGATGAATGAGGCTGGGTTTCAATGAGGTTCAGCTAATTGATCAATGTTGGTTCTGTTTATATTAATATGAATATAATTGATGAATGAGGCTGGGTTTCACTGAGGTTAAGCTTTGCGATCAATGTTGGTTCTGTTTATATTAATATGAATATAATTGATGAATGAGGCTGGGTTTCACTGAGGTTAAGCTTTGCGATCAATGTTGGTTCTGTTTATATTAATATGAATATAACTGATGAATGAGGCTGGGTTTCACTGAGGTTAAACTCATTGATCAATGTTGGTTCTGTTTATATTAATATGAATATAATTGATGAATGAGGCTGGGTTTCACTGAGGTTAAACTCATTGTTCAATGTTTGTTCTGTTTATACTAATATGAATATAATTGATGAATGAGTCTGGGTTTCAAAGAGGTTAAACTAATTGATCAATGTGAGTTCTGTTTATATTAATATGAATATAATTGATGAATGAGGCTGGGTTTCACTGAGGTTCAGCTTTGTGATCAATGTTGGTTCTGTTTATATTACTATGAATATAACTGATGAATGAGGCTGGGTTTCACTGAGGTTCAGCTTTGTGGTCAATGTTGGTTCTGTTTATATTAATATGAATATAATTGATGAATGAGGCTGGGTTTCACTGAGGTTAAACTCATTGATCAATGTTGGTTCTGTTTATATTTATATGAATATAATTGATGAATAAGAGTGGGTTTCAATGAGGTTATACTCATTGATCAATGTTGGTTCTGTTTATATTTATATGAATATAATTGATGAATAAGGCTGGGTTTCAGTGAGGTTAAACTCATTGATCAATGTTGGTTCTGTTTATACTAATATGAATATAATTGAGGAATGAGGCTGCGTTTCACTGAGGTTAAACTCACTGATAAATGTTGGTTCTGTTTATATTAATATGAATAAAATTGATGAATGAGGCTGGGTTTCACTGAGGTTCAGCTTTGTGGTCAATGCTTGTTCTGTTTATATTAATATGTATATAATTGATGAATGAGGCTGGGTTTCTCTGAGGTTCAGCTTTGTGATCAATGTTGGTTCTGTTTATATTAATGTGAATATAATTGAGGAATGAGGCTGGGTTTCACTGAGGTTAAACTCATTGATCAATGTTGGTTCTGTTTATATTAATATGAATAAAATTGAGGAATGAGGCTGCTTTTCACTGAGGTTAAACTCATTCATCAATGTTGGTTCTGTTTATATTAATATGAATATAATTGATTAATGAGGCTGGGTTTCACTGAGGTTAAGCTGTGTGATCAATGTTGGTTCTGTTTATACTATTATGAATAAAATTGATGAATGAGTCTGGGTTTCAAAGAGGTTAAACTAATTGATCAATGTTGGTTCTGTTTATATTAATATGAATATAATTGATGAATGAGGCTGGGTTTCACTGAGGTTAAGCTTTGCGATCAATGTTGGTTCTGTTTATATTAATATGAATATAACTGATGAATGAGGCTGGGTTTCACTGAGGTTAAACTCATTGATCAATGTTGGTTCTGTTTATATTAATATGAATATAATTGAGGAATGAGGCTGCGTTTCACTGAGGTTAAACTCATTGATCAATGTTGGTTCTGTTTATATTAATATGAATATAACTGATGAATGAGGCTGGGTTTCACTGAGGTTCAGCTTTGTGATCAATGTTGGTTCTGTTTATACTATTATGAATATAATTGATGAATGAGGCTGGGTTTCACTGAGGTTCAGCTAATTGATCATTGTTGGTTCTGTTTATATTAATATGAATATAATTGATGAATGAGGCTGGGTTTCACTGAGGTTAAGCTTTGTGATCAATGTTGGTTCTGTTTATATTAATATGAATATAATTGATGAATGAGGCTGGGTTTCACTGAGGTTAAACTCATTGATCAATGTTGGTTCTGTTTATATTTATATGAATATAATTTATGAATAAGAGTGGGTTTTAATGAGGTTAAACTCATTGATCAATGTTGGTTCTGTTTATATCAATATGAATATAACTGATGAATGAGGCTGGGTTTCAATGAGGTTCAGCTTTGTGATCAATGTTGGTTCTGTTTATATTAATATGAATATAATTGATGAATGAGGCTGGGTTTCACTGAGGTTCAGCTTTGTGATCAATGTTGGTTCTGTTTATATTAATATGAATATAATTGATGAATGAGGCTGGGTTTCACTGAGGTTAAACTCATTGATCAATGTTGGTTCTGTTTATATTTATATGAATATAATTGATGAATAAGGCTGGGTTTCAGTGAGGTTAAACTCATTGATCAATGTTGGTTCTGTTTATACTAATATGAATATAATTGAGGAATGAGGCTGCGTTTCACTGAGGTTAAACTCACTGATCAATGTTGGTTCTGTTTATATTAATATGAATAAAATTGATGAATGAGGCTGGGTTTCACTGAGGTTCAGCTTTGTGGTCAATGCTTGTTCTGTTTATATTAATATGTATATAATTGATGAATGAGGCTGGGTTTCACTGAGGTTCAGCTTTGTGATCAATGTTGGTTCTGTTTATATTAATGTGAATATAATTGAGGAATGAGGCTGGGTTTCACTGAGGTTAAACTCATTGATCAATGTTGGTTCTGTTTATATTAATATGAATAAAATTGAGGAATGAGGCTGCTTTTCACTGAGGTTAAACTCATTCATCAATGTTGGTTCTGTTTATATTAATATGAATATAATTGATTAATGAGGCTGGGTTTCACTGAGGTTAAGCTGTGTGATCAATGTTGGTTCTGTTTATACTATTATGAATAAAATTGATGAATGAGTCTGGGTTTCAAAGAGGTTAAACTAATTGATCAATGTTGGTTCTGTTTATATTAATATGAATATAATTGATGAATGAGGCTGGGTTTCACTGAGGTTAAGCTTTGCGATCAATGTTGGTTCTGTTTATATTAATATGAATATAACTGATGAATGAGGCTGGGTTTCACTGAGGTTAAACTCATTGATCAATGTTGGTTCTGTTTATATTAATATGAATATAATTGAGGAATGAGGCTGCGTTTCACTGAGGTTAAACTCATTGATCAATGTTGGTTCTGTTTATATTAATATGAATATAACTGATGAATGAGGCTGGGTTTCACTGAGGTTCAGCTTTGTGATCAATGTTGGTTCTGTTTATACTATTATGAATATAATTGATGAATGAGGCTGGGTTTCACTGAGGTTCAGCTAATTGATCATTGTTGGTTCTGTTTATATTAATATGAATATAATTGATGAATGAGGCTGGGTTTCACTGAGGTTAAGCTTTGTGATCAATGTTGGTTCTGTTTATATTAATATGAATATAATTGATGAATGAGGCTGGGTTTCACTGAGGTTAAACTCATTGATCAATGTTGGTTCTGTTTATATTTATATGAATATAATTTATGAATAAGAGTGGGTTTTAATGAGGTTAAACTCATTGATCAATGTTGGTTCTGTTTATATCAATATGAATATAACTGATGAATGAGGCTGGGTTTCAATGAGGTTCAGCTTTGTGATCAATGTTGGTTCTGTTTATATTAATATGAATATAATTGATGAATGAGGCTGGGTTTCACTGAGGTTCAGCTTTGTGATCAATGTTGGTTCTGTTTATATTAATATGAATATAATTGATGAATGAGGCTGGGTTTCACTGAGGTTAAACTCATTGATCAATGTTGGTTCTGTTTATATTTATATGAATATAATTGATGAATAAGGCTGGGTTTCAGTGAGGTTAAACTCATTGATCAATGTTGGTTCTGTTTATACTAATATGAATATAATTGAGGAATGAGGCTGCGTTTCACTGAGGTTAAACTCACTGATCAATGTTGGTTCTGTTTATATTAATATGAATAAAATTGATGAATGAGGCTGGGTTTCACTGAGGTTCAGCTTTGTGGTCAATGCTTGTTCTGTATATATTAATATGTATATAATTGATGAATGAGGCTGGGTTTCAATGAGGTTCAGCTTTGTGATCAATGTTGGTTCTGTTTATATTAATATGAATAAAATTGAGGACTGAGGCTGCTTTTCACTGAGGTTAAACTCATTCATCAATGTTGGTTCTGTTTATATTAATATGAATATAATTGATGAATGAGGCTGGGTTTCACTGAGGTTCAGCTTTGTGGTCAATGTTGGTTCTGTTTATATTAATATGAATATAATTGATGAATGAGGCTGGGTTTCACTGAGGTTAAACTCATTGATCAATGTTGGTTCTGTTTATATTTATATGAATATAATTGATGAATAAGAGTGGGTTTCAATGAGGTTAAACTCATTGATCAATGTTGGTTCTGTTTATATCAATATGAATATAACTGATGAATGAGGCTGGGTTTCAATGAGGTTCAGCTAATTGATCAATGTTGGTTCTGTTTATATTAATATGAATATAATTGATGAATGAGGCTGGGTTTCACTGAGGTTAAGCTTTGCGATCAATGTTGGTTCTGTTTATATTAATATGAATATAATTGATGAATGAGGCTGGGTTTCACTGAGGTTAAGCTTTGCGATCAATGTTGGTTCTGTTTATATTAATATGAATATAACTGATGAATGAGGCTGGGTTTCACTGAGGTTAAACTCATTGATCAATGTTGGTTCTGTTTATATTAATATGAATATAATTGATGAATGAGGCTGGGTTTCACTGAGGTTAAACTCATTGTTCAATGTTTGTTCTGTTTATACTAATATGAATATAATTGATGAATGAGTCTGGGTTTCAAAGAGGTTAAACTAATTGATCAATGTTGGTTCTGTTTATATTAATATGAATATAATTGATGAATGAGGCTGGGTTTCACTGAGGTTCAGCTTTGTGATCAATGTTGGTTCTGTTTATATTACTATGAATATAACTGATGAATGAGGCTGGGTTTCACTGAGGTTCAGCTTTGTGGTCAATGTTGGTTCTGTTTATATTAATATGAATATAATTGATGAATGAGGCTGGGTTTCACTGAGGTTAAACTCATTGATCAATGTTGGTTCTGTTTATATTTATATGAATATAATTGATGAATAAGAGTGGGTTTCAATGAGGTTATACTCATTGATCAATGTTGGTTCTGTTTATATCAATATGAATATAACTGATGAATGAGGCTGGGTTTCAATGAGGTTCAGCTTTGTGATCAATGTTGGTTCTGTTTATATTAATATGAATATAATTGATGTATGAGGCTGGGTTTCACTGAGGTTAAACTCATTGATCAATGTTGGTTCTGTTTATATTTATATGAATATAATTGATGAATAAGGCTGGGTTTCAGTGAGGTTAAACTCATTGATCAATGTTGGTTCTGTTTATACTAATATGAATATAATTGAGGAATGAGGCTGCGTTTCACTGAGGTTAAACTCACTGATCAATGTTGGTTCTGTTTATATTAATATGAATAAAATTGATGAATGAGGCTGGGTTTCACTGAGGTTCAGCTTTGTGGTCAATGCTTGTTCTGTTTATATTAATATGTATATAATTGATGAATGAGGCTGGGTTTCACTGAGGTTCAGCTTTGTGATCAATGTTGGTTCTGTTTATATTAATGTGAATATAATTGAGGAATGAGGCTGGGTTTCACTGAGGTTAAACTCATTGATCAATGTTGGTTCTGTTTATATTAATATGAATAAAATTGAGGAATGAGGCTGCTTTTCACTGAGGTTAAACTCATTCATCAATGTTGGTTCTGTTTATATTAATATGAATATAATTGATTAATGAGGCTGGGTTTCACTGAGGTTCAGCTTTGTGATCAATGTTGGTTCTGTTTATATTAATATGAATATAATTGAGGAATGAGGCTGCGTTTCACTGAGGTTAAACTAATTGATCAATGTTGGTTCTGTTTATATAAATATGAATATAATTGATGAATGAGGCTGGGTTTCACTGAGGTTCAGCTATGTGATCAATGTTGGTTCTGTATATATTTATATGAATATAATTAATGAATGAGGCTGTTTTTCAAAGAAGTTAAACTCATTGATCAATGTTGGTTCTGTTTATATTAATATGAATATAATTGATGTATGAGGCTGGGTTTCACTGAGGTTCAGCTTTGTGATCAATGTTGGTTCTGTTTATATGAATATGAATATAATTGATGAATGAGGCTGGGTTTCACTGAGGTTAAACTCATTGATCAATGTTGGTTCTGTTTATACTAATATGAATATAATTGATGAATGAGTCTGGGTTTCAAAGAGGTTAAACTAATTGATCAATGTTGGTTCTGTTTATATTAATATGAATATAATTGATGAATGAGGCTGGGTTTCACTGAGGTCCAGCTTTGTGATCAATGTTGGTTCTGTTTATATTACTATGAATATAATTGAGGAATAAGGCTGCGTTTCACTGAGGTTAAACTCACTGATCAATGTTGGTTCTGTTTATATTAATATGAATAAAATTGATGAATGAGGCTGGGTTTCACTGAGGTTCAGCTTTGTGGTCAATGCTTGTTCTGTTTATATTAATATGTATATAATTGATGAATGAGGCTGGGTTTCACTGAGGTTCAGCTTTGTGATCAATGTTGGTTCTGTTTATATTAATGTGAATATAATTGAGGAATGAGGCTGGGTTTCACTGAGGTTAAACTCATTGATCAATGTTGGTTCTGTTTATATTAATATGAATAAAATTGAGGAATGAGGCTGCTTTTCACTGAGGTTAAACTCATTCATCAATGTTGGTTCTGTTTATATTAATATGAATATAATTGATTAATGAGGCTGGGTTTCACTGAGGTTAAGCTGTGTGATCAATGTTGGTTCTGTTTATACTATTATGAATAAAATTGATGAATGAGTCTGGGTTTCAAAGAGGTTAAACTAATTGATCAATGTTGGTTCTGTTTATATTAATATGAATATAATTGATGAATGAGGCTGGGTTTCACTGAGGTTAAGCTTTGCGATCAATGTTGGTTCTGTTTATATTAATATGAATATAACTGATGAATGAGGCTGGGTTTCACTGAGGTTAAACTCATTGATCAATGTTGGTTCTGTTTATATTAATATGAATATAATTGAGGAATGAGGCTGCGTTTCACTGAGGTTAAACTCATTGATCAATGTTGGTTCTGTTTATATTAATATGAATATAACTGATGAATGAGGCTGGGTTTCACTGAGGTTCAGCTTTGTGATCAATGTTGGTTCTGTTTATACTATTATGAATATAATTGATGAATGAGGCTGGGTTTCACTGAGGTTCAGCTAATTGATCATTGTTGGTTCTGTTTATATTAATATGAATATAATTGATGAATGAGGCTGGGTTTCACTGAGGTTAAGCTTTGTGATCAATGTTGGTTCTGTTTATATTAATATGAATATAATTGATGAATGAGGCTGGGTTTCACTGAGGTTAAACTCATTGATCAATGTTGGTTCTGTTTATATTTATATGAATATAATTTATGAATAAGAGTGGGTTTTAATGAGGTTAAACTCATTGATCAATGTTGGTTCTGTTTATATCAATATGAATATAACTGATGAATGAGGCTGGGTTTCAATGAGGTTCAGCTTTGTGATCAATGTTGGTTCTGTTTATATTAATATGAATATAATTGATGAATGAGGCTGGGTTTCAATGAGGTTCAGCTTTGTGATCAATGTTGGTTCTGTTTATATTAATATGAATATAATTGATGAATGAGGCTGGGTTTCACTGAGGTTAAACTCATTGATCAATGTTGGTTCTGTTTATATTTATATGAATATAATTGATGAATAAGGCTGGGTTTCAGTGAGGTTAAACTCATTGATCAATGTTGGTTCTGTTTATACTAATATGAATATAATTGAGGAATGAGGCTGCGTTTCACTGAGGTTAAACTCACTGATCAATGTTGGTTCTGTTTATATTAATATGAATAAAATTGATGAATGAGGCTGGGTTTCACTGAGGTTCAGCTTTGTGGTCAATGCTTGTTCTGTATATATTAATATGTATATAATTGATGAATGAGGCTGGGTTTCAATGAGGTTCAGCTTTGTGATCAATGTTGGTTCTGTTTATATTAATATGAATAAAATTGAGGACTGAGGCTGCTTTTCACTGAGGTTAAACTCATTCATCAATGTTGGTTCTGTTTATATTAATATGAATATAATTGATGAATGAGGCTGGGTTTCACTGAGGTTCAGCTTTGTGGTCAATGTTGGTTCTGTTTATATTAATATGAATATAATTGATGAATGAGGCTGGGTTTCACTGAGGTTAAACTCATTGATCAATGTTGGTTCTGTTTATATTTATATGAATATAATTGATGAATAAGAGTGGGTTTCAATGAGGTTAAACTCATTGATCAATGTTGGTTCTGTTTATATCAATATGAATATAACTGATGAATGAGGCTGGGTTTCAATGAGGTTCAGCTAATTGATCAATGTTGGTTCTGTTTATATTAATATGAATATAATTGATGAATGAGGCTGGGTTTCACTGAGGTTAAGCTTTGCGATCAATGTTGGTTCTGTTTATATTAATATGAATATAATTGATGAATGAGGCTGGGTTTCACTGAGGTTAAGCTTTGCGATCAATGTTGGTTCTGTTTATATTAATATGAATATAACTGATGAATGAGGCTGGGTTTCACTGAGGTTAAACTCATTGATCAATGTTGGTTCTGTTTATATTAATATGAATATAATTGATGAATGAGGCTGGGTTTCACTGAGGTTAAACTCATTGTTCAATGTTTGTTCTGTTTATACTAATATGAATATAATTGATGAATGAGTCTGGGTTTCAAAGAGGTTAAACTAATTGATCAATGTTGGTTCTGTTTATATTAATATGAATATAATTGATGAATGAGGCTGGGTTTCACTGAGGTTCAGCTTTGTGATCAATGTTGGTTCTGTTTATATTACTATGAATATAACTGATGAATGAGGCTGGGTTTCACTGAGGTTCAGCTTTGTGGTCAATGTTGGTTCTGTTTATATTAATATGAATATAATTGATGAATGAGGCTGGGTTTCACTGAGGTTAAACTCATTGATCAATGTTGGTTCTGTTTATATTTATATGAATATAATTGATGAATAAGAGTGGGTTTCAATGAGGTTATACTCATTGATCAATGTTGGTTCTGTTTATATCAATATGAATATAACTGATGAATGAGGCTGGGTTTCAATGAGGTTCAGCTTTGTGATCAATGTTGGTTCTGTTTATATTAATATGAATATAATTGATGTATGAGGCTGGGTTTCACTGAGGTTCAGCTTTGTGATCAATGTTGCTTCTGTTTATATTAATATGAATACAATTGAGGAATGAGGCTGGGTTTCACTGAGGTTAAACTCATTGATCAATGTTGGTTCTGTTTATATTAATATGAATAAAATTGAGGAATGAGGCTGCTTTTCACTGAGGTTAAACTCATTGATCAATGTTGTTTCTGTTTATATTAATATGAATATAATTGATGAATGAGGCTGGGTTTCAATGAGGTTCAGCTTTGTATTCAATGTTGGTTCTGTTTATATTAATATGATATAATTGAGGAATGAGGCTGGGTTTCACTGAGGTTAAACTCATTGATCAATGTTGGTTCTGTTTATACTAATATGAATATAATTGATGAATGAGTCTGGGTTTCAAAGAGGTTAAACTAATTGATCAATGTTGGTTCTGTTTATATTAATATGATATAATTGAGGAATGAGGCGGCGTTTCACTGACGTTAAACTAATTGATCAATGTTGGTTCTGTTTATACTAATATGAATATAATTGAGGAATGAGGCGGCGTTTCACTGACGTTAAACTCATTGATCAATGTTGCTTCTGTTTATATTAATATGAATAAAATTGATGAATGAGGCTGGGTTTCACTGAGGTTCAGCTTTGTGATCAATGTCGGTTCTGTTTATATTAATATGAATATAATTGATGAATGAGGCTGGGTTTCACTGAGGTTCAGCTTTGTGGTCAATGCTTGTTCTGTTTATATTAATATGTATATTATTGATGAATGAGGCTAAGTTTCACTGAGGTTAAGCTTTGTGATCAGTGTTGGTTCTGTTTATACTAATATGAATATAATTGATGAATGAGTCTGGGTTTCAAAGAGGTTAAACTAATTGATCAATGTTGGTTCTGTTTATATTAATATGAATATAATTGATAAATGAGGCTGGGTTTTAAAGAAGTTAAACTCATTGATCAATGTTGGTTCTTTTTATATTAATATGAATATAATTGATGAATGAGGCTGGGTTTCACTGAGGTTCAGCTTTGTGATAAATGTTGGTTCTGTTTATATTAATATGAATATAATTGAGGAAGGAGGCTGCGTTTCACTGAGGTTAAACTAATTGATCAATGTTGGTTCTGTTTATATAAATATGAATATAATTGATGAATGAGGCTGGGTTTCACTGAGGTTCAGCTATGTGATCAATGTTGGTTCTGTATATATTTATATGAATATAATTAATGAATGAGGCTGTTTTTCAAAGAAGTTAAACTCATTGATCAATGTTGGTTCTGTTTATATTAATATGAATATAATTGATGGATGAGGCTAGGTTTCACTGAGGTTAAGCTTTGTGATCAATGTTGGTTCTGTTTATACTAATATGAATATAATTGATGAATGAGTCTGGGTTTCAAAGAGGTTAAACTAATTGATCAATGTTGGTTCTGTTTATATTAATATGAATATAATTGATGAATGAGGCTGGGTTTCACTGAGGTTCAGCTTTGTGATCAATGTTGGTTCTGTTTATATTAATATGAATATAATTGAGGAATGAGGCTGCGTTTCACTGAGGTTAAACTAATTGATCAATGTTGGTTCTGTTTAAATTAATATGAATATAATTGATGAATGAGGCTAAGTTTCACTGAGGTTAAGCTTTGTGATCAGTGTTGGTTCTGTTTATACTAATATGAATATAATTGATGAATGAGTCTGGGTTTCAAAGAGGTTAAACTAATTGATCAATGTTGGTTCTGTTTATATAAATATGAATATAATTGATGAATGAGGCTGGGTTTCACTGAGGTTCAGCTATGTGATCAAATTTGGTTCTGTATATATTTATATGAATATAATTAATGAGTGAGGCTGTTTTTCAAAGAAGTTAAACTCATTGATCAATGTTGGTTCTGTTTATATTATTATGAATATAATTGATGTATGAGGCTGGGTTTCACTGAGGTTCAGCTTTGTGATCAATGTTGGTTCTGTTGATATGAATATGAATATAATTGATGAATGAGGCTGGGTTTCACTGAGGTTAAACTCATTGATCAATGTTGGTTCTGTTTATACTAATATGAATATAATTGATGAATGAGGCTGGGTTTCACTGAGGTTCAGATTTGTGATCAATGTTGGTTCTGTTTATATTTATATGAATATAATTGATGAATAAGAGTGGGTTTTAATAAGGTTAAACTCATTGATCAATGTTGGTTCTGTTTATACTAATATGAATATAATTGAGGAATGAGGCGGCGTTTCACTGACGTTAAACTCATTGATCAATGTTGCTTCTGTTTATATTAATATGAATAAAATTGATGAATGAGGCTGGGTTTCACTGAGGTTCAGCTTTGTGATCAATGTCAGTTCTGTTTATATTAATATGAATATAATTGATGAATGAGGCTGGGTTTCACTGAGGTTCAGCTTTGTGGTCAATGCTTGTTCTGTTTATATTAATATGTATATTATTGATGAATGAGGCTGGTTTCACTGAGGTTCAGCTTTGTGATCAATATTGGTTCTGTTTTTATTAATATGAATATAATTGAGGAATAAGGCTGCGTTTCACTGAGGTTAAACTAATTGATCAATGTTGGTTCTGTTTAAATTAATATGAATATAATTGATGAATGAGGCTAAGTTTCACTGAGGTTCAGCTTTGTGATCAATGTTGGTTCTGTTGATATGAATATGAATATAATTGATGAATGAGGCTGGGTTTCACTGAGGTTAAACTCATTGATCAATGTTGGTTCTGTTTATACTAATATGAATATAATTGATGAATGAGGCTGGGTTTCACTGAGGTTCAGATTTGTGATCAATGTTGGTTCTGTTTATATTTATATGAATATAATTGATGAATAAGAGTGGGTTTTAATAAGGTTAAACTCATTGATCAATGTTGGTTCTGTTTATACTAATATGAATATAATTGAGGAATGAGGCGGCGTTTCACTGACGTTAAACTCATTGATCAATGTTGCTTCTGTTTATATTAATATGAATAAAATTGATGAATGAGGCTGGGTTTCACTGAGGTTCAGCTTTGTGATCAATGTCAGTTCTGTTTATATTAATATGAATATAATTGATGAATGAGGCTGGGTTTCACTGAGGTTCAGCTTTGTGGTCAATGCTTGTTCTGTTTATATTAATATGTATATTATTGATGAATGAGGCTGGTTTCACTGAGGTTCAGCTTTGTGATCAATATTGGTTCTGTTTTTATTAATATGAATATAATTGAGGAATAAGGCTGCGTTTCACTGAGGTTAAACTAATTGATCAATGTTGGTTCTGTTTAAATTAATATGAATATAATTGATGAATGAGGCTAAGTTTCACTGAGGTTAAGCTTTGTGATCAGTGTTGGTTCTGTTTATACTAATATGAATATAATTGATGAATGAGTCTGGGTTTCAAAGAGGTTAAACTAATTGATCAATGTTGGTTCTGTTTATATTAATATGAATATAATTGATAAATGAGGCTGGGTTTTAAAGAAGTTAAACTCATTGATCAATGTTGGTTCTTTTTATATTAATATGAATATAATTGATGAATGAGGCTGGGTTTCACTGAGGTTCAGCTTTGTGATCAATGTTGGTTCTGTTTATATTAATATGAATATAATTGAGGAATGAGGCTGCGTTTCACTGAGGTTAAACTAATTGATCAATGTTGGGTCTGTTTATATAAATATGAATATAATTGATGAATGAGGCTGGGTTTCACTGAGGTTCAGCTATGTGATCAATGTTGGTTCTGTATATATTTATATGAATATAATTAATGAATGAGGCTGTTTTTCAAAGAAGTTAAACTCATTGATCAATGTTGGTTCTGTTTATATTAATATGAATATAATTGATGGATGAGGCTAGGTTTCACTGAGGTTAAGCTTTGTGATCAATGTTGGTTCTGTTTATACTAATATGAATATAATTGATGAATGAGTCTGGGTTTCAAAGAGGTTAAACTAATTGATCAATGTTGGTTCTGTTTATATTAATATGAATATAATTGATGAATGAGGCTGGGTTTTACTGAGGTTCAGCTTTGTGATCAATGTTGGTTCTGTTTATATTAATATGAATATAATTGAGGAATGAGGCTGCGTTTCACTGAGGTTAAACTCATTGATCAATTTTGGTTCTGTTTATATAAATATGAATATAATTGATGAATGAGGCTGGGTTTCACTGAGGTTCAGCTATGTGATCAAATTTGGTTCTGTATATATTTATATGAATATAATTAATGAATGAGGCTGTTTTTCAAAGAAGTTAAACTCATTGATCAATGTTGGTTCTGTTTATATTATTATGAATATAATTGATGTATGAGGCTGGGTTTCACTGAGGTTCAGCTTTGTGATCAATGTTGGTTCTGTTTATATGAATATGAATATAATTGATGAATGAGGCTGGGTTTCACTGAGGTTAAACTCATTGATCAATGTTGGTTCTGTTTATACTAATATGAATATAATTGATGAATGAGGCTGGGTTTCACTGAGGTTCAGATTTGTGATCAATGTTGGTTCTGTTTATATTTATATGAATATAATTGATGAATAAGAGTGGGTTTTAATGAGGTTAAACTCATTGATCAATGTTGGTTCTGTTTATATCAATATGAATATAACTGATGAATGAGGCTGGGTTTCAATGAGGTTCAGCTTTGTGATCAATGTTGGTTCTGTTTATATTAATATGAATATAATTGATGAATGAGGCTGGGTTTCACTGAGGTTCAGCTTTGTGGTCAATGCTTGTTCTGTATATATTAATATGTATATAATTGATGAATGAGGCTGGGTTTCAATGAGGTTCAGCTTTGTGATCAATGTTGGTTCTGTTTATATTAATATGAATAAAATTGAGGACTGAGGCTGCTTTTCACTGAGGTTAAACTCATTCATCAATGTTGGTTCTGTTTATATTAATATGAATATAATTGATGAATGAGGCTGGGTTTCACTGAGGTTCAGCTTTGTGGTCAATGTTGGTTCTGTTTATATTAATATGAATATAATTGATGAATGAGGCTGGGTTTCACTGAGGTTAAACTCATTGATCAATGTTGGTTCTGTTTATATTTATATGAATATAATTGATGAATAAGAGTGGGTTTCAATGAGGTTAAACTCATTGATCAATGTTGGTTCTGTTTATATCAATATGAATATAACTGATGAATGAGGCTGGGTTTCAATGAGGTTCAGCTAATTGATCAATGTTGGTTCTGTTTATATTAATATGAATATAATTGATGAATGAGGCTGGGTTTCACTGAGGTTAAGCTTTGCGATCAATGTTGGTTCTGTTTATATTAATATGAATATAATTGATGAATGAGGCTGGGTTTCACTGAGGTTAAGCTTTGCGATCAATGTTGGTTCTGTTTATATTAATATGAATATAACTGATGAATGAGGCTGGGTTTCACTGAGGTTAAACTCATTGATCAATGTTGGTTCTGTTTATATTAATATGAATATAATTGATGAATGAGGCTGGGTTTCACTGAGGTTAAACTCATTGTTCAATGTTTGTTCTGTTTATACTAATATGAATATAATTGATGAATGAGTCTGGGTTTCAAAGAGGTTAAACTAATTGATCAATGTTGGTTCTGTTTATATTAATATGAATATAATTGATGAATGAGGCTGGGTTTCACTGAGGTTCAGCTTTGTGATCAATGTTGGTTCTGTTTATATTACTATGAATATAACTGATGAATGAGGCTGGGTTTCACTGAGGTTCAGCTTTGTGGTCAATGTTGGTTCTGTTTATATTAATATGAATATAATTGATGAATGAGGCTGGGTTTCACTGAGGTTAAACTCATTGATCAATGTTGGTTCTGTTTATATTTATATGAATATAATTGATGAATAAGAGTGGGTTTCAATGAGGTTATACTCATTGATCAATGTTGGTTCTGTTTATATCAATATGAATATAACTGATGAATGAGGCTGGGTTTCAATGAGGTTCAGCTTTGTGATCAATGTTGGTTCTGTTTATATTAATATGAATATAATTGATGTATGAGGCTGGGTTTCACTGAGGTTCAGCTTTGTGATCAATGTTGCTTCTGTTTATATTAATATGAATACAATTGAGGAATGAGGCTGGGTTTCACTGAGGTTAAACTCATTGATCAATGTTGGTTCTGTTTATATTAATATGAATAAAATTGAGGAATGAGGCTGCTTTTCACTGAGGTTAAACTCATTGATCAATGTTGTTTCTGTTTATATTAATATGAATATAATTGATGAATGAGGCTGGGTTTCAATGAGGTTCAGCTTTGTATTCAATGTTGGTTCTGTTTATATTAATATGATATAATTGAGGAATGAGGCTGGGTTTCACTGAGGTTAAACTCATTGATCAATGTTGGTTCTGTTTATACTAATATGAATATAATTGATGAATGAGTCTGGGTTTCAAAGAGGTTAAACTAATTGATCAATGTTGGTTCTGTTTATATTAATATGATATAATTGAGGAATGAGGCGGCGTTTCACTGACGTTAAACTAATTGATCAATGTTGGTTCTGTTTATACTAATATGAATATAATTGAGGAATGAGGCGGCGTTTCACTGACGTTAAACTCATTGATCAATGTTGCTTCTGTTTATATTAATATGAATAAAATTGATGAATGAGGCTGGGTTTCACTGAGGTTCAGCTTTGTGATCAATGTCGGTTCTGTTTATATTAATATGAATATAATTGATGAATGAGGCTGGGTTTCACTGAGGTTCAGCTTTGTGGTCAATGCTTGTTCTGTTTATATTAATATGTATATTATTGATGAATGAGGCTAAGTTTCACTGAGGTTAAGCTTTGTGATCAGTGTTGGTTCTGTTTATACTAATATGAATATAATTGATGAATGAGTCTGGGTTTCAAAGAGGTTAAACTAATTGATCAATGTTGGTTCTGTTTATATTAATATGAATATAATTGATAAATGAGGCTGGGTTTTAAAGAAGTTAAACTCATTGATCAATGTTGGTTCTTTTTATATTAATATGAATATAATTGATGAATGAGGCTGGGTTTCACTGAGGTTCAGCTTTGTGATAAATGTTGGTTCTGTTTATATTAATATGAATATAATTGAGGAAGGAGGCTGCGTTTCACTGAGGTTAAACTAATTGATCAATGTTGGTTCTGTTTATATAAATATGAATATAATTGATGAATGAGGCTGGGTTTCACTGAGGTTCAGCTATGTGATCAATGTTGGTTCTGTATATATTTATATGAATATAATTAATGAATGAGGCTGTTTTTCAAAGAAGTTAAACTCATTGATCAATGTTGGTTCTGTTTATATTAATATGAATATAATTGATGGATGAGGCTAGGTTTCACTGAGGTTAAGCTTTGTGATCAATGTTGGTTCTGTTTATACTAATATGAATATAATTGATGAATGAGTCTGGGTTTCAAAGAGGTTAAACTAATTGATCAATGTTGGTTCTGTTTATATTAATATGAATATAATTGATGAATGAGGCTGGGTTTCACTGAGGTTCAGCTTTGTGATCAATGTTGGTTCTGTTTATATTAATATGAATATAATTGAGGAATGAGGCTGCGTTTCACTGAGGTTAAACTAATTGATCAATGTTGGTTCTGTTTAAATTAATATGAATATAATTGATGAATGAGGCTAAGTTTCACTGAGGTTAAGCTTTGTGATCAGTGTTGGTTCTGTTTATACTAATATGAATATAATTGATGAATGAGTCTGGGTTTCAAAGAGGTTAAACTAATTGATCAATGTTGGTTCTGTTTATATAAATATGAATATAATTGATGAATGAGGCTGGGTTTCACTGAGGTTCAGCTATGTGATCAAATTTGGTTCTGTATATATTTATATGAATATAATTAATGAGTGAGGCTGTTTTTCAAAGAAGTTAAACTCATTGATCAATGTTGGTTCTGTTTATATTATTATGAATATAATTGATGTATGAGGCTGGGTTTCACTGAGGTTCAGCTTTGTGATCAATGTTGGTTCTGTTGATATGAATATGAATATAATTGATGAATGAGGCTGGGTTTCACTGAGGTTAAACTCATTGATCAATGTTGGTTCTGTTTATACTAATATGAATATAATTGATGAATGAGGCTGGGTTTCACTGAGGTTCAGATTTGTGATCAATGTTGGTTCTGTTTATATTTATATGAATATAATTGATGAATAAGAGTGGGTTTTAATAAGGTTAAACTCATTGATCAATGTTGGTTCTGTTTATACTAATATGAATATAATTGAGGAATGAGGCGGCGTTTCACTGACGTTAAACTCATTGATCAATGTTGCTTCTGTTTATATTAATATGAATAAAATTGATGAATGAGGCTGGGTTTCACTGAGGTTCAGCTTTGTGATCAATGTCAGTTCTGTTTATATTAATATGAATATAATTGATGAATGAGGCTGGGTTTCACTGAGGTTCAGCTTTGTGGTCAATGCTTGTTCTGTTTATATTAATATGTATATTATTGATGAATGAGGCTGGTTTCACTGAGGTTCAGCTTTGTGATCAATATTGGTTCTGTTTTTATTAATATGAATATAATTGAGGAATAAGGCTGCGTTTCACTGAGGTTAAACTAATTGATCAATGTTGGTTCTGTTTAAATTAATATGAATATAATTGATGAATGAGGCTAAGTTTCACTGAGGTTAAGCTTTGTGATCAGTGTTGGTTCTGTTTATACTAATATGAATATAATTGATGAATGAGTCTGGGTTTCAAAGAGGTTAAACTAATTGATCAATGTTGGTTCTGTTTATATTAATATGAATATAATTGATAAATGAGGCTGGGTTTTAAAGAAGTTAAACTCATTGATCAATGTTGGTTCTTTTTATATTAATATGAATATAATTGATGAATGAGGCTGGGTTTCACTGAGGTTCAGCTTTGTGATCAATGTTGGTTCTGTTTATATTAATATGAATATAATTGAGGAATGAGGCTGCGTTTCACTGAGGTTAAACTAATTGATCAATGTTGGGTCTGTTTATATAAATATGAATATAATTGATGAATGAGGCTGGGTTTCACTGAGGTTCAGCTATGTGATCAATGTTGGTTCTGTATATATTTATATGAATATAATTAATGAATGAGGCTGTTTTTCAAAGAAGTTAAACTCATTGATCAATGTTGGTTCTGTTTATATTAATATGAATATAATTGATGGATGAGGCTAGGTTTCACTGAGGTTAAGCTTTGTGATCAATGTTGGTTCTGTTTATACTAATATGAATATAATTGATGAATGAGTCTGGGTTTCAAAGAGGTTAAACTAATTGATCAATGTTGGTTCTGTTTATATTAATATGAATATAATTGATGAATGAGGCTGGGTTTTACTGAGGTTCAGCTTTGTGATCAATGTTGGTTCTGTTTATATTAATATGAATATAATTGATGAATAAGAGTGGGTTTCAATGAGGTTAAACTCATTGATCAATGTTGGTTCTGTTTATATCAATATGAATATAACTGATGAATGAGGCTGGGTTTCAATGAGGTTCAGCTAATTGATCAATGTTGGTTCTGTTTATATTAATATGAATATAATTGATGAATGAGGCTGGGTTTCACTGAGGTTAAGCTTTGCGATCAATGTTGGTTCTGTTTATATTAATATGAATATAATTGATGAATGAGGCTGGGTTTCACTGAGGTTAAGCTTTGCGATCAATGTTGGTTCTGTTTATATTAATATGAATATAACTGATGAATGAGGCTGGGTTTCACTGAGGTTAAACTCATTGATCAATGTTGGTTCTGTTTATATTAATATGAATATAATTGATGAATGAGGCTGGGTTTCACTGAGGTTAAACTCATTGTTCAATGTTTGTTCTGTTTATACTAATATGAATATAATTGATGAATGAGTCTGGGTTTCAAAGAGGTTAAACTAATTGATCAATGTTGGTTCTGTTTATATTAATATGAATATAATTGATGAATGAGGCTGGGTTTCACTGAGGTTCAGCTTTGTGATCAATGTTGGTTCTGTTTATATTACTATGAATATAACTGATGAATGAGGCTGGGTTTCACTGAGGTTCAGCTTTGTGGTCAATGTTGGTTCTGTTTATATTAATATGAATATAATTGATGAATGAGGCTGGGTTTCACTGAGGTTAAACTCATTGATCAATGTTGGTTCTGTTTATATTTATATGAATATAATTGATGAATAAGAGTGGGTTTCAATGAGGTTATACTCATTGATCAATGTTGGTTCTGTTTATATCAATATGAATATAACTGATGAATGAGGCTGGGTTTCAATGAGGTTCAGCTTTGTGATCAATGTTGGTTCTGTTTATATTAATATGAATATAATTGATGTATGAGGCTGGGTTTCACTGAGGTTCAGCTTTGTGATCAATGTTGCTTCTGTTTATATTAATATGAATACAATTGAGGAATGAGGCTGGGTTTCACTGAGGTTAAACTCATTGATCAATGTTGGTTCTGTTTATATTAATATGAATAAAATTGAGGAATGAGGCTGCTTTTCACTGAGGTTAAACTCATTGATCAATGTTGTTTCTGTTTATATTAATATGAATATAATTGATGAATGAGGCTGGGTTTCAATGAGGTTCAGCTTTGTATTCAATGTTGGTTCTGTTTATATTAATATGATATAATTGAGGAATGAGGCTGGGTTTCACTGAGGTTAAACTCATTGATCAATGTTGGTTCTGTTTATACTAATATGAATATAATTGATGAATGAGTCTGGGTTTCAAAGAGGTTAAACTAATTGATCAATGTTGGTTCTGTTTATATTAATATGATATAATTGAGGAATGAGGCGGCGTTTCACTGACGTTAAACTAATTGATCAATGTTGGTTCTGTTTATACTAATATGAATATAATTGAGGAATGAGGCGGCGTTTCACTGACGTTAAACTCATTGATCAATGTTGCTTCTGTTTATATTAATATGAATAAAATTGATGAATGAGGCTGGGTTTCACTGAGGTTCAGCTTTGTGATCAATGTCGGTTCTGTTTATATTAATATGAATATAATTGATGAATGAGGCTGGGTTTCACTGAGGTTCAGCTTTGTGGTCAATGCTTGTTCTGTTTATATTAATATGTATATTATTGATGAATGAGGCTAAGTTTCACTGAGGTTAAGCTTTGTGATCAGTGTTGGTTCTGTTTATACTAATATGAATATAATTGATGAATGAGTCTGGGTTTCAAAGAGGTTAAACTAATTGATCAATGTTGGTTCTGTTTATATTAATATGAATATAATTGATAAATGAGGCTGGGTTTTAAAGAAGTTAAACTCATTGATCAATGTTGGTTCTTTTTATATTAATATGAATATAATTGATGAATGAGGCTGGGTTTCACTGAGGTTCAGCTTTGTGATAAATGTTGGTTCTGTTTATATTAATATGAATATAATTGAGGAAGGAGGCTGCGTTTCACTGAGGTTAAACTAATTGATCAATGTTGGTTCTGTTTATATAAATATGAATATAATTGATGAATGAGGCTGGGTTTCACTGAGGTTCAGCTATGTGATCAATGTTGGTTCTGTATATATTTATATGAATATAATTAATGAATGAGGCTGTTTTTCAAAGAAGTTAAACTCATTGATCAATGTTGGTTCTGTTTATATTAATATGAATATAATTGATGGATGAGGCTAGGTTTCACTGAGGTTAAGCTTTGTGATCAATGTTGGTTCTGTTTATACTAATATGAATATAATTGATGAATGAGTCTGGGTTTCAAAGAGGTTAAACTAATTGATCAATGTTGGTTCTGTTTATATTAATATGAATATAATTGATGAATGAGGCTGGGTTTCACTGAGGTTCAGCTTTGTGATCAATGTTGGTTCTGTTTATATTAATATGAATATAATTGAGGAATGAGGCTGCGTTTCACTGAGGTTAAACTAATTGATCAATGTTGGTTCTGTTTAAATTAATATGAATATAATTGATGAATGAGGCTAAGTTTCACTGAGGTTAAGCTTTGTGATCAGTGTTGGTTCTGTTTATACTAATATGAATATAATTGATGAATGAGTCTGGGTTTCAAAGAGGTTAAACTAATTGATCAATGTTGGTTCTGTTTATATAAATATGAATATAATTGATGAATGAGGCTGGGTTTCACTGAGGTTCAGCTATGTGATCAAATTCGGTTCTGTATATATTTATATGAATATAATTAATGAGTGAGGCTGTTTTTCAAAGAAGTTAAACTCATTGATCAATGTTGGTTCTGTTTATATTATTATGAATATAATTGATGTATGAGGCTGGGTTTCACTGAGGTTCAGCTTTGTGATCAATGTTGGTTCTGTTGATATGAATATGAATATAATTGATGAATGAGGCTGGGTTTCACTGAGGTTAAACTCATTGATCAATGTTGGTTCTGTTTATACTAATATGAATATAATTGATGAATGAGGCTGGGTTTCACTGAGGTTCAGATTTGTGATCAATGTTGGTTCTGTTTATATTTATATGAATATAATTGATGAATAAGAGTGGGTTTTAATAAGGTTAAACTCATTGATCAATGTTGGTTCTGTTTATACTAATATGAATATAATTGAGGAATGAGGCGGCGTTTCACTGACGTTAAACTCATTGATCAATGTTGCTTCTGTTTATATTAATATGAATAAAATTGATGAATGAGGCTGGGTTTCACTGAGGTTCAGCTTTGTGATCAATGTCAGTTCTGTTTATATTAATATGAATATAATTGATGAATGAGGCTGGGTTTCACTGAGGTTCAGCTTTGTGGTCAATGCTTGTTCTGTTTATATTAATATGTATATTATTGATGAATGAGGCTGGTTTCACTGAGGTTCAGCTTTGTGATCAATATTGGTTCTGTTTTTATTAATATGAATATAATTGAGGAATAAGGCTGCGTTTCACTGAGGTTAAACTAATTGATCAATGTTGGTTCTGTTTAAATTAATATGAATATAATTGATGAATGAGGCTAAGTTTCACTGAGGTTAAGCTTTGTGATCAGTGTTGGTTCTGTTTATACTAATATGAATATAATTGATGAATGAGTCTGGGTTTCAAAGAGGTTAAACTAATTGATCAATGTTGGTTCTGTTTATATTAATATGAATATAATTGATAAATGAGGCTGGGTTTTAAAGAAGTTAAACTCATTGATCAATGTTGGTTCTTTTTATATTAATATGAATATAATTGATGAATGAGGCTGGGTTTCACTGAGGTTCAGCTTTGTGATCAATGTTGGTTCTGTTTATATTAATATGAATATAATTGAGGAATGAGGCTGCGTTTCACTGAGGTTAAACTAATTGATCAATGTTGGGTCTGTTTATATAAATATGAATATAATTGATGAATGAGGCTGGGTTTCACTGAGGTTCAGCTATGTGATCAATGTTGGTTCTGTATATATTTATATGAATATAATTAATGAATGAGGCTGTTTTTCAAAGAAGTTAAACTCATTGATCAATGTTGGTTCTGTTTATATTAATATGAATATAATTGATGGATGAGGCTAGGTTTCACTGAGGTTAAGCTTTGTGATCAATGTTGGTTCTGTTTATACTAATATGAATATAATTGATGAATGAGTCTGGGTTTCAAAGAGGTTAAACTAATTGATCAATGTTGGTTCTGTTTATATTAATATGAATATAATTGATGAATGAGGCTGGGTTTTACTGAGGTTCAGCTTTGTGATCAATGTTGGTTCTGTTTATATTAATATGAATATAATTGAGGAATGAGGCTGCGTTTCACTGAGGTTAAACTCATTGATCAATTTTGGTTCTGTTTATATAAATATGAATATAATTGATGAATGAGGCTGGGTTTCACTGAGGTTCAGCTATGTGATCAAATTTGGTTCTGTATATATTTATATGAATATAATTAATGAATGAGGCTGTTTTTCAAAGAAGTTAAACTCATTGATCAATGTTGGTTCTGTTTATATTATTATGAATATAATTGATGTATGAGGCTGGGTTTCACTGAGGTTCAGCTTTGTGATCAATGTTGGTTCTGTTTATATGAATATGAATATAATTGATGAATGAGGCTGGGTTTCACTGAGGTTAAACTCATTGATCAATGTTGGTTCTGTTTATACTAATATGAATATAATTGATGAATGAGGCTGGGTTTCACTGAGGTTCAGATTTGTGATCAATGTTGGTTCTGTTTATATTTATATGAATATAATTGATGAATAAGAGTGGGTTTTAATGAGGTTAAACTCATTGATCAATGTTGGTTCTGTTTATATCAATATGAATATAACTGATGAATGAGGCTGGGTTTCAATGAGGTTCAGCTTTGTGATCAATGTTGGTTCTGTTTATATTAATATGAATATAATTGATGAATGAGGCTGGGTTTCACTGAGGTTCAGCTTTGTGATCAATGTTGGTTCTGTTTATATTAATATGAATATAATTGATGAATGAGGCTGGGTTTCACTGAGGTTAAACTCATTGATCAATGTTGATTCTGTTTATATTTATATGAATATAATTGATCAATAAGAGTGGGTTTCAATGAGGTTAAACTCATTGATCAATGTTGGTTCTGTTTATATCAATATGAATATAACTGATGAATGAGGCTGGGTTTCAATGAGGTTCAGCTAATTGATCAATGTTGGTTCTGTTTATATTAATATGAATATAATTGATGAATGAGGCTGGGTTTCACTGAGGTTAAGCTTTGCGATCAATGTTGGTTCTGTTTATATTAATATGAATATAATTGATGAATGAGGCTGGGTTTCACTGAGGTTAAGCTTTGCGATCAATGTTGGTTCTGTTTATATTAATATGAATATAACTGATGAATGAGGCTGGGTTTCACTGAGGTTAAACTCATTGATCAATGTTGGTTCTGTTTATATTAATATGAATATAATTGATGAATGAGGCTGGGTTTCACTGAGGTTAAACTCATTGTTCAATGTTTGTTCTGTTTATACTAATATGAATATAATTGATGAATGAGTCTGGGTTTCAAAGAGGTTAAACTAATTGATCAATGTTGGTTCTGTTTATATTAATATGAATATAATTGATGAATGAGGCTGGGTTTCACTGAGGTTCAGCTTTGTGATCAATGTTGGTTCTGTTTATATTACTATGAATATAACTGATGAATGAGGCTGGGTTTCACTGAGGTTCAGCTTTGTGGTCAATGTTGGTTCTGTTTATATTAATATGAATATAATTGATGAATGAGGCTGGGTTTCACTGAGGTTAAACTCATTGATCAATGTTGGTTCTGTTTATATTTATATGAATATAATTGATGAATAAGAGTGGGTTTCAATGAGGTTATACTCATTGATCAATGTTGGTTCTGTTTATATCAATATGAATATAACTGATGAATGAGGCTGGGTTTCATTGAGGTTCAGCTTTGTGATCAATGTTGGTTCTGTTTATATTACTATGAATATAACTGATGAATGAGGCTGGGTTTCACTGAGGTTCAGCTTTGTGGTCAATGTTGGTTCTGTTTATATTAATATGAATATAATTGATGAATGAGGCTGGGTTTCACTGAGGTTAAACTCATTGATCAATGTTGGTTCTGTTTATATTTATATGAATATAATTGATGAATAAGAGTGGGTTTCAATGAGGTTATACTCATTGATCAATGTTGGTTCTGTTTATATCAATATGAATATAACTGATGAATGAGGCTGGGTTTCAATGAGGTTCAGCTTTGTGATCAATGTTGGTTCTGTTTATATTAATATGAATATAATTGATGTGTGAGGCTGGGTTTCACTGAGGTTCAGCTTTGTGATCAATGTTGCTTCTGTTTATATTAATATGAATACAATTGAGGAATGAGGCTGGGTTTCACTGAGGTTAAACTCATTGATCAATGTTGGTTCTGTTTATATTAATATGAATAAAATTGAGGAATGAGGCTGCTTTTCACTGAGGTTAAACTCATTGATCAATGTTGTTTCTGTTTATATTAATATTAATATAATTGATGAATGAGGCTGGGTTTCAATGAGGTTCAGCTTTGTATTCAATGTTGGTTCTGTTTATATTAATATGATATAATTGAGGAATGAGGCTGGGTTTCACTGAGGTTAAACTCATTGATCAATGTTGGTTCTGTTTATACTAATATGAATATAATTTATGAATGAGGCTGGGTTTCACTGAGGTTCAGCTTTGTGGTCAATGCTTGTTCTGTTTATATAAATATGAATATAATTGATGAATGAGGCTGGGTTTCACTGAGGTTCAGCTATGTGATCAAATTTGGTTCTGTATATATTTATATGAATATAATTAATGAGTGAGGCTGTTTTTCAAAGAAGTTAAACTCATTGATCAATGTTGTTTCTGTTTATATTATTATGAATATAATTGATGTATGAGGCTGGGTTTCACTGAGGTTCAGCTTTGTGATCAATGTTGGTTCTGTTGATATGAATATGAATATAATTGATGAATGAGGCTGGGTTTCACTGAGGTTAAACTCATTGATCAATGTTGGTTCTGTTTATACTAATATGAATATAATTGATGAATGAGGCTGGGTTTCACTGAGGTTCAGATTTGTGATCAATGTTGGTTCTGTTTATATTTATATGAATATAATTGATGAATAAGAGTGGGTTTTAATAAGGTTAAACTCATTGATCAATGTTGATTCTGTTTATATCAATATGAATATAATTGAGGAATGAGGCGGCGTTTCACTGACGTTAAACTAATTGATCAATGTTGGTTCTGTTTATACTAATATGAATATAATTGAGGAATGAGGCGGCGTTTCACTGACGTTAAACTCATTGATCAATGTTGCTTCTGTTTATATTAATATGAATAAAATTGATGAATGAGGCTGGGTTTCACTGAGGTTCAGCTTTGTGGTCAATGCTTGTTCTGTTTATATTAATATGTATATTATTGATGAATGAGGCTGGTTTCACTGAGGTTCAGCTTTGTGATCAATATTGGTTCTGTTTATATTAATATGAATATAATTGAGGAATAAGGCTGCGTTTCACTGAGGTTAAACTAATTGATCAATGTTGGTTCTGTTTAAATTAATATGAATATAATTGATGAATGAGGCTAAGTTTCACTGAGGTTAAGCTTTGTGATCAGTGTTGGTTCTGTTTATAATAATATGAATATAATTGATGAATGAGTCTGGGTTTCAAAGAGGTTAAACTAATTGATCAATGTTGGTTCTGTTTATATTAATATGAATATAATTGATAAATGAGGCTGGGTTTTAAAGAAGTTAAACTCATTGATCAATGTTGGTTCTTTTTATATTAATATGAATATAATTGATGAATGAGGCTGGGTTTCACTGAGGTTCAGCTTTGTGATCAATGTTGGTTCTGTTTATATTAATATGAATATAATTGAGGAATGAGGCTGCGTTTCACTGAGGTTAAACTAATTGATCAATGTTGGTTCTGTTTATATAAATATGAATATAATTGATGAATGAGGCTGGGTTTCACTGAGGTTCAGCTATGTGATCAATGTTGGTTCTGTATATATTTATATGAATATAATTAATGAATGAGGCTGTTTTTCAAAGAAGTTAAACTCATTGATCAATGTTGGTTCTGTTTATATTAATATGAATAAAATTGATGGATGAGGCTGGGTTTCACTGAGGTTCAGCTATATGATCAAATTTGGTTCTGTATATATTTATATGAATATAATTAATGAATGAGGCTGTTTTTCAAAGAAGTTAAACTCATTGATCAATGTTGGTTCTGTTTATATTATCATGAATATAATTGATGTATGAGGCTGGGTTTCACTGAGGTTCAGCTTTGTGATCAATGTTGGTTCTGTTTATATGAATATGAATATAATTGATGAATGAGGCTGGGTTTCACTGAGGTTAAACTCATTGATCAATGTTGGTTCTGTTTATACTAATATGAATATAATTGATGAATGAGGCTGGGTTTCACTGAGGTTCAGATTTGTGATCAATGTTGGTTCTGTTTATATTTATATGAATATAATTGATGAATAAGAGTGGGTTTTAATGAGGTTAAACTCATTGATCAATGTTGGTTCTGTTTATATCAATATGAATATAACTGATGAATGAGGCTGGGTTTCAATGAGGTTCAGCTTTGTGATCAATGTTGGTTCTGTTTATATTAATATGAATATAATTGATGAATGAGGCTGGGTTTCACTGAGGTTCAGCTTTGTGATCAATGTTGGTTCTGTTTATATTAATATGAATATAATTGATGAATGAGGCTGGGTTTCACTGAGGTTAAACTCATTGATCAATGTTGATTCTGTTTATATTTATATGAATATAATTGATGAATAAGAGTGGGTTTCAATGAGGTTAAACTCATTGATCAATGTTGGTTCTGTTTATATCAATATGAATATAACTGATGAATGAGGCTGGGTTTCAATGAGGTTCAGCTAATTGATCAATGTTGGTTCTGTTTATATTAATATGAATATAATTGATGAATGAGGCTGGGTTTCACTGAGGTTAAGCTTTGCGATCAATGTTGGTTCTGTTTATATTAATATGAATATAATTGATGAATGAGGCTGGGTTTCACTGAGGTTAAGCTTTGCGATCAATGTTGGTTCTGTTTATATTAATATGAATATAACTGATGAATGAGGCTGGGTTTCACTGAGGTTAAACTCATTGATCAATGTTGGTTCTGTTTATATTAATATGAATATAATTGATGAATGAGGCTGGGTTTCACTGAGGTTAAACTCATTGTTCAGTGTTTGTTCTGTTTATACTAATATGAATATAATTGATGAATGAGTCTGGGTTTCAAAGAGGTTAAACTAATTGATCAATGTTGGTTCTGTTTATATTAATATGAATATAATTGATGAATGAGGCTGGGTTTCACTGAGGTTCAGCTTTGTGATCAATGTTGGTTCTGTTTATATTACTATGAATATAACTGATGAATGAGGCTGGGTTTCACTGAGGTTCAGCTTTGTGGTCAATGTTGGTTCTGTTTATATTAATATGAATATAATTGATGAATGAGGCTGGGTTTCACTGAGGTTAAACTCATTGATCAATGTTGGTTCTGTTTATATTTATATGAATATAATTGATGAATAAGAGTGGGTTTCAATGAGGTTATACTCATTGATCAATGTTGGTTCTGTTTATATCAATATGAATATAACTGATGAATGAGGCTGGGTTTCACTGAGGTTCAGCTTTGTGATCAATGTTGGTTCTGTTTATATTACTATGAATATAACTGATGAATGAGGCTGGGTTTCACTGAGGTTCAGCTTTGTGGTCAATGTTGGTTCTGTTTATATTAATATGAATATAATTGATGAATGAGGCTGGGTTTCACTGAGGTTAAACTCATTGATCAATGTTGGTTCTGTTTATATTTATATGAATATAATTGATGAATAAGAGTGGGTTTCAATGAGGTTATACTCATTGATCAATGTTGGTTCTGTTTATATCAATATGAATATAACTGATGAATGAGGCTGGGTTTCAATGAGGTTCAGCTTTGTGATCAATGTTGGTTCTGTTTATATTAATATGAATATAATTGATGTATGAGGCTGTGTTTCACTGAGGTTCAGCTTTGTGATCAATGTTGCTTCTGTTTATATTAATATGAATACAATTGAGGAATGAGGCTGGGTTTCACTGATCTTCAGCTTTGTGATCAATGTTGGTTCTGTTTATATTAATATGAATAAAATTGAGGAATGAGGCTGCTTTTCACTGAGGTTAAACTCATTGATCAATGTTGTTTCTGTTTATATTAATATGAATATAATTGATGAATGAGGCTGGGTTTCAATGAGGTTCAGCTTTGTATTCAATGTTGGTTCTGTTTATATTAATATGATATAATTGAGGAATGAGGCTGGGTTTCACTGAGGTTAAACTCATTGATCAATGTTGGTTCTGTTTATACTAATATGAATATAATTGATGAATGAGTCTGGGTTTCAAAGAGGTTAAACTAATTGATCAATGTTGGTTCTGTTTATATTAATATGATATAATTGAGGAATGAGGCGGCGTTTCACTGACGTTAAACTAATTGATCAATGTTGGTTCTGTTTATACTAATATGAATATAATTGAGGAATGAGGCGGCGTTTCACTGACGTTAAACTCATTGATCAATGTTGCTTCTGTTTATATTAATATGAATAAAATTGATGAATGAGGCTGGGTTTCACTGAGGTTCAGCTTTGTGGTCAATGCTTGTTCTGTTTATATTAATATGTATATTATTGATGAATGAGGCTGGTTTCACTGAGGTTCAGCTTTGTGATCAATATTGGTTCTGTTTATATTAATATGAATATAATTGAGGAATAAGGCTGCGTTTCACTGAGGTTAAACTAATTGATCAATGTTGGTTCTGTTTAAATTAATATGAATATAATTGATGAATGAGGCTAGGTTTCACTGAGGTTCAGCTTTGTGATCAATGTCGGTTCTGTTTATATTAATATGAATATAATTGATGAATGAGGCTGGGTTTCACTGAGGTTCAGCTTTGTGGTCAATGCTTGTTCTGTTTATATTAATATGTATATTATTGATGAATGAGGCTGGTTTCACTGAGGTTCAGCTTTGTGATCAATATTGGTTCTGTTTATACTAATATGAATATAATTGATGAATGAGTCTGGGTTTCAAAGAGGTTAAACTAATTGATCAATGTTGGTTCTGTTTATATTAATATGAATATAATTGATGAATGAGGCTGGGTTTCACTGAGGTTCAGCTTTGTGATCAATGTTGGTTCTGTTTATATTAATATGAATATAATTGAGGAATGAGGCTGCGTTTCACTGAGGTTAAACTAATTGATCAATGTTGGTTCTGTTTAAATTAATATGAATATAATTGATGAATGAGGCTAAGTTTCACTGAGGTTAAGCTTTGTGATCAGTGTTGGTTCTGTTTATACTAATATGAATATAATTGATGAATGAGTCTGGGTTTCAAAGAGGTTAAACTAATTGATCAATGTTGGTTCTGTTTATATAAATATGAATATAATTGATGAATGAGGCTGGGTTTCACTGAGGTTCAGCTATGTGATCAAATTTGGTTCTGTATATATTTATATGAATATAATTAATGAGTGAGGCTGTTTTTCAAAGAAGTTAAACTCATTGATCAATGTTGGTTCTGTTTATATTATTATGAATATAATTGATGTATGAGGCTGGGTTTCACTGAGGTTCAGCTTTGTGATCAATGTTGGTTCTGTTGATATGAATATGAATATAATTGATGAATGAGGCTGGGTTTCACTGAGGTTAAACTCATTGATCAATGTTGGTTCTGTTTATACTAATATGAATATAATTGATGAATGAGGCTGGGTTTCACTGAGGTTCAGATTTGTGATCAATGTTGGTTCTGTTTATATTTATATGAATATAATTGATGAATAAGAGTGGGTTTTAATAAGGTTAAACTCATTGATCAATGTTGGTTCTGTTTATACTAATATGAATATAATTGAGGAATGAGGCGGCGTTTCACTGACGTTAAACTCATTGATCAATGTTGCTTCTGTTTATATTAATATGAATAAAATTGATGAATGAGGCTGGGTTTCACTGAGGTTCAGCTTTGTGATCAATGTCAGTTCTGTTTATATTAATATGAATATAATTGATGAATGAGGCTGGGTTTCACTGAGGTTCAGCTTTGTGGTCAATGCTTGTTCTGTTTATATTAATATGTATATTATTGATGAATGAGGCTGGTTTCACTGAGGTTCAGCTTTGTGATCAATATTGGTTCTGTTTTTATTAATATGAATATAATTGAGGAATAAGGCTGCGTTTCACTGAGGTTAAACTAATTGATCAATGTTGGTTCTGTTTAAATTAATATGAATATAATTGATGAATGAGGCTAAGTTTCACTGAGGTTAAGCTTTGTGATCAGTGTTGGTTCTGTTTATACTAATATGAATATAATTGATGAATGAGTCTGGGTTTCAAAGAGGTTAAACTAATTGATCAATGTTGGTTCTGTTTATATTAATATGAATATAATTGATAAATGAGGCTGGGTTTTAAAGAAGTTAAACTCATTGATCAATGTTGGTTCTTTTTATATTAATATGAATATAATTGATGAATGAGGCTGGGTTTCACTGAGGTTCAGCTTTGTGATCAATGTTGGTTCTGTTTATATTAATATGAATATAATTGAGGAATGAGGCTGCGTTTCACTGAGGTTAAACTAATTGATCAATGTTGGGTCTGTTTATATAAATATGAATATAATTGATGAATGAGGCTGGGTTTCACTGAGGTTCAGCTATGTGATCAATGTTGGTTCTGTATATATTTATATGAATATAATTAATGAATGAGGCTGTTTTTCAAAGAAGTTAAACTCATTGATCAATGTTGGTTCTGTTTATATTAATATGAATATAATTGATGGATGAGGCTAGGTTTCACTGAGGTTAAGCTTTGTGATCAATGTTGGTTCTGTTTATACTAATATGAATATAATTGATGAATGAGTCTGGGTTTCAAAGAGGTTAAACTAATTGATCAATGTTGGTTCTGTTTATATTAATATGAATATAATTGATGAATGAGGCTGGGTTTCACTGAGGTTCAGCTTTGTGATCAATGTTGGTTCTGTTTATATTAATATGAATATAATTGAGGAATGAGGCTGCGTTTCACTGAGGTTAAACTCATTGATCAATTTTGGTTCTGTTTATATAAATATGAATATAATTGATGAATGAGGCTGGGTTTCACTGAGGTTCAGCTATGTGATCAAATTTGGTTCTGTATATATTTATATGAATATAATTAATGAATGAGGCTGTTTTTCAAAGAAGTTAAACTCATTGATCAATGTTGGTTCTGTTTATATTATTATGAATATAATTGATGTATGAGGCTGGGTTTCACTGAGGTTCAGCTTTGTGATCAATGTTGGTTCTGTTTATATGAATATGAATATAATTGATGAATGAGGCTGGGTTTCACTGAGGTTAAACTCATTGATCAATGTTGGTTCTGTTTATACTAATATGAATATAATTGATGAATGAGGCTGGGTTTCACTGAGGTTCAGATTTGTGATCAATGTTGGTTCTGTTTATATTTATATGAATATAATTGATGAATAAGAGTGGGTTTTAATGAGGTTAAACTCATTGATCAATGTTGGTTCTGTTTATATTAATATGAATATAACTGATGAATGAGGCTGGGTTTCAATGAGGTTCAGCTTTGTGATCAATGTTGGTTCTGTTTATATTAATATGAATATAATTGATGAATGAGGCTGGGTTTCACTGAGGTTCAGCTTTGTGATCAATGTTGGTTCTGTTTATATTAATATGAATATAATTGATGAATGAGGCTGGGTTTCACTGAGGTTAAACTCATTGATCAATGTTGATTCTGTTTATATTTATATGAATATAATTGATCAATAAGAGTGGGTTTCAATGAGGTTAAACTCATTGATCAATGTTGGTTCTGTTTATATCAATATGAATATAACTGATGAATGAGGCTGGGTTTCAATGAGGTTCAGCTAATTGATCAATGTTGGTTCTGTTTATATTAATATGAATATAATTGATGAATGAGGCTGGCTTTCACTGAGGTTAAGCTTTGCGATCAATGTTGGTTCTGTTTATATTAATATGAATATAATTGATGAATGAGGCTGGGTTTCACTGAGGTTAAGCTTTGCGATCAATGTTGGTTCTGTTTATATTAATATGAATATAACTGATGAATGAGGCTGGGTTTTACTGAGGTTAAACTCATTGATCAATGTTGGTTCTGTTTATATTAATATGAATATAATTGATGAATGAGGCTGGGTTTCACTGAGGTTAAACTCATTGTTCAATGTTTGTTCTGTTTATACTAATATGAATATAATTGATGAATGAGTCTGGGTTTCAAAGAGGTTAAACTAATTGATCAATGTTGGTTCTGTTTATATTAATATGAATATAATTGATGAATGAGGCTGGGTTTCACTGAGGTTCAGCTTTGTGATCAATGTTGGTTCTGTTTATATTACTATGAATATAACTGATGAATGAGGCTGGGTTTCACTGAGGTTCAGCTTTGTGGTCAATGTTGGTTCTGTTTATATTAATATGAATATAATTGATGAATGAGGCTGGGTTTCACTGAGGTTAAACTCATTGATCAATGTTGGTTCTGTTTATATTTATATGAATATAATTGATGAATAAGAGTGGGTTTCAATGAGGTTATACTCATTGATCAATGTTGGTTCTGTTTATATCAATATGAATATAACTGATGAATGAGGCTGGGTTTCACTGAGGTTCAGCTTTGTGATCAATGTTGGTTCTGTTTATATTACTATGAATATAACTGATGAATGAGGCTGGGTTTCACTGAGGTTCAGCTTTGTGGTCAATGTTGGTTCTGTTTATATTAATATGAATATAATTGATGAATGAGGCTGGGTTTCACTGAGGTTAAACTCATTGATCAATGTTGGTTCTGTTTATATTTATATGAATATAATTGATGAATAAGAGTGGGTTTCAATGAGGTTATACTCATTGATCAATGTTGGTTCTGTTTATATCAATATGAATATAACTGATGAATGAGGCTGGGTTTCAATGAGGTTCAGCTTTGTGATCAATGTTGGTTCTGTTTATATTAATATGAATATAATTGATGTATGAGGCTGGGTTTCACTGAGGTTCAGCTTTGTGATCAATGTTGCTTCTGTTTATATTAATATGAATACAATTGAGGAATGAGGCTGGGTTTCACTGAGGTTAAACTCATTGATCAATGTTGGTTCTGTTTATATTAATATGAATAAAATTGAGGAATGAGGCTGCTTTTCACTGAGGTTAAACTCATTGATCAATGTTGTTTCTGTTTATATTAATATTAATATAATTGATGAATGAGGCTGGGTTTCAATGAGGTTCAGCTTTGTATTCAATGTTGGTTCTGTTTATATTAATATGATATAATTGAGGAATGAGGCTGGGTTTCACTGAGGTTAAACTCATTGATCAATGTTGGTTCTGTTTATACTAATATGAATATAATTTATGAATGAGGCTGGGTTTCACTGAGGTTCAGCTTTGTGGTCAATGCTTGTTCTGTTTATATAAATATGAATATAATTGATGAATGAGGCTGGGTTTCACTGAGGTTCAGCTATGTGATCAAATTTGGTTCTGTATATATTTATATGAATATAATTAATGAGTGAGGCTGTTTTTCAAAGAAGTTAAACTCATTGATCAATGTTGTTTCTGTTTATATTATTATGAATATAATTGATGTATGAGGCTGGGTTTCACTGAGGTTCAGCTTTGTGATCAATGTTGGTTCTGTTGATATGAATATGAATATAATTGATGAATGAGGCTGGGTTTCACTGAGGTTAAACTCATTGATCAATGTTGGTTCTGTTTATACTAATATGAATATAATTGATGAATGAGGCTGGGTTTCACTGAGGTTCAGATTTGTGATCAATGTTGGTTCTGTTTATATTTATATGAATATAATTGATGAATAAGAGTGGGTTTTAATAAGGTTAAACTCATTGATCAATGTTGATTCTGTTTATATCAATATGAATATAATTGAGGAATGAGGCGGCGTTTCACTGACGTTAAACTAATTGATCAATGTTGGTTCTGTTTATACTAATATGAATATAATTGAGGAATGAGGCGGCGTTTCACTGACGTTAAACTCATTGATCAATGTTGCTTCTGTTTATATTAATATGAATAAAATTGATGAATGAGGCTGGGTTTCACTGAGGTTCAGCTTTGTGATCAATGTCAGTTCTGTTTATATTAATATGAATATAATTGATGAATGAGGCTGGGTTTCACTGAGGTTCAGCTTTGTGGTCAATGCTTGTTCTGTTTATATTAATATGTATATTATTGATGAATGAGGCTGGTTTCACTGAGGTTCAGCTTTGTGATCAATATTGGTTCTGTTTATATTAATATGAATATAATTGAGGAATAAGGCTGCGTTTCACTGAGGTTAAACTAATTGATCAATGTTGGTTCTGTTTAAATTAATATGAATATAATTGATGAATGAGGCTAAGTTTCACTGAGGTTAAGCTTTGTGATCAGTGTTGGTTCTGTTTATACTAATATGAATATAATTGATGAATGAGTCTGGGTTTCAAAGAGGTTAAACTAATTGATCAATGTTGGTTCTGTTTATATTAATATGAATATAATTGATAAATGAGGCTGGGTTTTAAAGAAGTTAAACTCATTGATCAATGTTGGTTCTTTTTATATTAATATGAATATAATTGATGAATGAGGCTGGGTTTCACTGAGGTTCAGCTTTGTGATCAATGTTGGTTCTGTTTATATTAATATGAATATAATTGAGGAATGAGGCTGCGTTTCACTGAGGTTAAACTAATTGATCAATGTTGGTTCTGTTTATATAAATATGAATATAATTGATGAATGAGGCTGGGTTTCACTGAGGTTCAGCTATGTGATCAATGTTGGTTCTGTATATATTTATATGAATATAATTAATGAATGAGGCTGTTTTTCAAAGAAGTTAAACTCATTGATCAATGTTGGTTCTGTTTATATTAATATGAATAAAATTGATGGATGAGGCTGGGTTTCACTGAGGTTCAGCTATATGATCAAATTTGGTTCTGTATATATTTATATGAATATAATTAATGAATGAGGCTGTTTTTCAAAGAAGTTAAACTCATTGATCAATGTTGGTTCTGTTTATATTATCATGAATATAATTGATGTATGAGGCTGGGTTTCACTGAGGTTCAGCTTTGTGATCAATGTTGGTTCTGTTTATATGAATATGAATATAATTGATGAATGAGGCTGGGTTTCACTGAGGTTAAACTCATTGATCAATGTTGGTTCTGTTTATACTAATATGAATATAATTGATGAATGAGGCTGGGTTTCACTGAGGTTCAGATTTGTGATCAATGTTGGTTCTGTTTATATTTATATGAATATAATTGATGAATAAGAGTGGGTTTTAATGAGGTTAAACTCATTGATCAATGTTGGTTCTGTTTATATCAATATGAATATAACTGATGAATGAGGCTGGGTTTCAATGAGGTTCAGCTTTGTGATCAATGTTGGTTCTGTTTATATTAATATGAATATAATTGATGAATGAGGCTGGGTTTCACTGAGGTTCAGCTTTGTGATCAATGTTGGTTCTGTTTATATTAATATGAATATAATTGATGAATGAGGCTGGGTTTCACTGAGGTTAAACTCATTGATCAATGTTGATTCTGTTTATATTTATATGAATATAATTGATCAATAAGAGTGGGTTTCAATGAGGTTAAACTCATTGATCAATGTTGGTTCTGTTTATATCAATATGAATATAACTGATGAATGAGGCTGGGTTTCAATGAGGTTCAGCTAATTGATCAATGTTGGTTCTGTTTATATTAATATGAATATAATTGATGAATGAGGCTGGGTTTCACTGAGGTTAAGCTTTGCGATCAATGTTGGTTCTGTTTATATTAATATGAATATAATTGATGAATGAGGCTGGGTTTCACTGAGGTTAAGCTTTGCGATCAATGTTGGTTCTGTTTATATTAATATGAATATAACTGATGAATGAGGCTGGGTTTCACTGAGGTTAAACTCATTGATCAATGTTGGTTCTGTTTATATTAATATGAATATAATTGATGAATGAGGCTGGGTTTCACTGAGGTTAAACTCATTGTTCAGTGTTTGTTCTGTTTATACTAATATGAATATAATTGATGAATGAGTCTGGGTTTCAAAGAGGTTAAACTAATTGATCAATGTTGGTTCTGTTTATATTAATATGAATATAATTGATGAATGAGGCTGGGTTTCACTGAGGTTCAGCTTTGTGATCAATGTTGGTTCTGTTTATATTACTATGAATATAACTGATGAATGAGGCTGGGTTTCACTGAGGTTCAGCTTTGTGGTCAATGTTGGTTCTGTTTATATTAATATGAATATAATTGATGAATGAGGCTGGGTTTCACTGAGGTTAAACTCATTGATCAATGTTGGTTCTGTTTATATTTATATGAATATAATTGATGAATAAGAGTGGGTTTCAATGAGGTTATACTCATTGATCAATGTTGGTTCTGTTTATATCAATATGAATATAACTGATGAATGAGGCTGGGTTTCACTGAGGTTCAGCTTTGTGATCAATGTTGGTTCTGTTTATATTACTATGAATATAACTGATGAATGAGGCTGGGTTTCACTGAGGTTCAGCTTTGTGGTCAATGTTGGTTCTGTTTATATTAATATGAATATAATTGATGAATGAGGCTGGGTTTCACTGAGGTTAAACTCATTGATCAATGTTGGTTCTGTTTATATTTATATGAATATAATTGATGAATAAGAGTGGGTTTCAATGAGGTTATACTCATTGATCAATGTTGGTTCTGTTTATATCAATATGAATATAACTGATGAATGAGGCTGGGTTTCAATGAGGTTCAGCTTTGTGATCAATGTTGGTTCTGTTTATATTAATATGAATATAATTGATGTATGAGGCTGGGTTTCACTGAGGTTCAGCTTTGTGATCAATGTTGCTTCTGTTTATATTAATATGAATACAATTGAGGAATGAGGCTGGGTTTCACTGATCTTCAGCTTTGTGATCAATGTTGGTTCTGTTTATATTAATATGAATAAAATTGAGGAATGAGGCTGCTTTTCACTGAGGTTAAACTCATTGATCAATGTTGTTTCTGTTTATATTAATATGAATATAATTGATGAATGAGGCTGGGTTTCAATGAGGTTCAGCTTTGTATTCAATGTTGGTTCTGTTTATATTAATATGATATAATTGAGGAATGAGGCTGGGTTTCACTGAGGTTAAACTCATTGATCAATGTTGGTTCTGTTTATACTAATATGAATATAATTGATGAATGAGTCTGGGTTTCAAAGAGGTTAAACTAATTGATCAATGTTGGTTCTGTTTATATTAATATGATATAATTGAGGAATGAGGCGGCGTTTCACTGACGTTAAACTAATTGATCAATGTTGGTTCTGTTTATACTAATATGAATATAATTGAGGAATGAGGCGGCGTTTCACTGACGTTAAACTCATTGATCAATGTTGCTTCTGTTTATATTAATATGAATAAAATTGATGAATGAGGCTGGGTTTCACTGAGGTTCAGCTTTGTGGTCAATGCTTGTTCTGTTTATATTAATATGTATATTATTGATGAATGAGGCTGGTTTCACTGAGGTTCAGCTTTGTGATCAATATTGGTTCTGTTTATATTAATATGAATATAATTGAGGAATAAGGCTGCGTTTCACTGAGGTTAAACTAATTGATCAATGTTGGTTCTGTTTAAATTAATATGAATATAATTGATGAATGAGGCTAGGTTTCACTGAGGTTCAGGTTTGTGATCAATGTCGGTTCTGTTTATATTAATATGAATATAATTGATGAATGAGGCTGGGTTTCACTGAGGTTCAGCTTTGTGGTCAATGCTTGTTCTGTTTATATTAATATGTATATTATTGATGAATGAGGCTGGTTTCACTGAGGTTCAGCTTTGTGATCAATATTGGTTCTGTTTATATTAATATGAATATAATTGAGGAATAAGGCTGCGTTTCACTGAGGTTAAACTAATTGATCAATGTTGGTTCTGTTTAAATTAATATGAATATAATTGATGAATGAGGCTAGGTTTCACTGAGGTTAAGCTTTGTGATCAATGTTGGTTCTGTTTATACTAATATGAATATAATTCATGAATGAGTCTGCGTTTCACTGAGGTTAAACTAATTGATCAATGTTGGTTCTGTTTAAATTAATATGTATATTATTGATGAATGAGGCTGGGTTTCACTGAGGTTCAGCTTTGTGATCAATGTTGGTTCTGTTTATATTAATGTGAATATAATTGAGGAATGAGGCTGGGTTTCACTGAGGTTAAACTCATTGATCAATGTTGGTTCTGTTTATATTAATATGAATAAAATTGAGGAATGAGGCTGCTTTTCACTGAGGTTAAACTCATTCATCAATGTTGGTTCTGTTTATATTAATATGAATATAATTGATTAATGAGGCTGGGTTTCACTGAGGTTAAGCTGTGTGATCAATGTTGGTTCTGTTTATACTATTATGAATAAAATTGATGAATGAGTCTGGGTTTCAAAGAGGTTAAACTAATTGATCAATGTTGGTTCTGTTTATATTAATATGAATATAATTGATGAATGAGGCTGGGTTTCACTGAGGTTAAGCTTTGCGATCAATGTTGGTTCTGTTTATATTAATATGAATATAACTGATGAATGAGGCTGGGTTTCACTGAGGTTAAACTCATTGATCAATGTTGGTTCTGTTTATATTAATATGAATATAATTGAGGAATGAGGCTGCGTTTCACTGAGGTTAAACTCATTGATCAATGTTGGTTCTGTTTATATTAATATGAATATAACTGATGAATGAGGCTGGGTTTCACTGAGGTTCAGCTTTGTGATCAATGTTGGTTCTGTTTATACTATTATGAATATAATTGATGAATGAGGCTGGGTTTCACTGAGGTTCAGCTAATTGATCATTGTTGGTTCTGTTTATATTAATATGAATATAATTGATGAATGAGGCTGGGTTTCACTGAGGTTAAGCTTTGTGATCAATGTTGGTTCTGTTTATATTAATATGAATATAATTGATGAATGAGGCTGGGTTTCACTGACGTTAAACTCATTGATCAATGTTGCTTCTGTTTATATTAATATGAATAAAATTGATGAATGAGGCTGGGTTTCACTGAGGTTCAGCTTTGTGATCAATGTTGGTTCTGTTTATACTATTATGAATATAATTGATGAATGAGGCTGGGTTTCACTGAGGTTCAGCTAATTGATCATTGTTGGTTCTGTTTATATTAATATGAATATAATTGATGAATGAGGCTGGGTTTCACTGAGGTTAAGCTTTGTGATCAATGTTGGTTCTGTTTATATTAATATGAATATAATTGATGAATGAGGCTGGGTTTCACTGAGGTTAAACTCATTGATCAATGTTGGTTCTGTTTATATTTATATGAATATAATTTATGAATAAGAGTGGGTTTTAATGAGGTTAAACTCATTGATCAATGTTGGTTCTGTTTATATCAATATGAATATAACTGATGAATGAGGCTGGGTTTCAATGAGGTTCAGCTTTGTGATCAATGTTGGTTCTGTTTATATTAATATGAATATAATTGATGAATGAGGCTGGGTTTCACTGAGGTTCAGCTTTGTGATCAATGTTGGTTCTGTTTATATTAATATGAATATAATTGATGAATGAGGCTGGGTTTCACTGAGGTTAAACTCATTGATCAATGTTGGTTCTGTTTATATTTATATGAATATAATTGATGAATAAGGCTGGGTTTCAGTGGGGTTAAACTCATTGATCAATGTTTGTTCTGTTTATACTAATATGAATATAATTGAGGAATGAGGCTGCGTTTCACTGAGGTTAAACTCACTGATCAATGTTGGTTCTGTTTATATTAATATGAATATAATTGATGAATGAGGCTGGGTTTCACTGAGGTTCAGCTTTGTGGTCAATGCTTGTTCTGTATATATTAATATGTATATAATTGATGAATGAGGCTGGGTTTCAATGAGGTTCAGCTTTGTGATCAATGTTGGTTCTGTTTATATTAATATGAATAAAATTGAGGACTGAGGCTGCTTTTCACTGAGGTTAAACTCATTCATCAATGTTGGTTCTGTTTATATTAATATGAATATAATTGATGAATGAGGCTGGGTTTCACTGAGGTTCAGCTTTGTGGTCAATGTTGGTTCTGTTTATATTAATATGAATATAATTGATGAATGAGGCTGGGTTTCACTGAGGTTAAACTCATTGATCAATGTTGGTTCTGTTTATATTTATATGAATATAATTGATGAATAAGAGTGGGTTTCAATGAGGTTAAACTCATTGATCAATGTTGGTTCTGTTTATATCAATATGAATATAACTGATGAATGAGGCTGGGTTTCAATGAGGTTCAGCTAATTGATCAATGTTGGTTCTGTTTATATTAATATGAATATAATTGATGAATGAGGCTGGGTTTCACTGAGGTTAAGCTTTGCGATCAATGTTGGTTCTGTTTATATTAATATGAATATAATTGATGAATGAGGCTGGGTTTCACTGAGGTTAAGCTTTACGATCAATGTTGGTTCTGTTTATATTAATATGAATATAACTGATGAATGAGGCTGGGTTTCACTGAGGTTAAACTCATTGATCAATGTTGGTTCTGTTTATATTAATATGAATATAATTGATGAATGAGGCTGGGTTTCACTGAGGTTAAACTCATTGTTCAATGTTTGTTCTGTTTATACTAATATGAATATAATTGATGAATGAGTCTGGGTTTCAAAGAGGTTAAACTAATTGATCAATGTTGGTTCTGTTTATATTAATATGAATATAATTGATGAATGAGGCTGGGTTTCACTGAGGTTCAGCTTTGTGATCAATGTTGGTTCTGTTTATATTACTATGAATATAACTGATGAATGAGGCTGGGTTTCACTGAGGTTCAGCTTTGTGGTCAATGTTGGTTCTGTTTATATTAATATGAATATAATTGATGAATGAGGCTGGGTTTCACTGAGGTTAAACTCATTGATCAATGTTGGTTCTGTTTATATTTATATGAATATAATTGATGAATAAGAGTGGGTTTCAATGAGGTTATACTCATTGATCAATGTTGGTTCTGTTTATATCAATATGAATATAACTGATGAATGAGGCTGGGTTTCAATGAGGTTCAGCTTTGTGATCAATGTTGGTTCTGTTTATATTAATATGAATATAATTGATGTATGAGGCTGGGTTTCACTGAGGTTCAGCTTTGTGATCAATGTTGCTTCTGTTTATATTAATATGAATACAATTGAGGAATGAGGCTGGGTTTCACTGAGGTTAAACTCATTGATCAATGTTGGTTCTGTTTATATTAATATGAATAAAATTGAGGAATGAGGCTGCTTTTCACTGAGGTTAAACTCATTGATCAATGTTGTTTCTGTTTATATTAATATGAATATAATTGATGAATGAGGCTGGGTTTCAATGAGGTTCAGCTTTGTATTCAATGTTGGTTCTGTTTATATTAATATGATATAATTGAGGAATGAGGCTGGGTTTCACTGAGGTTAAACTCATTGATCAATGTTGGTTCTGTTTATACTAATATGAATATAATTGATGAATGAGTCTGGGTTTCAAAGAGGTTAAACTAATTGATCAATGTTGGTTCTGTTTATATTAATATGATATAATTGAGGAATGAGGCGGCGTTTCACTGACGTTAAACTAATTGATCAATGTTGGTTCTGTTTATACTAATATGAATATAATTGAGGAATGAGGCGGCGTTTCACTGACGTTAAACTCATTGATCAATGTTGCTTCTGTTTATATTAATATGAATAAAATTGATGAATGAGGCTGGGTTTCACTGAGGTTCAGCTTTGTGATCAATGTCGGTTCTGTTTATATTAATATGAATATAATTGATGAATGAGGCTGGGTTTCACTGAGGTTCAGCTTTGTGGTCAATGCTTGTTCTGTTTATATTAATATGTATATTATTGATGAATGAGGCTGGTTTCACTGAGGTTCAGCTTTGTGATCAATATTGGTTCTGTTTATATTAATATGAATATAATTGAGGAATAAGGCAGCGTTTCACTGAGGTTAAACTAATTGATCAATGTTGGTTCTGTTTAAATTAATATGAATATAATTGATGAATGAGGCTAAGTTTCACTGAGGTTAAGCTTTGTGATCAGTGTTGGTTCTGTTTATACTAATATGAATATAATTGATGAATGAGTCTGGGTTTCAAAGAGGTTAAACTAATTGATCAATGTTGGTTCTGTTTATATTAATATGAATATAATTGATAAATGAGGCTGGGTTTTAAAGAAGTTAAACTCATTGATCAATGTTGGTTCTTTTTATATTAATATGAATATAATTGATGAATGAGGCTGGGTTTCACTGAGGTTCAGCTTTGTGATCAATATTGGTTCTGTTTATATTAATATGAATATAATTGAGGAATGAGGCTGCGTTTCACTGAGGTTAAACTAATTGATCAATGTTGGTTCTGTTTATATAAATATGAATATAATTGATGAATGAGGCTGGGTTTCACTGAGGTTCAGCTATGTGATCAATGTTGGTTCTGTATATATTTATATGAATATAATTAATGAATGAGGCTGTTTTTCAAAGAAGTTAAACTCATTGATCAATGTTGGTTCTGTTTATATTAATATGAATATAATTGATGGATGAGGCTAGGTTTCACTGAGGTTAAGCTTTGTGATCAATGTTGGTTCTGTTTATACTAATATGAATATAATTGATGAATGAGTCTGGGTTTCAAAGAGGTTAAACTAATTGATCAATGTTGGTTCTGTTTATATTAATATGAATATAATTGATGAATGAGGCTGGGTTTCACTGAGGTTCAGCTTTGTGATCAATGTTGGTTCTGTTTATATTAATATGAATATAATTGAGGAATGAGGCTGCGTTTCACTGAGGTTAAACTAATTGATCAATGTTGGTTCTGTTTAAATTAATATGAATATAATTGATGAATGAGGCTAAGTTTCACTGAGGTTAAGCTTTGTGATCAGTGTTGGTTCTGTTTATACTAATATGAATATAATTGATGAATGAGTCTGGGTTTCAAAGAGGTTAAACTAATTGATCAATGTTGGTTCTGTTTATATAAATATGAATATAATTGATGAATGAGGCTGGGTTTCACTGAGGTTCAGCTATGTGATCAAATTTGGTTCTGTATATATTTATATGAATATAATTAATGAGTGAGGCTGTTTTTCAAAGAAGTTAAACTCATTGATCAATGTTGGTTCTGTTTATATTATTATGAATATAATTGATGTATGAGGCTGGGTTTCACTGAGGTTCAGCTTTGTGATCAATGTTGGTTCTGTTGATATGAATATGAATATAATTGATGAATGAGGCTGGGTTTCACTGAGGTTAAACTCATTGATCAATGTTGGTTCTGTTTATACTAATATGAATATAATTGATGAATGAGGCTGGGTTTCACTGAGGTTCAGATTTGTGATCAATGTTGGTTCTGTTTATATTTATATGAATATAATTGATGAATAAGAGTGGGTTTTAATAAGGTTAAACTCATTGATCAATGTTGGTTCTGTTTATATCAATATGAATATAATTGAGGAATGAGGCGGCGTTTCACTGACGTTAAACTAATTGATCAATGTTGGTTCTGTTTATACTAATATGAATATAATTGAGGAATGAGGCGGCGTTTCACTGACGTTAAACTCATTGATCAATGTTGCTTCTGTTTATATTAATATGAATAAAATTGATGAATGAGGCTGGGTTTCACTGAGGTTCAGCTTTGTGATCAATGTCAGTTCTGTTTATATTAATATGAATATAATTGATGAATGAGGCTGGGTTTCACTGAGGTTCAGCTTTGTGGTCAATGCTTGTTCTGTTTATATTAATATGTATATTATTGATGAATGAGGCTGGTTTCACTGAGGTTCAGCTTTGTGATCAATATTGGTTCTGTTTTTATTAATATGAATATAATTGAGGAATAAGGCTGCGTTTCACTGAGGTTAAACTAATTGATCAATGTTGGTTCTGTTTAAATTAATATGAATATAATTGATGAATGAGGCTAAGTTTCACTGAGGTTAAGCTTTGTGATCAGTGTTGGTTCTGTTTATACTAATATGAATATAATTGATGAATGAGTCTGGGTTTCAAAGAGGTTAAACTAATTGATCAATGTTGGTTCTGTTTATATTAATATGAATATAATTGATAAATGAGGCTGGGTTTTAAAGAAGTTAAACTCATTGATCAATGTTGGTTCTTTTTATATTAATATGAATATAATTGATGAATGAGGCTGGGTTTCACTGAGGTTCAGCTTTGTGATCAATATTGGTTCTGTTTATATTAATATGAATATAATTGAGGAATGAGGCTGCGTTTCACTGAGGTTAAACTAATTGATCAATGTTGGTTCTGTTTATATAAATATGAATATAATTGATGAATGAGGCTGGGTTTCACTGAGGTTCAGCTATGTGATCAATGTTGGTTCTGTATATATTTATATGAATATAATTAATGAATGAGGCTGTTTTTCAAAGAAGTTAAACTCATTGATCAATGTTGGTTCTGTTTATATTAATATGAATATAATTGATGGATGAGGCTAGGTTTCACTGAGGTTAAGCTTTGTGATCAATGTTGGTTCTGTTTATACTAATATGAATATAATTGATGAATGAGTCTGGGTTTCAAAGAGGTTAAACTAATTGATCAATGTTGGTTCTGTTTATATTAATATGAATATAATTGATGAATGAGGCTGGGTTTCACTGAGGTTCAGCTTTGTGATCAATGTTGGTTCTGTTTATATTAATATGAATATAATTGAGGAATGAGGCTGCGTTTCACTGAGGTTAAACTAATTGATCAATGTTGGTTCTGTTTAAATTAATATGAATATAATTGATGAATGAGGCTAAGTTTCACTGAGGTTAAGCTTTGTGATCAGTGTTGGTTCTGTTGATATGAATATGAATATAATTGATGAATGAGGCTGGGTTTCACTGAGGTTAAACTCATTGATCAATGTTGGTTCTGTTTATACTAATATGAATATAATTGATGTATGAGGCTGGGTTTCACTGAGGTTCAGCTTTGTGATCAATGTTGGTTCTGTTGATATGAATATGAATATAATTGATGAATGAGGCTGGGTTTCACTGAGGTTAAACTCATTGATCAATGTTGGTTCTGTTTATACTAATATGAATATAATTGATGAATGAGGCTGGGTTTCACTGAGGTTCAGATTTGTGATCAATGTTGGTTCTGTTTATATTTATATGAATATAATTGATGAATAAGAGTGGGTTTTAATAAGGTTAAACTCATTGATCAATGTTGGTTCTGTTTATATCAATATGAATATAATTGAGGAATGAGGCGGCGTTTCACTGACGTTAAACTAATTGATCAATGTTGGTTCTGTTTATACTAATATGAATATAATTGAGGAATGAGGCGGCGTTTCACTGACGTTAAACTCATTGATCAATGTTGCTTCTGTTTATATTAATATGAATAAAATTGATGAATGAGGCTGGGTTTCACTGAGGTTCAGCTTTGTGATCAATGTCAGTTCTGTTTATATTAATATGAATATAATTGATGAATGAGGCTGGGTTTCACTGAGGTTCAGCTTTGTGGTCAATGCTTGTTCTGTTTATATTAATATGTATATTATTGATGAATGAGGCTGGTTTCACTGAGGTTCAGCTTTGTGATCAATATTGGTTCTGTTTTTATTAATATGAATATAATTGAGGAATAAGGCTGCGTTTCACTGAGGTTAAACTAATTGATCAATGTTGGTTCTGTTTAAATTAATATGAATATAATTGATGAATGAGGCTAAGTTTCACTGAGGTTAAGCTTTGTGATCAGTGTTGGTTCTGTTTATACTAATATGAATATAATTGATGAATGAGTCTGGGTTTCAAAGAGGTTAAACTAATTGATCAATGTTGGTTCTGTTTATATTAATATGAATATAATTGATAAATGAGGCTGGGTTTTAAAGAAGTTAAACTCATTGATCAATGTTGGTTCTTTTTATATTAATATGAATATAATTGATGAATGAGGCTGGGTTTCACTGAGGTTCAGCTTTGTGATCAATGTTGGTTCTGTTTATATTAATATGAATATAATTGAGGAATGAGGCTGCGTTTCACTGAGGTTAAACTAATTGATCAATGTTGGTTCTGTTTATATAAATATGAATATAATTGATGAATGAGGCTGGGTTTCACTGAGGTTCAGCTATGTGATCAATGTTGGTTCTGTATATATTTATATGAATATAATTAATGAATGAGGCTGTTTTTCAAAGAAGTTAAACTCATTGATCAATGTTGGTTCTGTTTATATTAATATGAATATAATTGATGGATGAGGCTAGGTTTCACTGAGGTTAAGCTTTGTGATCAATGTTGGTTCTGTTTATACTAATATGAATATAATTGATGAATGAGTCTGGGTTTCAAAGAGGTTAAACTAATTGATCAATGTTGGTTCTGTTTATATTAATATGAATATAATTGATGAATGAGGCTGGGTTTCACTGAGGTTCAGCTTTGTGATCAATGTTGGTTCTGTTTATATTAATATGAATATAATTGAGGAATGAGGCTGCGTTTCACTGAGGTTAAACTCATTGATCAATTTTGGTTCTGTTTATATAAATATGAATATAATTGATGAATGAGGCTGGGTTTCACTGAGGTTCAGCTATGTGATCAAATTTGGTTCTGTATATATTTATATGAATATAATTAATGAATGAGGCTGTTTTTCAAAGAAGTTAAACTCATTGATCAATGTTGGTTCTGTTTATATTATTATGAATATAATTGATGTATGAGGCTGGGTTTCACTGAGGTTCAGCTTTGTGATCAATGTTGGTTCTGTTTATATGAATATGAATATAATTGATGAATGAGGCTGGGTTTCACTGAGGTTAAACTCATTGATCAATGTTGGTTCTGTTTATACTAATATGAATATAATTGATGAATGAGGCTGGGTTTCACTGAGGTTCAGATTTGTGATCAATGTTGGTTCTGTTTATATTTATATGAATATAATTGATGAATAAGAGTGGGTTTTAATGAGGTTAAACTCATTGATCAATGTTGGTTCTGTTTATATCAATATGAATATAACTGATGAATGAGGCTGGGTTTCAATGAGGTTCAGCTTTGTGATCAATGTTGGTTCTGTTTATATTAATATGAATATAATTGATGAATGAGGCTGGGTTTCACTGAGGTTCAGCTTTGTGATCAATGTTGGTTCTGTTTATATTAATATGAATATAATTGATGAATGAGGCTGGGTTTCACTGAGGTTAAACTCATTGATCAATGTTGATTCTGTTTATATTTATATGAATATAATTGATGAATAAGAGTGGGTTTCAATGAGGTTAAACTCATTGATCAATGTTGGTTCTGTTTATATCAATATGAATATAACTGATGAATGAGGCTGGGTTTCAATGAGGTTCAGCTAATTGATCAATGTTGGTTCTGTTTATATTAATATGAATATAATTGATGAATGAGGCTGGGTTTCACTGAGGTTAAGCTTTGCGATCAATGTTGGTTCTGTTTATATTAATATGAATATAATTGATGAATGAGGCTGGGTTTCACTGAGGTTAAGCTTTGCGATCAATGTTGGTTCTGTTTATATTAATATGAATATAACTGATGAATGAGGCTGGGTTTCACTGAGGTTAAACTCATTGATCAATGTTGGTTCTGTTTATATTAATATGAATATAATTGATGAATGAGGCTGGGTTTCACTGAGGTTAAACTCATTGTTCAATGTTTGTTCTGTTTATACTAATATGAATATAATTGATGAATGAGTCTGGGTTTCAAAGAGGTTAAACTAATTGATCAATGTTGGTTCTGTTTATATTAATATGAATATAATTGATGAATGAGGCTGGGTTTCACTGAGGTTCAGCTTTGTGATCAATGTTGGTTCTGTTTATATTACTATGAATATAACTGATGAATGAGGCTGGGTTTCACTGAGGTTCAGCTTTGTGGTCAATGTTGGTTCTGTTTATATTAATATGAATATAATTGATGAATGAGGCTGGGTTTCACTGAGGTTAAACTCATTGATCAATGTTGGTTCTGTTTATATTTATATGAATATAATTGATGAATAAGAGTGGGTTTCAATGAGGTTATACTCATTGATCAATGTTGGTTCTGTTTATATCAATATGAATATAACTGATGAATGAGGCTGGGTTTCAATGAGGTTCAGCTTTGTGATCAATGTTGGTTCTGTTTATATTAATATGAATATAATTGATGTATGAGGCTGGGTTTCACTGAGGTTCAGCTTTGTGATCAATGTTGCTTCTGTTTATATTAATATGAATACAATTGAGGAATGAGGCTGGGTTTCACTGAGGTTAAACTCATTGATCAATGTTGGTTCTGTTTATATTAATATGAATAAAATTGAGGAATGAGGCTGCTTTTCACTGAGGTTAAACTCATTGATCAATGTTGTTTCTGTTTATATTAATATGAATATAATTGATGAATGAGGCTGGGTTTCAATGAGGTTCAGCTTTGTATTCAATGTTGGTTCTGTTTATATTAATATGATATAATTGAGGAATGAGGCTGGGTTTCACTGAGGTTAAACTCATTGATCAATGTTGGTTCTGTTTATACTAATATGAATATAATTGATGAATGAGGCTGGGTTTCACTGAGGTTCAGCTTTGTGGTCAATGCTTGTTCTGTTTATATAAATATGAATATAATTGATGAATGAGGCTGGGTTTCACTGAGGTTCAGCTATGTGATCAAATTTGGTTCTGTATATATTTATATGAATATAATTAATGAGTGAGGCTGTTTTTCAAAGAAGTTAAACTCATTGATTAATGTTGTTTCTGTTTATATTATTATGAATATAATTGATGTATGAGGCTGGGTTTCACTGAGGTTCAGCTTTGTGATCAATGTTGGTTCTGTTGATATGAATATGAATATAATTGATGAATGAGGCTGGGTTTCACTGAGGTTAAACTCATTGATCAATGTTGGTTCTGTTTATACTAATATGAATATAATTGATGAATGAGGCTGGGTTTCACTGAGGTTCAGATTTGTGATCAATGTTGGTTCTGTTTATATTTATATGAATATAATTGATGAATAAGAGTGGGTTTTAATAAGGTTAAACTCATTGATCAATGTTGGTTCTGTTTATATCAATATGAATATAATTGAGGAATGAGGCGGCGTTTCACTGACGTTAAACTAATTGATCAATGTTGGTTCTGTTTATACTAATATGAATATAATTGAGGAATGAGGCGGCGTTTCACTGACGTTAAACTCATTGATCAATGTTGCTTCTGTTTATATTAATATGAATAAAATTGATGAATGAGGCTGGGTTTCACTGAGGTTCAGCTTTGTGATCAATGTCAGTTCTGTTTATATTAATATGAATATAATTGATGAATGAGGCTGGGTTTCACTGAGGTTCAGCTTTGTGGTCAATGCTTGTTCTGTTTATATTAATATGTATATTATTGATGAATGAGACTGGTTTCACTGAGGTTCAGCTTTGTGATCAATATTGGTTCTGTTTATATTAATATGAATATAATTGAGGAATAAGGCTGCGTTTCACTGAGGTTAAACTAATTGTTCAATGTTGGTTCTGTTTAAATTAATATGAATATAATTGATGAATGAGGCTAAGTTTCACTGAGGTTAAGCTTTGTGATCAGTGTTGGTTCTGTTTATACTAATATGAATATAATTGATGAATGAGTCTGGGTTTCAAAGAGGTTAAACTAATTGATCAATGTTGGTTCTGTTTATATTAATATGAATATAATTGATAAATGAGGCTGGGTTTTAAAGAAGTTAAACTCATTGATCAATGTTGGTTCTTTTTATATTAATATGAATATAATTGATGAATGAGGCTGGGTTTCACTGAGGTTCAGCTTTGTGATCAATGTTGGTTCTGTTTATATTAATATGAATATAATTGAGGAATGAGGCTGCGTTTCACTGAGGTTCAGCTATGTGATCAATGTTGGTTCTGTATATATTTATATGAATATAATTAATGAATGAGGCTGTTTTTCAAAGAAGTTAAACTCATTGATCAATGTTGGTTCTGTTTATATTAATATGAATATAATTGATGGATGAGGCTGGGTTTCACTGAGGTTCAGCTATGTGATCAAATTTGGTTCTGTATATATTTATATGAATATAATTAATGAATGAGGCTGTTTTTCAAAGAAGTTAAACTCATTGATCAATGTTGGTTCTGTTTATATTATCATGAATATAATTGATGTATGAGGCTGGGTTTCACTGAGGTTCAGCTTTGTGATCAATGTTGGTTCTGTTTATATGAATATGAATATAATTGATGAATGAGGCTGGGTTTCACTGAGGTTAAACTCATTGATCAATGTTGGTTCTGTTTATACTAATATGAATATAATTGATGAATGAGGCTGGGTTTCACTGAGGTTCAGATTTGTGATCAATGTTGGTTCTGTTTATATTTATATGAATATAATTGATGAATAAGAGTGGGTTTTAATGAGGTTAAACTCATTGATCAATGTTGGTTCTGTTTATATCAATATGAATATAACTGATGAATGAGGCTGGGTTTCAATGAGGTTCAGCTTTGTGATCAATGTTGGTTCTGTTTATATTAATATGAATATAATTGATGAATGAGGCTGGGTTTCACTGAGGTTCAGCTTTGTGATCAATGTTGGTTCTGTTTATATTAATATGAATATAATTGATGAATGAGGCTGGGTTTCACTGAGGTTAAACTCATTGATCAATGTTGATTCTGTTTATATTTATATGAATATAATTGATGAATAAGAGTGGGTTTCAATGAGGTTAAACTCATTGATCAATGTTGGTTCTGTTTATATCAATATGAATATAACTGATGAATGAGGCTGGGTTTCAATGAGGTTCAGCTAATTGATCAATGTTGGTTCTGTTTATATTAATATGAATATAATTGATGAATGAGGCTGGGTTTCACTGAGGTTAAGCTTTGCGATCAATGTTGGTTCTGTTTATATTAATATGAATATAACTGATGAATGAGGCTGGGTTTCACTGAGGTTAAACTCATTGATCAATGTTGGTTCTGTTTATATTAATATGAATATAATTGATGAATGAGGCTGGGTTTCACTGAGGTTAAACTCATTGTTCAGTGTTTGTTCTGTTTATACTAATATGAATATAATTGATGAATGAGTCTGGGTTTCAAAGAGGTTAAACTAATTGATCAATGTTGGTTCTGTTTATATTAATATGAATATAATTGATGAATGAGGCTGGGTTTCACTGAGGTTCAGCTTTGTGATCAATGTTGGTTCTGTTTATATTACTATGAATATAACTGATGAATGAGGCTGGGTTTCACTGAGGTTCAGCTTTGTGGTCAATGTTGGTTCTGTTTATATTAATATGAATATAATTGATGAATGAGGCTGGGTTTCACTGAGGTTAAACTCATTGATCAATGTTGGTTCTGTTTATATTTATATGAATATAATTGATGAATAAGAGTGGGTTTCAATGAGGTTATACTCATTGATCAATGTTGGTTCTGTTTATATCAATATGAATATAACTGATGAATGAGACTGGGTTTCACTGAGGTTCAGCTTTGTGATCAATGTTGGTTCTGTTTATATTACTATGAATATAACTGATGAATGAGGCTGGGTTTCACTGAGGTTCAGCTTTGTGGTCAATGTTGGTTCTGTTTATATTAATATGAATATAATTGATGAATGAGGCTGGGTTTCACTGAGGTTAAACTCATTGATCAATGTTGGTTCTGTTTATATTTATATGAATATAATTGATGAATAAGAGTGGGTTTCAATGAGGTTATACTCATTGATCAATGTTGGTTCTGTTTATATCAATATGAATATAACTGATGAATGAGGCTGGGTTTCAATGAGGTTCAGCTTTGTGATCAATGTTGGTTCTGTTTATATTAATATGAATATAATTGATGTATGAGGCTGGGTTTCACTGAGGTTCAGCTTTGTGATCAATGTTGCTTCTGTTTATATTAATATGAATACAATTGAGGAATGAGGCTGGGTTTCACTGAGGTTAAACTCATTGATCAATGTTGGTTCTGTTTATATTAATATGAATAAAATTGAGGAGTGAGGCTGCTTTTCACTGAGGTTAAACTCATTGATCAATGTTGTTTCTGTTTATATTAATATGAATATAATTGATGAATGAGGCTGGGTTTCAATGAGGTTCAGCTTTGTATTCAATGTTGGTTCTGTTTATATTAATATGATATAATTGAGGAATGAGGCTGGGTTTCACTGAGGTTAAACTCATTGATCAATGTTGGTTCTGTTTATACTAATATGAATATAATTGATGAATGAGTCTGGGTTTCAAAGAGGTTAAACTAATTGATCAATGTTGGTTCTGTTTATATTAATATGATATAATTGAGGAATGAGGCGGCGTTTCACTGACGTTAAACTAATTGATCAATGTTGGTTCTGTTTATACTAATATGAATATAATTGAGGAATGAGGCGGCGTTTCACTGACGTTAAACTCATTGATCAATGTTGCTTCTGTTTATATTAATATGAATAAAATTGATGAATGAGGCTGGGTTTCACTGAGGTTCAGCTTTGTGGTCAATGCTTGTTCTGTTTATATTAATATGTATATTATTGATGAATGAGGCTGGTTTCACTGAGGTTCAGCTTTGTGATCAATATTGGTTCTGTTTATATTAATATGAATATAATTGAGGAATAAGGCTGCGTTTCACTGAGGTTAAACTAATTGATCAATGTTGGTTCTGTTTAAATTAATATGAATATAATTGATGAATGAGGCTAGGTTTCACTGAGGTTCAGCTTTGTGATCAATGTCGGTTCTGTTTATATTAATATGAATATAATTGATGAATGAGGCTGGGTTTCACTGAGGTTCAGCTTTGTGGTCAATGCTTGTTCTGTTTATATTAATATGTATATTATTGATGAATGAGGCTGGTTTCACTGAGGTTCAGCTTTGTGATCAATATTGGTTCTGTTTATATTAATATGAATATAATTGAGGAATAAGGCTGCGTTTCACTGAGGTTAAACTAATTGATCAATGTTGGTTCTGTTTAAATTAATATGAATATAATTGATGAATGAGGCTAGGTTTCACTGAGGTTAAGCTTTGTGATCAATGTTGGTTCTGTTTATACTAATATGAATATAATTCATGAATGAGTCTGGGTTTCAAAGAGGTTAAACTAATTGATCAATGTTGGTTCTGTTTATATTAATATGAATATAATTGATGAATGAGGCTGGGTTTTAAAGAAGTTAAACTCATTGATCAATGTTGGTACTTTTTATATTAATATGAATATAATTGATGAATGAGGCTGGGTTTCACTGAGGTTCAGCTTTGTGATCAATGTTGGTTCTGTTTATATTAATATGAATATAATTGAGGAATGAGGCTGCGTTTCACTGAGGTTAAACTCATTGATCAATGTTGGTTCTGTTTATATTAATATGAATATAACTGATGAATGAGGCTGGGTTTCACTGAGGTTCAGCTTTGTGATCAATGTTGGTTCTGTTTATATGAATATGAATATAATTGAGGAATGAGGCTGGGTTTCACTGAGGTTAAACTCATTGATCAATGTTGGTTCTCTTTATATTAATATGAACATAATTGAGGAATGAGGCTGCGTTTCACTGAGGTTAAACTCATTGATCAATGTTGGTTCTGTTTATACTAATATGAATATAATTGATGAATGAGGCTGGGTTTCACTGAGGTTCAGCTTTGTGGTCAATGCTTGTTCTGTTTATATAAATATGAATATAATTGATGAATGAGGCTGGGTTTCACTGAGGTTCAGCTATGTGATCAAATTTGGTTCTGTATATATTTATATGAATATAATTAATGAGTGAGGCTGTTTTTCAAAGAAGTTAAACTCATTGATTAATGTTGTTTCTGTTTATATTATTATGAATATAATTGATGTATGAGGCTGGGTTTCACTGAGGTTCAGCTTTGTGATCAATGTTGGTTCTGTTGATATGAATATGAATATAATTGATGAATGAGGCTGGGTTTCACTGAGGTTAAACTCATTGATCAATGTTGGTTCTGTTTATACTAATATGAATATAATTGATGAATGAGGCTGGGTTTCACTGAGGTTCAGATTTGTGATCAATGTTGGTTCTGTTTATATTTATATGAATATAATTGATGAATAAGAGTGGGTTTTAATAAGGTTAAACTCATTGATCAATGTTGGTTCTGTTTATATCAATATGAATATAATTGAGGAATGAGGCGGCGTTTCACTGACGTTAAACTAATTGATCAATGTTGGTTCTGTTTATACTAATATGAATATAATTGAGGAATGAGGCGGCGTTTCACTGACGTTAAACTCATTGATCAATGTTGCTTCTGTTTATATTAATATGAATAAAATTGATGAATGAGGCTGGGTTTCACTGAGGTTCAGCTTTGTGATCAATGTCAGTTCTGTTTATATTAATATGAATATAATTGATGAATGAGGCTGGGTTTCACTGAGGTTCAGCTTTGTGGTCAATGCTTGTTCTGTTTATATTAATATGTATATTATTGATGAATGAGACTGGTTTCACTGAGGTTCAGCTTTGTGATCAATATTGGTTCTGTTTATATTAATATGAATATAATTGAGGAATAAGGCTGCGTTTCACTGAGGTTAAACTAATTGTTCAATGTTGGTTCTGTTTAAATTAATATGAATATAATTGATGAATGAGGCTAAGTTTCACTGAGGTTAAGCTTTGTGATCAGTGTTGGTTCTGTTTATACTAATATGAATATAATTGATGAATGAGTCTGGGTTTCAAAGAGGTTAAACTAATTGATCAATGTTGGTTCTGTTTATATTAATATGAATATAATTGATAAATGAGGCTGGGTTTTAAAGAAGTTAAACTCATTGATCAATGTTGGTTCTTTTTATATTAATATGAATATAATTGATGAATGAGGCTGGGTTTCACTGAGGTTCAGCTTTGTGATCAATGTTGGTTCTGTTTATATTAATATGAATATAATTGAGGAATGAGGCTGCGTTTCACTGAGGTTCAGCTATGTGATCAATGTTGGTTCTGTATATATTTATATGAATATAATTAATGAATGAGGCTGTTTTTCAAAGAAGTTAAACTCATTGATCAATGTTGGTTCTGTTTATATTAATATGAATATAATTGATGGATGAGGCTGGGTTTCACTGAGGTTCAGCTATGTGATCAAATTTGGTTCTGTATATATTTATATGAATATAATTAATGAATGAGGCTGTTTTTCAAAGAAGTTAAACTCATTGATCAATGTTGGTTCTGTTTATATTATCATGAATATAATTGATGTATGAGGCTGGGTTTCACTGAGGTTCAGCTTTGTGATCAATGTTGGTTCTGTTTATATGAATATGAATATAATTGATGAATGAGGCTGGGTTTCACTGAGGTTAAACTCATTGATCAATGTTGGTTCTGTTTATACTAATATGAATATAATTGATGAATGAGTCTGGGTTTCAAAGAGGTTAAACTAATTGATCAATGTTGGTTCTGTTTATATTAATATGATATAATTGAGGAATGAGGCTGGGTTTCACTGAGGTTAAACTCATTGATCAATGTTGGTTCTGTTTATATTAATATGAATAAAATTGAGGAATGAGGCTGCTTTTCACTGAGGTTAAACTCATTGATCAATGTTGTTTCTGTTTATATTAATATGAATATAATTGATGAATGAGGCTGGGTTTCAATGAGGTTCAGCTTTGTATTCAATGTTGGTTCTGTTTATATTAATATGATATAATTGAGGAATGAGGCTGGGTTTCACTGAGGTTAAACTCATTGATCAATGTTGGTTCTGTTTATACTAATATGAATATAATTGATGAATGAGTCTGGGTTTCAAAGAGGTTAAACTAATTGATCAATGTTGGTTCTGTTTATATTAATATGATATAATTGAGGAATGAGGCGGCGTTTCACTGACGTTAAACTAATTGATCAATGTTGGTTCTGTTTATACTAATATGAATATAATTGAGGAATGAGGCGGCGTTTCACTGACGTTAAACTCATTGATCAATGTTGCTTCTGTTTATATTAATATGAATAAAATTGATGAATGAGGCTGGGTTTCACTGAGGTTCAGCTTTGTGGTCAATGCTTGTTCTGTTTATATTAATATGTATATTATTGATGAATGAGGCTGGTTTCACTGAGGTTCAGCTTTGTGATCAATATTGGTTCTGTTTATATTAATATGAATATAATTGAGGAATAAGGCTGCGTTTCACTGAGGTTAAACTAATTGATCAATGTTGGTTCTGTTTAAATTAATATGAATATAATTGATGAATGAGGCTAGGTTTCACTGAGGTTCAGCTTTGTGATCAATGTCGGTTCTGTTTATATTAATATGAATATAATTGATGAATGAGGCTGGGTTTCACTGAGGTTCAGCTTTGTGGTCAATGCTTGTTCTGTTTATATTAATATGTATATTATTGATGAATGAGGCTGGTTTCACTGAGGTTCAGCTTTGTGATCAATATTGGTTCTGTTTATATTAATATGAATATAATTGAGGAATAAGGCTGCGTTTCACTGAGGTTAAACTAATTGATCAATGTTGGTTCTGTTTAAATTAATATGAATATAATTGATGAATGAGGCTAGGTTTCACTGAGGTTAAGCTTTGTGATCAATGTTGGTTCTGTTTATACTAATATGAATATAATTCATGAATGAGTCTGGGTTTCAAAGAGGTTAAACTAATTGATCAATGTTGGTTCTGTTTATATTAATATGAATATAATTGATGAATGAGGCTGGGTTTTAAAGAAGTTAAACTCATTGATCAAGGTTGGTACTTTTTATATTAATATGAATATAATTGATGAATGAGGCTGGGTTTCACTGAGGTTCAGCTTTGTGATCAATGTTGGTTCTGTTTATATTAATATGAATATAATTGAGGAATGAGGCTGCGTTTCACTGAGGTTAAACTAATTGATCAATGTTGGTTCTGTTTATATAAATATGAATATAATTGATGAATGAGGCTGGGTTTCACTGAGGTTCAGCTATGTGATCAATGTTGGTTCTGTATATATTTATATGAATATAATTAATGAATGAGGCTGTTTTTCAAAGAAGTTAAACTCATTGATCAATGTTGGTTCTGTTTATATTAATATGAATATAATTGATGTATGAGGCTGGGTTTCACTGAGGTTCAGCTTTGTGATCAATGTTGGTTCTGTTTATATGAATATGAATATAATTGATGAATGAGGCTGGGTTTCACTGAGGTTAAACTCATTGATCAATGTTGGTTCTGTTTATACTAATATGAATATAATTGATGAATGAGGCTGGGTTTCACTGAGGTTCAGATTTGTGATCAATGTTGGTTCTGTTTATATTTATATGAATATAATTGATGAATAAGAGTGGGTTTTAATGAGGTTAAACTCATTGATCAATGTTGGTTCTGTTTATATCAATATGAATATAACTGATGAATGAGGCTGGGTTTCAATGAGGTTCAGCTTTGTGATCAATGTTGGTTCTGTTTATATTAATATGAATATAATTGATGAATGAGGCTGGGTTTCACTGAGGTTCAGCTTTGTGATCAATGTTGGTTCTGTTTATATTAATATGAATATAATTGATGAATGAGGCTGGGTTTCACTGAGGTTAAACTCATTGATCAATGTTGGTTCTGTTTATATTTATATGAATATAATTGATGAATAAGGCTGGGTTTCAGTGAGGTTAAACTCATTGATCAATGTTGGTTCCGTTTATACTAATATGAATATAATTGAGGAATGAGGCTGCGTTTCACTGAGGTTAAACTCACTGATCAATGTTGGTTCTGTTTATATTAATATGAATAAAATTGATGAATGAGGCTGGGTTTCACTGAGGTTCAGCTTTGTGGTCAATGCTTGTTCTGTATATATTAATATGTATATAATTGATGAATGAGGCTGGGTTTCACTGAGGTTCAGCTTTGTGATCAATGTTGGTTCTGTTTATATTAATGTGAATATAATTGAGGAATGAGGCTGGGTTTCACTGAGTTTAAACTCATTGATCAATGTTGGTTCTGTTTATATTTATATGAATATAATTGATGAATAAGAGTGGGTTTCAATGAGGTTAAACTCATTGATCAATGTTGGTTCTGTTTATATCAATATGAATATAACTGATGAATGAGGCTGGGTTTCAATGAGGTTCAGCTTTGTGATCAATGTTGGTTCTGTTTATATTAATATGAATATAATTAATGAATGAGGCTGGGTTTCACTGAGGTTCAGCTTTGTGATCAATGTTGGTTCTGTTTATATTAATATGAATATAATTGATGAATGAGGCTGGGTTTCACTGAGGTTAAACTCATTGATCAATGTTGGTTCTGTTTATATTTATATGAATATAATTGATGAATAAGGCTGGGTTTCAGTGAGGTTAAACTCATTGATCAATGTTGGTTCTGTTTATACTAATATGAATATAATTGAGGAATGAGACTGCGTTTCACTGAGGTTAAACTCATTGATCAATGTTGGTTCTGTTTATATTAATATGAATAAAATTGAGGAATGAGGCTGCTTTTCACTGAGGTTAAACTCATTCATCAATGTTGGTTCTGTTTATATTAATATGAATATAATTGATGAATGAGGCTGGGTTTCACTGAGGTTCAGCTTTGTGGTCAATGTTGGTTCTGTTTATATTAATATGAATATAATTGATGAATGAGGCTGGGTTTCACTGAGGTTAAACTCATTGATCAATGTTTGTTCTGTTTATATTTATATGAATATAATTGATGAATAAGAGTGGGTTTCAATGAGGTTAAACTCATTGATCAATGCTGGTTCTGTTTATATCAATATGAATATAACTGATGAATGAGGCTGGGTTTCAATGAGGTTCAGCTTTGTGATCAATGTTGGTTCTGTTTATATTAATATGAATATGATTGATGAATGAGGCTGGGTTTCACTGAGGTTCAGCTTTGTGATCAATGTTGGTTCTGTTTATATTAATATGAATATAATTGATGAATGAGGCTGGGTTTCACTGAGGTTAAACTCATTGATCAATGTTGGTTCTGTTTATATTTATATTAATATAATTGATGAATAAGGCTGGGTTTCAGTGAGGTTAAACTCATTGATCAATGTTGGTTCTGTTTATACTAATATGAATATAATTGAGGAATGAGACTGCGTTTCACTGAGGTTAAACTCACTGATCAATGTTGGTTCTGTTTATATTAATATGAATAAAATTGATGAATGAGTCTGGGTTTCACTGAGGTTCAGCTTTGTGGTCAATGCTTGTTCTGTTTATATTAATATGTATATAATTGATGAATGAGGCTGGGTTTCACTGAGGTTCAGCTTTGTGATCAATGTTGGTTCTGTTTATATTAATGTGAATATAATTGAGGAATGAGGCTGGGTTTCACTGAGGTTAAACTGATTGATCAATGTTGGTTCTGTTTATATTAATATGAATCAAATTGAGGAATGAGGCTGCTTTTCACTGAGGTTAAACTCATTCATCAATGTTGGTTCTGTTTATATTAATATGAATATAATTGATGAATGAGGCTGGGTTTCACTGAGGTTAAGCTTTGTGATCAATGTTGGTTCTGTTTATACTATTATGAATATAATTGATGAATGAGTCTGGGTTTCAAAGAGGTTAAACTAATTGATCAATGTTGGTTCTGTTTATATTAATATGAATATAATTGATGAATGAGGCTGGGTTTCACTGAGGTTAAGCTTTGCGATCAATGTTGGTTCTGTTTATATTAATATGAATATAACTGATGAATGAGGCTGGGTTTCACTGAGGTTAAACTCATTGATCAATGTTGGATCTGTTTATATTAATATGAATATAATTGAGGAATGAGGCTGCGTTTCACTGAGGTTAAACTCATTGATCAATGTTGGTTCTGTTTATATTAATATGAATATAACTGATGAATGAGGCTGGGTTTCACTGAGGTTCAGCTTTGTGATCAATGTTGGTTCTGTTTATACTATTATGAATATAATTGATGAATGAGGCTGGGTTTCACTGAGGTTCAGCTAATTGATCATTGTTGGTTCTGTTTATATTAATATGAATATAATTGATGAATGAGGCTGGGTTTCACTGAGGTTAAACTCATTGATCAATGTTGGTTCTGTTTATACTAATATGAATATAATTGATGAATGAGTCTGGGTTTCAAAGAGGTTAAACTAATTGATCAATGTTGGTTCTGTTTATATTAATATGAATATAATTGATGAATGAGGCTGGGTTTCACTGAGGTTCAGCTTTGTGATCAATGTTGGTTCTGTTTATATTACTATGAATATAACTGATGAATGAGGCTGGGTTTCACTGAGGTTCAGCTTTGTGGTCAATGTTGGTTCTGTTTATATTAATATGAATATAATTGATGAATGAGGCTGGGTTTCACTGAGGTTAAACTCATTGATCAATGTTGGTTCTGTTTATATTTATATGAATATAATTGATGAATAAGAGTGGGTTTCAATGAGGTTATACTCATTGATCAATGTTGGTTCTGTTTATATCAATATGAATATAACTGATGAATGAGGCTGGGTTTCAATGAGGTTCAGCTTTGTGATCAATGTTGGTTCTGTTTATATTAATATGAATATAATTGATGAATGAGGCTGGGTTTCACTGAGGTTCAGCTTTGTGATCAATGTTGGTTCTGTTTATATTACTATGAATATAACTGATGAATGAGGCTGGGTTTCACTGAGGTTCAGCTTTGTGGTCAATGTTGGTTCTGTTTATATTAATATGAATATAATTGATGAATGAGGCTGGGTTTCACTGAGGTTAAACTCATTGATCAATGTTGGTTCTGTTTATATTTATATGAATATAATTGATGAATAAGAGTGGGTTTCAATGAGGTTATACTCATTGATCAATGTTGGTTCTGTTTATATCAATATGAATATAACTGATGAATGAGGCTGGGTTTCAATGAGGTTCAGCTTTGTGATCAATGTTGGTTCTGTTTATATTAATATGAATATAATTGATGAATGAGGCTGGGTTTCACTGAGGTTCAGCTTTGTGATCAATGTTGGTTCTGTTTATATTAATATGAATATAATTGATGAATGAGGCTGGGTTTCACTAAGGTTAAACTCATTGATCAATGTTGGTTCTGTTTATATTTATATGAATATAATTGATGAATAAGGCTGGGTTTCAGTGAGGTTAAACTCATTGATCAATGTTGGTTCTGTTTATATTTATATGAATATAATTGATGAATAAGGCTGGGTTTCAATGAGGTTAAACTCATTGATCAATGTTGGTTCTGTTTATATCAATATGAATATAACTGATGAATGAGGCTGGGTTTCAATGAGGTTCAGCTTTGTGATCAATGTTGGTTCTGTTTATATTAATATGAATATAATTGAGGAATGAGGCTGGGTTTCACTGAGGTTAAACTGATTGATCAATGTTGGTTCTGTTTATATTAATATGAATCAAATTGAGGAATGAGGCTGCTTTTCACTGAGGTTAAACTCATTCATCAATGTTGGTTCTGTTTATATTAATATGAATATAATTGATGAATGAGGCTGGGTTTCACTGAGGTTAAGCTTTGTGATCAATGTTGGTTCTGTTTATACTATTATGAATATAATTGATGAATGAGTCTGGGTTTCAAAGAGGTTAAACTAATTGATCAATGTTGGTTCTGTTTATATTAATATGAATATAATTGATGAATGAGGCTGGGTTTCACTGAGGTTAAGCTTTGCGATCAATGTTGGTTCTGTTTATATTAATATGAATATAACTGATGAATGAGGCTGGGTTTCACTGAGGTTAAACTCATTGATCAATGTTGGATCTGTTTATATTAATATGAATATAATTGAGGAATGAGGCTGCGTTTCACTGAGGTTAAACTCATTGATCAATGTTGGTTCTGTTTATATTAATATGAATATAACTGATGAATGAGGCTGGGTTTCACTGAGGTTCAGCTTTGTGATCAATGTTGGTTCTGTTTATACTATTATGAATATAATTGATGAATGAGGCTGGGTTTCACTGAGGTTCAGCTAATTGATCATTGTTGGTTCTGTTTATATTAATATGAATATAATTGATGAATGAGGCTGGGTTTCACTGAGGTTAAACTCATTGATCAATGTTGGTTCTGTTTATACTAATATGAATATAATTGATGAATGAGTCTGGGTTTCAAAGAGGTTAAACTAATTGATCAATGTTGGTTCTGTTTATATTAATATGAATATAATTGATGAATGAGGCTGGGTTTCACTGAGGTTCAGCTTTGTGATCAATGTTGGTTCTGTTTATATTACTATGAATATAACTGATGAATGAGGCTGGGTTTCACTGAGGTTCAGCTTTGTGGTCAATGTTGGTTCTGTTTATATTAATATGAATATAATTGATGAATGAGGCTGGGTTTCACTGAGGTTAAACTCATTGATCAATGTTGGTTCTGTTTATATTTATATGAATATAATTGATGAATAAGAGTGGGTTTCAATGAGGTTATACTCATTGATCAATGTTGGTTCTGTTTATATCAATATGAATATAACTGATGAATGAGGCTGGGTTTCAATGAGGTTCAGCTTTGTGATCAATGTTGGTTCTGTTTATATTAATATGAATATAATTGATGAATGAGGCTGGGTTTCACTGAGGTTCAGCTTTGTGGTCAATGCTTGTTCTGTTTATATTAATATGTATATAATTGATGAATGAGGCTGGGTTTCACTGAGGTTCAGCTTTGTGATCAATGTTGGTTCTGTTTATATTAATGTGAATATAATTGAGGAATGAGGCTGGGTTTCACTGAGGTTAAACTGATTGATCAATGTTGGTTCTGTTTATATTAATATGAATCAAATTGAGGAATGAGGCTGCTTTTCACTGAGGTTAAACTCATTCATCAATGTTGGTTCTGTTTATATTAATATGAATATAATTGATGAATGAGGCTTGGTTTCACTGAGGTTAAGCTTTGTGATCAATGTTGGTTCTGTTTATACTATTATGAATATAATTGATGAATGAGTCTGGGTTTCAAAGAGGTTAAACTAATTGATCAATGTTGGTTCTGTTTATATTAATATGAATATAATTGATGAATGAGGCTGGGTTTCACTGAGGTTAAGCTTTGCGATCAATGTTGGTTCTGTTTATATTAATATGAATATAACTGATGAATGAGGCTGGGTTTCACTGAGGTTAAACTCATTGATCAATGTTGGATCTGTTTATATTAATATGAATATAATTGAGGAATGAGGCTGCGTTTCACTGAGGTTAAACTCATTGATCAATGTTGGTTCTGTTTATATTAATATGAATATAACTGATGAATGAGGCTGGGTTTCACTGAGGTTCAGCTTTGTGATCAATGTTGGTTCTGTTTATACTATTATGAATATAATTGATGAATGAGGCTGGGTTTCACTGAGGTTCAGCTAATTGATCATTGTTGGTTCTGTTTATATTAATATGAATATAATTGATGAATGAGGCTGGGTTTCACTGAGGTTAAACTCATTGATCAATGTTGGTTCTGTTTATACTAATATGAATATAATTGATGAATGAGTCTGGGTTTCAAAGAGGTTAAACTAATTGATCAATGTTGGTTCTGTTTATATTAATATGAATATAATTGATGAATGAGGCTGGGTTTCACTGAGGTTCAGCTTTGTGATCAATGTTGGTTCTGTTTATATTACTATGAATATAACTGATGAATGAGGCTGGGTTTCACTGAGGTTCAGCTTTGTGGTCAATGTTGGTTCTGTTTATATTAATATGAATATAATTGATGAATGAGGCTGGGTTTCACTGAGGTTAAACTCATTGATCAATGTTGGTTCTGTTTATATTTATTTGAATATAATTGATGAATAAGAGTGGGTTTCAATGAGGTTATACTCATTGATCAATGTTGGTTCTGTTTATATCAATATGAATATAACTGATGAATGAGGCTGGGTTTCAATGAGGTTCAGCTTTGTGATCAATGTTGGTTCTGTTTATATTAATATGAATATAATTGATGAATGAGGCTGGGTTTCACTGAGGTTCAGCTTTGTGATCAATGTTGGTTCTGTTTATATTACTATGAATATAACTGATGAATGAGGCTGGGTTTCACTGAGGTTCAGCTTTGTGGTCAATGTTGGTTCTGTTTATATTAATATGAATATAATTGATGAATGAGGCTGGGTTTCACTGAGGTTAAACTCATTGATCAATGTTGGTTCTGTTTATATTTATATGAATATAATTGATGAATAAGAGTGGGTTTCAATGAGGTTATACTCATTGATCAATGTTGGTTCTGTTTATATCAATATGAATATAACTGATGAATGAGGCTGGGTTTCAATGAGGTTCAGCTTTGTGATCAATGTTGGTTCTGTTTATATTAATATGAATATAATTGATGAATGAGGCTGGGTTTCACTGAGGTTCAGCTTTGTGATCAATGTTGGTTCTGTTTATATTAATATGAATATAATTGATGAATGAGGCTGGGTTTCACTAAGGTTAAACTCATTGATCAATGTTGGTTCTGTTTATATTTATATGAATATAATTGATGAATAAGGCTGGGTTTCAGTGAGGTTAAACTCATTGATCAATGTTGGTTCTGTTTATATTTATATGAATATAATTGATGAATAAGGCTGGGTTTCAATGAGGTTAAACTCATTGATCAATGTTGGTTCTGTTTATATCAATATGAATATAACTGATGAATGAGGCTGGGTTTCAATGAGGTTCAGCTTTGTGATCAATGTTGGTTCTGTTTATATTAATATGAATATAATTGAGGAATGAGGCTGGGTTTCACTGAGGTTCAGCTTTGTGGTCAATGCTTGTTCTGTTTATATTAATATGTATATAATTGATGAATGAGGCTGGGTTTCACTGAGGTTCAGCTTTGTGATCAATGTTGGTTCTGTTTATATTAATGTGAATATAATTGAGGAATGAGGCTGGGTTTCACTGAGGTTAAACTCATTGATCAATGTTGGTTCTGTTTATATTAATATGAATAAAATTGAGGAATGAGGCTGCTTTTCACTGAGGTTAAACTCATTCATCAATGTTGGTTCTGTTTATATTAATATGAATATAATTGATTAATGAGGCTGGGTTTCACTGAGGTTCAGCTTTGTGATCAATGTTGGTTCTGTTTATATTAATATGAATATAATTGAGGAATGAGGCTGCGTTTCACTGAGGTTAAACTAATTGATCAATGTTGGTTCTGTTTATATAAATATGAATATAATTGATGAATGAGGCTGAGTTTCACTGAAGTTCAGCTATGTGATCAATGTTGGTTCTGTATATATTTATATGAATATAATTGATGTATGAGGCTGGGTTTCACTGAGGTTCAGCTTTGTGATCAATGTTGGTTCTGTTTATATGAATATGAATATAATTGATGAATGAGGCTGGGTTTCACTGAGGTTAAACTCATTGATCAATGTTGGTTCTGTTTATACTAATATGAATATAATTGATGAATGAGTCTGGGTTTCAAAGAGGTTAAACTAATTGATCAATGTTGGTTCTGTTTATATTAATATGAATATAATTGATGAATGAGGCTGGGTTTCACTGAGGTTCAGCTTTGTGATCAATGTTGGTTCTGTTTATATTACTATGAATATAACTGATGAATGAGGCTGGGTTTCACTGAGGTTCAGCTTTGTGGTCAATGTTGGTTCTGTTTATATTAATATGAATATAATTGATGAATGAGGCTGGGTTTCACTGAGGTTAAACTCATTGATCAATGTTGGTTCTGTTTATATTTATATGAATATAATTGATGAATAAGAGTGGGTTTCAATGTGGTTAAACTCATTGATCAATGTTGGTTCTGTTTATATCAATATGAATATAACTGATGAATGAGGCTGGGTTTCAATGAGGTTCAGCTTTGTGATCAATGTTGGTTCTGTTTATATTTATATGAATATAATTGATGAATAAGGCTGGGTTTCAGTGAGGTTAAACTCATTGATCAATGTTGGTTCTGTTTATACTAATATGAATATAATTGAGGAATGAGGCTGCGTTTCACTGAGGTTAAACTCACTGATCAATGTTGGTTCTGTTTATATTAATATGAATAAAATTGATGAATGAGGCTGGGTTTCACTGAGGTTCAGCTTTGTGGTCAATGCTTGTTCTGTTTATATTAATATGTATATAATTGATGAATGAGGCTGGGTTTCACTGAGGTTCAGCTTTGTGATTAATGTTGGTTCTGTTTATATTAATGTGAATATAATTGAGGAATGAGGCTGGGTTTCACTGAGGTTAAACTCATTGATCAATGTTGGTTCTGTTTATATTAATATGAATAAAATTGAGGAATGAGGCTGCTTTTCACTGAGGTTAAACTCATTCATCAATGTTGGTTCTGTTTATATTAATATGAATATAACTGATGAATGAGGCTGGGTTTCACTGAGGTTCAGCTTTGTGATTAATGTTGGTTCTGTTTATATTAATGTGAATATAATTGAGGAATGAGGCTGGGTTTCACTGAGGTTAAACTCATTGATCAATGTTGGTTCTGTTTATATTAATATGAATAAAATTGAGGAATGAGGCTGCTTTTCACTGAGGTTAAACTCATTCATCAATGTTGGTTCTGTTTATATTAATATGAATATAATTGATTAATGAGGCTGGGTTTCACTGAGGTTAAGCTGTGTGATCAATGTTGGTTCTGTTTATACTATTATGAATAAAATTGATGAATGAGGCTGGGTTTCAAAGATGTTAAACTAATTGATCAATGTTGGTTCTGTTTATATTAATATGAATATAATTGATGAATGAGGCTGGGTTTCACTGAGGTTAAGCTTTGCGATCAATGTTGGTTCTGTTTATATTAATATGAATATAACTGATGAATGAGGCTGGGTTTCACTGAGGTTAAACTCATTGATCAATGTTGGTTCTGTTTATATTAATATGAATATAATTGAGGAATGAGGCTGCGTTTCACTGAGGTTAAACTTTGTGATCAATGTTGGTTCTGTTTATATTAATATGAATATAACTGATGAATGAGGCTGGGTTTCACTGAGGTTCAGCTTTGTGATCAATGTTGGTTCCGTTTATACTATTATGAATATAATTGATGAATGAGGCTGGGTTTCACTGAGGTTCAGCTAATTGATCATTGTTGGTTCTGTTTATATTAATATGAATATAATTGATGAATGAGGCTGGGTTTCACTGAGGTTAAGCTTTGTGATCAATGTTTGTTCTGTTTATATTAATATGAATATAACTGATGAATGAGGCTGGGTTTCACTGAGGTTCAGCTTTGTGGTCAATGTTGGTTCTGTTTATATTAATATGAATATAATTGATGATTGAGGCTGGGTTTCACTGAGGTTAAACTCATTGATCAATGTTGTTTCTGTTTATATTTATATCAATATAACTGATGAATGAGGCTGGGTTTCAATGAGGTTCAGCTTTGTGATCAATGTTGGTTGTGTTTATATTAATATGAATATAATTGAGGAATGAGGCTGGGTTTCACTGAGGCTAAACTCATTGATCAATGTTGGTTCTGTTTATACTAACATGAATATAATTGAGGAACGAGACTGCGTTTCACTGAGGTTAAACTCATTGATCAATGTTGGTTCTGTTTATATTAATATGAATAAAATTGATGAATGAGGCTGGGTTTCACTGAGGTTCAGCTTTGTGATCAATGTCGGTTCTGTTTATATTAATATGAATATAATTGATGAATGAGGTTGGGTTTCACTGAGGTTCAGCTTTGTGGTCAATGCTTGTTCTGTTTATATTAATATGTATATAATTGATGAATGAGGCTGGGTTTCACTGAGGTTAAACTCATTGATCAATGTTGGTTCTGTTTATATGAATATGAATATAATTGAGGAATGAGGCTGGGTTTCACTGAGGTTAAACTCATTGATCAATGTTGGTTCTGTTTATATTAATATGAATATAATTGATGAATGAGGCTGGGTTTCACTGAGGTTCAGCTTTGTGATCAATGTTGGTTCTGTTTATATTAATATGAATATAATTGAGGAATAAGGCTGCGTTTCACTGAGGTTAAACTCATTGATCAATGTTGGTTCTGTTTATATTAAAATGAATATAATTGATGATTGAGGCTTGGTTTCACTGAGGTTCAGCTTTGTGATCAATGTTGGTTCTGTTTATATTAATATGAATATAATTGATGAATGAGGCTGGGTTTCACTGAGGTTCAGCTTTGTGGCCAATGTTGGTTCTGTTTATATTAATATGAATATAATTGATGAATGAGGCTGGGTTTCACTGAGGTTAAACTCATTGATCAATGTTGGTTCTGTATATATTTATATGAATGTAATTAATGAATGAGGCTGTGCTTCAAAGAACTTAAACACATTGATCAATGTTGGTTCTGTTTATATTAATATGAATATAATTGAGGAATGAGGCTGCGTTTAACTGAGGTTAAACTCATTGATCAATGTTGGTTCTGTTTGTATTAATATGAATAGAATTGATGAATGAGGCTGGGTTTCACTGAGGTTCAGCTTTGTGATCAATGTTCGTTCTGTTTATATTAATAGGAATAAAATTGATGAATGAGGCTGGATTTCACTGAGGTTCAGCTTTGTAGTCAATGCTTGTTCTATTTATATTAATATGAATATAATTGATGAATGAGGTTGGGTTTCACTGAGATTCAGCTTTGTGGTCAATGTTGGTTCTTTTTATATTAATATGAATATAATTGATGAATAAGGCTGGGTTTCACTGAGGTTAAACTCATTGATCAATGTTGGTTCTGTTTATATTAATATGAATATAACTGATGAATGAGGCTGGTTTTCACTGAGGTTCAGCTTTGTGGTCAATGTTGGTTCTGTTTATATTAATATGAATATAATTGATGAATGATGCTGGGTTTCACTGAGGTTCAGCTTTGTGATCAATGTTGGTTCTGTTTATATTAATATGAATATAATTGAGGAATGAGGCTGGGTTTCACTGAGGCTAAACTCATTGATCAATGTTGGTTCTGTTTATATTAATATGAATAAAATTGATGAATGAGGCTGGATTTCACTGAGGTTCAGCTTTGTGATCAATGTCGGTTCTGTTTATATTAATGTGAATATAATTGAGGAATGAGGCTGGGTTTCACTGAGGTTAAACTCATTGATCAATGTTGGTTCTGTTTATATTAATATGAATAAAATTGAGGAATGAGGCTGCTTTTCACTGAGGTTAAACTCATTCATCAATGTTGGTTCTGTTTATATTAATATGAATATAATTGATTAATGAGGCTGGGTTTCACTGAGGTTAAGCTGTGTGATCAATGTTGGTTCTGTTTATACTATTATGAATAAAATTGATGAATGAGGCTGGGTTTCAAAGATGTTAAACTAATTGATCAATGTTGGTTCTGTTTATATTAATATGAATATAATTGATGAATGAGGCTGGGTTTCACTGAGGTTAAGCTTTGCGATCAATGTTGGTTCTGTTTATATTAATATGAATATAACTGATGAATGAGGCTGGGTTTCACTGAGGTTAAACTCATTGATCAATGTTGGTTCTGTTTATATTAATATGAATATAATTGAGGAATGAGGCTGCGTTTCACTGAGGTTAAACTTTGTGATCAATGTTGGTTCTGTTTATATTAATATGAATATAACTGATGAATGAGGCTGGGTTTCACTGAGGTTCAGCTTTGTGATCAATGTTGGTTCCGTTTATACTATTATGAATATAATTGATGAATGAGGCTGGGTTTCACTGAGGTTCAGCTAATTGATCATTGTTGGTTCTGTTTATATTAATATGAATATAATTGATGAATGAGGCTGGGTTTCACTGAGGTTAAGCTTTGTGATCAATGTTTGTTCTGTTTATATTAATATGAATATAACTGATGAATGAGGCTGGGTTTCACTGAGGTTCAGCTTTGTGGTCAATGTTGGTTCTGTTTATATTAATATGAATATAATTGATGATTGAGGCTGGGTTTCACTGAGGTTAAACTCATTGATCAATGTTGTTTCTGTTTATATTTATATCAATATAACTGATGAATGAGGCTGGGTTTCAATGAGGTTCAGCTTTGTGATCAATGTTGGTTGTGTTTATATTAATATGAATATAATTGAGGAATGAGGCTGGGTTTCACTGAGGCTAAACTCATTGATCAATGTTGGTTCTGTTTATACTAACATGAATATAATTGAGGAACGAGACTGCGTTTCACTGAGGTTAAACTCATTGATCAATGTTGGTTCTGTTTATATTAATATGAATAAAATTGATGAATGAGGCTGGGTTTCACTGAGGTTCAGCTTTGTGATCAATGTCGGTTCTGTTTATATTAATATGAATATAATTGATGAATGAGGTTGGGTTTCACTGAGGTTCAGCTTTGTGGTCAATGCTTGTTCTGTTTATATTAATATGTATATAATTGATGAATGAGGCTGGGTTTCACTGAGGTTAAACTCATTGATCAATGTTGGTTCTGTTTATATGAATATGAATATAATTGAGGAATGAGGCTGGGTTTCACTGAGGTTAAACTCATTGATCAATGTTGGTTCTGTTTATATTAATATGAATATAATTGATGAATGAGGCTGGGTTTCACTGAGGTTCAGCTTTGTGATCAATGTTGGTTCTGTTTATATTAATATGAATATAATTGAGGAATAAGGCTGCGTTTCACTGAGGTTAAACTCATTGATCAATGTTGGTTCTGTTTATATTAAAATGAATATAATTGATGATTGAGGCTTGGTTTCACTGAGGTTCAGCTTTGTGATCAATGTTGGTTCTGTTTATATTAATATGAATATAATTGATGAATGAGGCTGGGTTTCACTGAGGTTCAGCTTTGTGGCCAATGTTGGTTCTGTTTATATTAATATGAATATAATTGATGAATGAGGCTGGGTTTCACTGAGGTTAAACTCATTGATCAATGTTGGTTCTGTATATATTTATATGAATGTAATTAATGAATGAGGCTGTGCTTCAAAGAACTTAAACACATTGATCAATGTTGGTTCTGTTTATATTAATATGAATATAATTGAGGAATGAGGCTGCGTTTAACTGAGGTTAAACTCATTGATCAATGTTGGTTCTGTTTCTATTAATATGAATAGAATTGATGAATGAGGCTGGGTTTCACTGAGGTTCAGCTTTGTGATCAATGTTCGTTCTGTTTATATTAATAGGAATAAAATTGATGAATGAGGCTGGATTTCACTGAGGTTCAGCTTTGTAGTCAATGCTTGTTCTATTTATATTAATATGAATATAATTGATGAATGAGGTTGGGTTTCACTGAGATTCAGCTTTGTGGTCAATGTTGGTTCTTTTTATATTAATATGAATATAATTGATGAATAAGGCTGGGTTTCACTGAGGTTAAACTCATTGATCAATGTTGGTTCTGTTTATATTAATATGAATATAACTGATGAATGAGGCTGGTTTTCACTGAGGTTCAGCTTTGTGGTCAATGTTGGTTCTGTTTATATTAATATGAATATAATTGATGAATGATGCTGGGTTTCACTGAGGTTCAGCTTTGTGATCAATGTTGGTTCTGTTTATATTAATATGAATATAATTGAGGAATGAGGCTGGGTTTCACTGAGGCTAAACTCATTGATCAATGTTGGTTCTGTTTATATTAATATGAATAAAATTGATGAATGAGGCTGGATTTCACTGAGGTTCAGCTTTGTGATCAATGTCGGTTCTGTTTATATTAATATGAATATAATTGATGAATGAGGTTGGGTTTCACTGAGGTTCAGCTTTGTGATCAATGTTGGTTCTGTTTATATTAATATGAATATAATTGAGGAATAAGGCTGCGTTTCACTGAGGTTAAACTCATTGATCAATGTTGGTTCTGTTTATATTAATATGAATATAATTGATGAATGAGGCTGGGTTTCACTGAGGTTCAGCTTTTTGATCAATGTTGGTTCTGTTTATATTAATATGAATATAATTGATGAATGAGGCTGGGTTTCACTGAGGTTCAGCTTTGTGGCCAATGTTGGTTCTGTTTATATTAATATGAATATAATTGATGAATGAGGCTGGGTTTCACTGAGGTTAAACTCATTGATCAATGTTGGTTCTGTATATATTTATATGAATGTAATTAATGAATGAGGCTGTGCTTCAAAGAACTTAAACGCATTGATCAATGTTGGTTCTGTTTATATTAATATGAATATAATTGAGGAATGAGGCTGCGTTTAACTGTGGTTAAACTCATTGATCAATGTTGGTTCTGTTTATATTAATATGAATAGAATTGATGAATGAGGCTGGGTTTCACTGAGGTTCAGCTTTGTGATCAATGTTCGTTCTGTTTATATTAATATGAATAAAATTGATGAATGAGGCTGGATTTCACTGAGGTTCAGCTTTGTAGTCAATGCTTGTTCTGTTTATATTAATATGAATATAATTGATGAATGAGGTTGGGTTTCACTGAGATTCAGCTTTGTGGTCAATGTTGGTTCTTTTTATATTAATATGAATATAATTGATGAATAAGGCTGGGTTTCACTGAGGTTAAACTCATTGATCAATGTTGGTTCTGTTTATATTAATATGAATATAACTGATGAATGAGGCTGGTTTTCACTGAGGTTCAGCTTTGTGGTCAATGTTGGTTCTGTTTATATTAATATGAATATAATTGATGAATGATGCTGGGTTTCACTGAGGTTCAGCTTTGTGATCAATGTTGGTTCTGTTTATATTAATATGAATATAATTGAGGAATGAGGCTGGGTTTCACTGAGGCTAAACTCATTGATCAATGTTGGTTCTGTTTATATTAATATGAATAAAATTGATGAATGAGGCTGGATTTCACTGAGGTTCAGCTTTGTGATCAATGTCGGTTCTGTTTATATTAATATGAATATAATTGATGAATTAGGTTGGGTTTCACTGAGGTTCAGCTTTGTGATCAATGTTGGTTCTGTTTATATTAATATGAATATAATTGAGGAATAAGGCTGCATTTCACTGAGGTTAAACTCATTGATCAATGATGGTTCTGTTTCTAGTAAAATGAATATAATTGATGATTGAGGCTTGGTTTCACTGAGGTTCAGCTTTGTGATCAATGTTGGTTCTGTATATATTTATATGAATATAATTAATGAATGAGGCTGTGTTTCAAAGAACTTAAACTCATTGATCAATGTTGGTTCTTTTTATAATAATATGAATATAATTGATGAATGAGGCTGGGTTTCACTGAGGTTAAACTCATTGATCAATGTTGGTTCTGTTTATATTAATATGAATATAATTGATGAATGAGGCTGGGTTTCACTGAGGTTCAGCTTTGTGATCAATGTTGGTTCTGTTTATATTAATATGAATAGAATTGTTGAATGAGGCTGGGTTTCACTGAGGTTCAGCTTTGTGATCAATGTTCGTTCTGTTTATATTAATATGAATAAAATTGATGAATGAGGCTGGATTTCACTGAGGTTCAGCTTTGTAGTCAATGCTTGTTCTGTTTATATTAATATGAATATAATTGATGAATGAGGTTTGGTTTCACTAAGATTCAGCTTTGTGGTCAATGTTGGTTCTTTTTATATTAATATGAATATAATTGATGAATAAGGCTGGGTTTCACTGAGGTTAAACTCATTGATCAATGTTGGTTCTGTTTATATTAATATGAATATAACTGATGAATGAGGCTGGTTTTCACTGAGGTTCAGCTTTGTGGTCAATGTTGGTTCTGTTTATATTAATATGAATATAATTGATGAATGATGCTGGGTTTCACTGAGGTTCAGCTTTGTGATCAATGTTGGTTCTGTTTATATTAATATGAATATAATTGAGGAATGAGGCTGGGTTTCACTGAGGCTAAACTCATTGATCAATGTTGGTTCTGTTTATATTAATATGAATAAAATTGATGAATGAGGCTGGATTTCACTGAGGTTCAGCTTTGTGATCAATGTCGGTTCTGTTTATATTAATATGAATATAATTGATGAATGAGGTTGGGTTTCACTGAGGTTCAGCTTTGTGATCAATGTTGGTTCTGTTTATATTAATATGAATATAATTGAGGAATAAGGCTGCGTTTCACTGAGGTTAAACTCATTGATCAATGATGGTTCTGTTTCTATTAAAATGAATATAATTGATGATTGAGGCTTGGTTTCACTGAGGTTCAGCTTTGTGATCAATGTTGGTTCTGTATATATTTATATGAATATAATTAATGAATGAGGCTGTGTTTCAAAGAACTTAAACTCATTGATCAATGTTGGTTCTGTTTATAATAATATGAATATAATTGATGAATGAGGCTGGGTTTCACTGAGGTTAAACTCATTGATCAATGTTGGTTCTGTTTATATTAATATGAATATAATTGATGAATGAGGCTGGGTTTCACTGAGGTTCAGCTTTGTGATCAATGTTGGTTCTGTTTATATGAATATGAATATAATTGATGAATGAGGCTGGGTTTCACTGAGGTTCAGCTTTGTGATCAATGTTGGTTCTGTTTATATTAATATGAATATAATTGAGGAATGAGGCTGGGTTTCACTGAGGCTAAACTCATTGATCAATGTTGGTTCTGTTTATACTAATATAAATATAATTGAGGAACGAGGCTGGGTTTCAGTGAGGTTAAAGTCATTGATCAATGTTGGTTCTGTTTATATTAATATGAATAAAATTGATGAATGAGGCTGGGTTTCACTGAGGTTAAACTCATTGATCAATGTGCGTTCTGTTTATATTAATATGAATAAAATTGATGAATGAGGCTGGGTTTCACTGATGTTCAGCTTTGTGATCAATGTCGGTTCTGTTTATATTAATATGAATATAATTGATGAATGAGGTTGGGTTTCACTGAGGTTCAGCTTTGTGGTCAATGTTGGTTCTGTTTATATTAATATGAATATAATTGAGGAATAAGGCTGCGTTTCACTGAGGTTAAACTCATTGATCAATGTTGGTTCTGTTTATATTAAAATGAATATAAATGATGATTGAGAAATGGTTTCACTGAGGTTCAGCTTTGTGATCAATGTTGGTTCTGTATATATTTATATGAATAAAATTAATGAATAAGGCTGTGTTTCAAAGAAGTTAAACTCATTGATCAATGTTGGTTCATTTTATATTAATATGAATATAATTGATGAATGAGGCTGGGTTTCACTGAGGTTCAGCTTTGTGATCAATGTCGGTTCCGTTTATATTAATATGAATATAATTGATGAATGAGGCTGGGTTTCACTGAGGTTCAGCTTTTTGATCAAAGCTTGTTCTGTTTCTATTAATATGTATATAATTGATGAATGAGGCTGGGTTTCACTGAGGTTCATGTTTGTGATAAATGTTGGTTCTGTTTATATTTATATGAATATAATTGAGGAATGAGGCTGCGTTTCACTGAGGTTAAACTCATTAATCAATGTTGGTTCTGTTTATATTAATATGAATATAATTGGTGAATGAGTCTGGGTTTCACTGAGGTTCAGCTTTGTGATCAATGTTGGTTCTGTATATATTTATATGAATATAATTAATGAATGAGGCTGTGTTTGAAAGAACTTAAACTCATTGATCAATGTTGGTTCTGTTTATACTAATATGAATATAATTGAGGAATGAGGCTGCGTTTCACTGAGGTTAAACTCATTGATCAATGTTGGTTCTGTTTATATTAATATGAATAAAATTGATGAATGAGGCTGTGTTTCACTGAGGTTCAGCTTTGTGATCAATGTTGGTTCTGTTTATATTTATATGAATATAATTGAGGAATGAGGCTGCGTTTCACTGAGGTTAAACTCATTAATCAATGTTGGTTCTGTTTATATTAATATGAATATAATTGATGAATGAGGCTGGGTTTCACTGAGGTTCAGCTTTGTGATCAATGTTGGTTCTGTTTATATTAATATGAATATAATTGATGAATGAGGCTGGGTTTCACTGAGGTTCAGCTTTGTGATCAATGTTGGTTCTGTTTATATTAATATGAATATAATTGATGATTGAGGCTTGGTTTCACTGAGGTTCAGCTTTGTGATCAATGTTGGTTCTGTATATATTTATATGAATATAATTAATGAATGAGGCTGTGTTTCAAAGAAGTTAAACTCATTGATCAATGTTGGTTCTTTTTATATTAATATGAATATAATTGATGAATGAGGCTGGGTTTCACTGAGGTTCAGCTTTGTGATCAATGTTGGTTCTGTTTATATTTATATGAATATAATTGAGGAATGAGGCTGCGTTTCACTGAGGTTAAACTCATTAATCAATGTTGGTTCTGTTTATATTAATATGAATATAATTGATGAATGAGGCTGGGTTTCACTGAGGTTCAGCTTTGTGATCAATGTTGGTTCTGTATATATTTATATGAATATAATAAATGAATGAGGCTGTGTTTCAAAGAACTTAAACTCATTGATCAATATTGGTTCTGTTTATATTAATATGAATATAATTGATGAATGAGGCTGGGTTTCACTGAGGTTCAGCTTTGTGATCAATGTTGGTTCTGTTTATATTAATATGAATATAATTGATGAATGAGGCTGGGTTTCACTGAGATTCAGCTTTGTGATCAATGTTGGTTCTGTTTATATTAATATGAATATAATTGATGAATAAGGCTGGGTTTCACTGATGTTCAGCTTTGTGGTCAATGCTTGTTCTGTTTATATTAATATGTATATAATTGATGAAGTTGGCTGGGTTTCACTGAGGTTCAGCTTTGTGATCAATGTTGGTTCTGTTTATATTAATATGAATATAATTGAGGAATAAGGCTGTGTTTCACTGAGGTTAAACTCATTGATCAATGATGGTTCTGTCTATATTAAAATGAATATAATTGATGATTGAGGCTTGGTTTCACTGAGGTTCAGCTTTGTGATCAATGTTGGTTCTGTATATATTTATATGAATATAATTAATGAATGAGGCTGTGTTTCAAAGAAGTTAAACTCATTGATCAATGTTGGTTCTTTTTATATTAATATGAATATAATTGATGAATGAGGCTGGGTTTCACTGAGGTTCAGCTTTGTGATCAATGTTGGTTCTGTTTATATTTATATGAAAATAATTGAGGAATGAGGCTGGGTTTCACTGAGGTTCAGCTTTGTGATCAATGTTGGTTCTGTTTATATTTATATGAATATAATTGAGGAATGAGGCTGCGTTTCACTGAGGTTAAACTCATTAATCAATGTTGGTTCTGTTTATATTAATATGAATATAATTGATGAATGAGGCTGGGTTTCACTGAGGTTCAGCTTTGTGATCAATGTTGGTTCTGTTTATATTAATATGAATATAATTGATGAATGAGGCTGGGTTTCACTGAGGTTCAGCTTTGTGATCAATGTTGGTTCTGTTTATATTAATATGAATATAATTGATGATTGAGGCTTGGTTTCACTGAGGTTCAGCTTTGTGATCAATGTTGGTTCTGTATATATTTATATGAATATAATTAATGAATGAGGCTGTGTTTCAAAGAAGTTAAACTCATTGATCAATGTTGGTTCTTTTTATATTAATATGAATATAATTGATGAATGAGGCTGGGTTTCACTGAGGTTCAGCTTTGTGATCAATGTTGGTTCTGTTTATATTTATATGAATATAATTGAGGAATGAGGCTGCGTTTCACTGAGGTTAAACTCATTAATCAATGTTGGTTCTGTTTATATTAATATGAATATAATTGATGAATGAGGCTGGGTTTCACTGAGGTTCAGCTTTGTGATCAATGTTGGTTCTGTATATATTTATATGAATATAATAAATGAATGAGGCTGTGTTTCAAAGAACTTAAACTCATTGATCAATATTGGTTCTGTTTATATTAATATGAATATAATTGATGAATGAGGCTGGGTTTCACTGAGGTTCAGCTTTGTGATCAATGTTGGTTCTGTTTATATTAATATGAATATAATTGATGAATGAGGCTGGGTTTCACTGAGATTCAGCTTTGTGATCAATGTTGGTTCTGTTTATATTAATATGAATATAATTGATGAATAAGGCTGGGTTTCACTGATGTTCAGCTTTGTGGTCAATGCTTGTTCTGTTTATATTAATATGTATATAATTGATGAAGTTGGCTGGGTTTCACTGAGGTTCAGCTTTGTGATCAATGTTGGTTCTGTTTATATTAATATGAATATAATTGAGGAATAAGGCTGTGTTTCACTGAGGTTAAACTCATTGATCAATGATGGTTCTGTCTATATTAAAATGAATATAATTGATGATTGAGGCTTGGTTTCACTGAGGTTCAGCTTTGTGATCAATGTTGGTTCTGTATATATTTATATGAATATAATTAATGAATGAGGCTGTGTTTCAAAGAAGTTAAACTCATTGATCAATGTTGGTTCTTTTTATATTAATATGAATATAATTGATGAATGAGGCTGGGTTTCACTGAGGTTCAGCTTTGTGATCAATGTTGGTTCTGTTTATATTTATATGAAAATAATTGAGGAATGAGGCTGGGTTTCACTGAGGATAAACTCATTAATCAATGTTGGTTCTGTTTATATTAATATGAATATAATTGATGAATGAGGCTGGGTTTCACTGAGGTTCAGCTTTGTGATCAATGTTGGTTCTATATATATTTATATGAATATAATTAATGAATGAGGCTGTGTTTCAAAGAACTTAAACTCATTGATCAATGTTGGTTCTGTTTATATTAATATGAATATAATTGAGGAATGAGGCTGGGTTTCACTGAGGTTCAGCTTTGTGGTCAATGTTGGTTCTGTTTATATTAATATGAATAAAATTGAAGAACGAGGCTGGATTTCACTGAGATTCAGCTTTGTGGTCAATGTTGGTTCTTTTTATATTAATATGAATATAATTGATGAATGAGGCTGGGTTTCACTGAGGTTAAACTCATTGATCAATATTGGTTCTGTTTATATTAATATGAATATAATTGATGAATGAGGCTGGGTTTCACTGATGTTTAGCTTTGTGATCAATGTTCGTTCTGTTTATATTAATATGAATATAATTGATGAATGAGGCTGGGTTTCACTGAGGTTCAGCTTTGTGATCAATGTTGGTTCTGTTTATATTAATATGAATATAATTGAGGAATGAGGCTGGGTTTCACTGAGGCTAAACTCATTGATCAATGTTGGTTCTGTTTATACTAATATAAATATAATTGAGGAACGAGGCTGCTTTTCACTGAGGTTAAACTCATTGATCAATGTTGGTTCTGTTTATATTAATATGAATAAAATTGATGAATGAGGCTGGGTTTCACTGAGGTTAAACTCATTGATCAATGTTGGTTCTGTTTATATTAATATGAATAAAATTGATGAATGAGGCTGGGTTTCACTGAGGTTCAGCTTTGTGATCAATGTTTGTTCTGTTTATATTAATATGAATATAATTGATGAATGAGGCTGGGTTTCACTGAGGTTCAGCTTTGTGATCAATGTTGGTTCTGTTTATATTAATATGAATATAATTGATGAATGAGGCTGGGTTTCACTGAGGTTCAGCTTTGTGATCAATGTTGGTTCTGTTTATATTAATATGAATATAATTGATGAATGAGGCTGGGTTTCACTGAGATTCAGCTTTGTGATCAATGTTGGTTCTGTTTATATTAATATGAATATAATTGATGAATAAGGCTGGGTTTCACTGAGGTTCAGCTTTGTGGTCAATGCTTGTTCTGTTTATATTAATATGTATATAATTGATGAATGAGGCTGGGTTTCACTGAGGTTCAGCTTTGTGATCAATGTTGGTTCTGTTTATATTAATATGAATATAATTGAGGAATAAGGCTGTGTTTCACTGAGGTTAAACTCATTGATCAATGATGGTTCTGTCTATATTAAAATGAATATAATTGATGATTGAGGCTTGGTTTCACTGAGGTTCAGCTTTGTGATCAATGTTGGTTCTGTATATATTTATATGAATATAATTAATGAATGAGGCTGTGTTTCAAAGAAGTTAAACTCATTGATCAATGTTGGTTCTTTTTATATTAATATGAATATAATTGATGAATGAGGCTGGGTTTCACTGAGGTTCAGCTTTGTGATCAATGTTGGTTCTGTTTATATTTATATGAAAATAATTGAGGAATGAGGCTGGGTTTCACTGAGGATAAACTCATTAATCAATGTTGGTTCTGTTTATATTAATATGAATATAATTGATGAATGAGGCTGGGTTTCACTGAGGTTCAGCTTTGTGATCAATGTTGGTTCTATATATATTTATATGAATATAATTAATGAATGAGGCTGTGTTTCAAAGAACTTAAACTCATTGATCAATGTTGGTTCTGTTTATATTAATATGAATATAATTGAGGAATGAGGCTGGGTTTCACTGAGGTTCAGCTTTGTGGTCAATGTTGGTTCTGTTTATATTAATATGAATAAAATTGAAGAACGAGGCTGGATTTCACTGAGATTCAGCTTTGTGGTCAATGTTGGTTCTTTTTATATTAATATGAATATAATTGATGAATGAGGCTGGGTTTCACTGAGGTTAAACTCATTGATCAATATTGGTTCTGTTTATATTAATATGAATATAATTGATGAATGAGGCTGGGTTTCACTGATGTTTAGCTTTGTGATCAATGTTCGTTCTGTTTATATTAATATGAATATAATTGATGAATGAGGCTGGGTTTCACTGAGGTTCAGCTTTGTGATCAATGTTGGTTCTGTTTATATTAATATGAATATAATTGAGGAATGAGGCTGGGTTTCACTGAGGCTAAACTCATTGATCAATGTTGGTTCTGTTTATACTAATATAAATATAATTGAGGAACGAGGCTGCTTTTCACTGAGGTTAAACTCATTGATCAATGTTGGTTCTGTTTATATTAATATGAATAAAATTGATGAATGAGGCTGGGTTTCACTGAGGTTCAGCTTTGTGATCAATGTTTGTTCTGTTTATATTAATATGAATATAATTGATGAATGAGGCTGGGTTTCACTGAGGTTCAGCTTTGTGATCAATGTTGGTTCTGTTTATATTAATATGAATATAATTGAGGAATAAGGCTGTGTTTCACTGAGGTTAAACTCATTGATCAATGTTGGTTCTGTTTATATTAAAATGAATATAAATGATGATTGAGGCTTGGTTTCACTGAGGTTCAGCTTTGTGATCAATGTTGGTTCGGTATATATTTATATGAATAAAATTAATGAATGAGGCTGTGTTTCAAAGAAGTTAAACTCATTGATCAATGTTGGTTCTTTTTATATTAATATGAATATAATTGATGAATGAGGCTGGGTTTCACTGAGGTTCAGCTTTGTGATCAATGTCGGTTCTGTTTATATTAATATGAATATAATTGATGAATGAGGCTGGGTTTCACTGAGGTTCAGCTTTTTGATCAATGCTTGTTCTGTTTCTATTAATATGTATATAATTGATGAATGAGGCTGTGTTTCACTGAGGTTCAGCTTTGTGATCAATGTTGGTTCTGTTTATATTTATATGAATATAATTGAAGAATGAGGCTGCGTTTCACTGAGGTTAAACTCATTAATCAATGTTGGTTCTGTTTATATTAATATGAATATAATTGATGAATGAGGCTGGGTTTCACTGAGGTTCAGCTTTGTGATCAATGTTGGTTCTGTATATATTTATATGAATATAATAAATGAATGAGGCTGTGTTTCAAAGAACTTAAACTCATTGATCAATGTTGGTTCTGTTTATATTAATATGAATATAATTGAGGAATGAGGCTGCGGTTCACTGAGGTTAAACTCATTGATCAATGTTGGTTCTGTTTATATTAATATGAATAAAATTGATGAATGAGGCTGGGTTTCACTGAGGTTCAGCTTTGTGATCAATGTTGGTTCTGTTTATATTAATATGAATATAATTGATGAATGAGTCTGGGTTTCACTGAGGTTCAGCTTTGTGATCAATGTTGGTTCTGTATATATTTATATGAATATAATTAATGAATGAGGCTGTGTTTCAAAGAACTTAAACTCATTGATCAATGTTGGTTCTGTTTATATTAATATGAATATAATTGATGAATGAGGCTGGGTTTCACTGAAGTTCAGCTTTGTGATCAATGTTGGTTCTGTTTATATTAATATGAATAAAATTGATGAATGAGGCTGGATTTCACTGAGATTCAGCTTTGTGGTCAATGTTGGTTCTTTTTATATTAATATGAATATAATTGATGAATCAGGCTGGGTTTCACTGAGGTTAAACTCATTGATCAATATTGGTTCTGTTTATATTAATATGAATATAATTGATGAATGAGGCTGGGTTTCACTGAGGTTTAGCTTTGTGATCAATATTGGTTCTGTTTATATTAATATGAATATAATTGATGAATGAGGCTGGGTTTCACTGAGATTCAGCTTTGTGGTCAATGTTGGTTCTGTTTATATTAATATGAATATAATTGATGAATGAGGCTGGGTTTCACTGAGGTTCAGCTTTGTGATCAATGTTGGTTCTCTTTATATTAATATGACTATAATTGAGGAATGCGGCTGGGTTTCACTGATGTTCAGCATTGTGATCAATGTTGGTTCTCTTTATATTAATATGAACATAATTGAGGAATGAGACTGCGTTTCACTGAGGTTAAACTCATTGATCAATGTTGGTTCTGTTTATATTAATATGACTATAATTGAGGAATGCGGCTGGGTTTCACTGATGTTCAGCATTGTGATCAATGTTGGTTCTCTTTATATTAATATGAACATAATTGAGGAATGAGACTGCGTTTCACTGAGGTTAAACTCATTGATCAATGTTGGTTCTGTTTATATTAATATGAATATAATTGATAAATGAGGCTGGGTTTCACTGAGGTTCAGCTTTGTGATCAATGTTTGTTCTGTTTATATTAATATGAATATAATTGAGGAATGAGGCTGCGTTTCACTGAGGTTAAACTCATTGATCAATGTTGGTTCTGTTTATATTAATATGAATATAATTGATGAATGAGGCTGGGTTTCACTGAGGTTCATCTTTGTGGTCAATGCTTGTTCTGTTTATATTAATATGTATATAATTGATGAATGAGGCTGGGTTTCACTGAGGTTCAGCTTTGTGATCAATGTTTGTTCTGTTTATATTAATATGAATATAATTGATGAATGAGGCTGGGTTTCACTGAGGTTCATCTTTGTGGTCAATGCTTGTTCTGTTTATATTAATATGTATATAATTGATGAATGAGGCTGGGTTTCACTGAGGTTCAGCTTTGTGATCAATGTTGGTTCTGTTTATATTAATATGTATATAATTGATGAATGAGGCTAGGTTTCACTGAGGTTCAGCTTTGTGATCAATGTTGGTTCTGTATATATTTATATGAATATAATTAATGAATGAGGCTGTGTTTCAAAGAACTTAAACTCATTGATCAATGTTGGTTCTGTTTATATTAATATGAATAAAATTGATGAATGAGGCTGGGTTTCACTGAGATTCAGCTTTGTGGTCAATGTTGGTTCTTTTTATATTAATATGAATATAATTGATGAATGAGGCTGGGTTTCACTGAGGTTAAACTGATTGATCAATATTGGTTCTGTTTATATTAATATGAATATAATTGATGAATTAGGCTGGGTTTCACTGAGGTTCAGCTTTGTGATCAATGTTGGTTCTGTATATATTTATATGAATAAAATTAATGAATAAGGCTGTGTTTCAAAGAAGTTAAACTCATTGATCAATGTTGGTTCATTTTATATTAATATGAATATAATTGATGAATGAGGCTGGGTTTCACTGAGGTTCAGCTTTGTGATCAATGTCGGTTCTGTTTATATTAATATGAATATAATTGATGAATGAGGCTGGGTTTCACTGAGGTTCAGCTTTTTGATCAATGCTTGTTCTGTTTCTATTAATATGTATATAATTGATGAATGAGGCTGGGTTTCACTGAGGTTCATGTTTGTGATAAATGTTGGTTCTGTTTATATTTATATGAATATAATTGAGGAATAAGGCTGGGTTTCACTGAGGTTCAGCTTTGTGGTCAATGCTTGTTCTGTTTATATTAATATGAATATAATTGATGAATGAGGCTGGGTTTCACTGAGGTTCAGCTTTGTGATCAATGTTGGTTCTGTTTATATTAATATGAATATAATTGAGGAATAAGGCTGTGTTTCACTGAGGTTAAACTCATTGATCAATGATGGTTCTGTCTATATTAAAATGAATATAATTGATGATTGAGGCTTGGTTTCACTGAGGTTCAGCTTTGTGATCAATGTTGGTTCTGTATATATTTATATGAATATAATTAATGAATGAGGCTGTGTTTCAAAGAAGTTAAACTCATTGATCAATGTTGGTTCTTTTTATATTAATATGAATATAATTGATGAATGAGGCTGGGTTTCACTGAGGTTCAGCTTTGTGATCAATGTTGGTTCTGTTTATATTCATATGAATATAATTGAGGAATGAGGCTGCGTTTCACTGAGGTTAAACTCATTAATCAATGTTGGTTCTGTTTATATTAATATGAATATAATTGATGAATGAGGCTGGGTTTCACTGAGGTTCAGCTTTGTGATCAATGTTGGTTCTGTATATATTTATATGAATATAATAAATGAATGAGGCTGTGTTTCAAAGAACTTAAACTCATTGATCAATATTGGTTCTGTTTATATTAATATGAATATAATTGATGAATTAGGCTGGGTTTCACTGAGGTTCAGCTTTGTGATCAATGTTGGTTCTGTTTATATTAATATGAATATAATTGATGAATGAGGCTGGGTTTCACTGAGGTTCAGCTTTGTGATCAATGTTGGTTCTGTTTATATTAATATGAATATAATTGATGAATGAGGCTGGGTTTCACTGAGATTCAGCTTTGTGATCAATGTTGGTTCTGTTTATATTAATATGTATATAATTGATGAATGAGGCTGGGTTTCACTGAGGTTCAGCTTTGTGATCAATGTTGGTTCTGTTTATATTAATATGAATATAATTGAGGAATAAGGCTGTGTTTGACTGAGGTTAAACTCATTGATCAATGATGGTTCTGTCTATATTAAAATGAATATAATTGATGATTGAGGCTTGGTTTCACTGAGGTTCAGCTTTGTGATCAATGTTGGTTCTGTATATATTTATATGAATATAATTAATGAATGAGGCTGTGTTTCAAAGAAGTTAAACTCATTGATCAATGTTGGTTCTTTTTATATTAATATGAATATAATTGATGAATGAGGCTGGGTTTCACTGAGGTTCAGCTTTGTGATCAATGTTGGTTCTGTTTATATTTATATGAAAATAATTGAGGAATGAGGCTGCGTTTCACTGAGGATAAACTCATTAATCAATGTTGGTTCTGTTTATATTAATATGAATATAATTGATGAATGAGGCTGGGTTTCACTGAGGTTCAGCTTTGTGATCAATGTTGGTTCTATATATATTTATATGAATATAATTAATGAATGAGGCTGTGTTTCAAAGAACTTAAACTCATTGATCAATGTTGGTTCTGTTTATATTAATATGAATATAATTGAGGAATGAGGCTGGGTTTCACTGAGGTTCAGCTTTGTGGTCAATGTTGGTTCTGTTTATATTAATATGAATAAAATTGAAGAACGAGGCTGGATTTCACTGAGATTCAGCTTTGTGGTCAATGTTGGTTCTTTTTATATTAATATGAATATAATTGATGAATGAGGCTGGGTTTCACTGACGTTTAGCTTTGTGATCAATGTTCGTTCTGTTTATATTAATATGAATATAATTGATGAATGAGGCTGGGTTTCACTGAGGCTAAACTCATTGATCAATGTTGGTTCTGTTTATACTAATATAAATATAATTGAGGGACGAGGCTGCTTTTCACTGAGGTTAAACTCATTGATCAATGTTGGTTCTGTTTATATTAATATGAATAAAATTGATGAATGAGGCTGGGTTTCACTGAGGTTAAACTCATTGATCAATGTTGGTTCTGTTTATATTAATATGAATAAAATTGATGAATGAGGCTGGGTTTCACTGATGTTCAGCTTTGTGATCAATGTCGGTTCTGTTTATATTAATATGAATATAATTGATGAATGAGGCTGGGTTTCACTGAGGTTCAGCTTTGTGATCAATGTTGGTTCTGTTTATATTAATATGAATATAATTGAGGAATAAGGCTGTGTTTCACTGAGGTTAAACTCATTGATCAATGTTGGTTCTGTTTATATTAAAATGAATATAAATGATGATTGAGGCTTGGTTTCACTGAGGTTCAGCTTTGTGATCAATGTTGGTTCGGTATATATTTATATGAATAAAATTAATGAATGAGGCTGTGTTTCAAAGAAGTTAAACTCATTGATCAATGTTGGTTCTTTTTATATTAAAATGAATATAAATGATGATTGAGGCTTGGTTTCACTGAGGTTCAGCTTTGTGATCAATGTTGGTTCGGTATATATTTATATGAATAAAATTAATGAATGAGGCTGTGTTTCAAAGAAGTTAAACTCATTGATCAATGTTGGTTCTTTTTATATTAATATGAATATAATTGATGAATGAGGCTGGGTTTCACTGAGGTTCAGCTTTGTGATCAATGTCGGTTCTGTTTATATTAATATGAATATAATTGATGAATGAGGCTGGGTTTCACTGAGGTTCAGCTTTTTGATCAATGCTTGTTCTGTTTCTATTAATATGTATATAATTGATGAATGAGGCTGTGTTTCACTGAGGTTCAGCTTTGTGATCAATGTTGGTTCTGTTTATATTTATATGAATATAATTGAAGAATGAGGCTGCGTTTCACTGAGGTTAAACTCATTAATCAATGTTGGTTCTGTTTATATTAATATGAATATAATTGATGAATGAGGCTGGGTTTCACTGAGGTTCAGCTTTGTGATCAATGTTGGTTCTGTATATATTTATATGAATATAATAAATGAATGAGGCTGTGTTTCAAAGAACTTAAACTCATTGATCAATGTTGGTTCTGTTTATATTAATATGAATATAATTGAGGAATGAGGCTGCGGTTCACTGAGGTTAAACTCATTGATCAATGTTGGTTCTGTTTATATTAATATGAATAAAATTGATGAATGAGGCTGGGTTTCACTGAGGTTCAGCTTTGTGATCAATGTTGGTTCTGTTTATATTAATATGAATATAATTGATGAATGAGTCTGGGTTTCACTGAGGTTCAGCTTTGTGATCAATGTTGGTTCTGTATATATTTATATGAATATAATTAATGAATGAGGCTGTGTTTCAAAGAACTTAAACTCATTGATCAATGTTGGTTCTGTTTATATTAATATGAATATAATTGATGAATGAGGCTGGGTTTCACTGAGGTTCAGCTTTGTGATCAATGTTGGTTCTGTTTATATTAATATGAATAAAATTGATGAATGAGGCTGGATTTCACTGAGATTCAGCTTTGTGGTCAATGTTGGTTCTTCTTATATTAATATGAATATAATTGATGAATCAGGCTGGGTTTCACTGAGGTTAAACTCATTGATCAATATTGGTTCTGTTTATATTAATATGAATATAATTGATGAATGAGGCTGGGTTTCACTGAGGTTTAGCTTTGTGATCAATATCGGTTCTGTTTATATTAATATGAATATAATTGATGAATGAGGCTGGGTTTCACTGAGATTCAGCTTTGTGGTCAATGTTGGTTCTGTTTATATTAATATGAATATAATTGATGAATGAGGCTGGGTTTCACTGAGGTTCAGCTTTGTGTTCAATGTTGGTTCTGTTTATATTAATATGACTATAATTGAGGAATGCGGCTGGGTTTCACTGATGTTCAGCATTGTGATCAATGTTGGTTCTCTTTATATTAATATGAACATAATTGAGGAATGAGACTGCGTTTCACTGAGGTTAAACTCATTGATCAATGTTGGTTCTGTTTATATTAATATGAATATAATTGATAAATGAGGCTGGGTTTCACTGAGGTTCAGCTTTGTGATCAATGTTTGTTCTGTTTATATTAATATGAATATAATTGAGGAATGAGGCTGCGTTTCACTGAGGTTAAACTCATTGATCAATGTTGGTTCTGTTTATATTAATATGAATATAATTGATGAATGAGGCTGGGTTTCACTGAGGTTCATCTTTGTGGTCAATGCTTGTTCTGTTTATATTAATATGTATATAATTGATGAATGAGGCTGGGTTTCACTGAGGTTCAGCTTTGTGATCAATGTTTGTTCTGTTTATATTAATATGAATATAATTGATGAATGAGGCTGGGTTTCACTGAGGTTCATCTTTGTGGTCAATGCTTGTTCTGTTTATATTAATATGTATATAATTGATGAATGAGGCTGGGTTTCACTGAGGTTCAGCTTTGTGATCAATGTTGGTTCTGTTTATATTAATATGTATATAATTGATGAATGAGGCTAGGTTTCACTGAGGTTCAGCTTTGTGATCAATGTTGGTTCTGTATATATTTATATGAATATAATTAATGAATGAGGCTGTGTTTCAAAGAACTTAAACTCATTGATCAATGTTGGTTCTGTTTATATTAATATGAATAAAATTGATGAATGAGGCTGGGTTTCACTGAGATTCAGCTTTGTGGTCAATGTTGGTTCTTTTTATATTAATATGAATATAATTGATGAATTAGGCTGGGTTTCACTGAGGTTCAGCTTTGTGATCAATGTTGGTTCTTTTTATATTAATATGAATATAATTGATGAATGAGGCTGGGTTTCACTGAGGATAAACTTATTGATCAATGTTGGTTCTGTTTATATTAATATGAATATAATTGATGAATGAGGCTGGGTTTCACTGAGGTTCAGCTTTGTGATCAATGTTTGTTCTGTTTATATTAATATGAATATAATTGATGAATGAGGCTGGGTTTCACTGAGGTTCATCTTTGTGGTCAATGCTTGTTCTGTTTATATTAATATGTATATAATTGATGAATGAGACTGGGTTTCACTGAGGTTCAGCTTTGTGATCAATGTTTGTTCTGTTTATATTAATATGAATATAATTGATGAATGAGGCTGGGTTTCACTGAGGTTCATCTTTGTGGTCAATGCTTGGTGTGTTTATATTAATATGTATATAATTGATGAATGAGGCTGGGTTTCACTGAGGTTCAGCTTTGTGATCAATGTTGGATCTGTTTATATTATTATGTATATAATTGATGAATGAGGCTAGGTTTCACTGAGGTTCAGCTTTGTGATCAATGTTGGTTCTGTATATATTTATATGAATATAATTAATGAATGAGGCTGTGTTTCAAAGAACTTAAACTCATTGATCAATGTTGGTTCTGTTTATATTAATATGAATATAATTGAGGAATGAGGCTGCGTTTCACTGAGGTTAAACTCATTGATCAATGTTGGTTCTGTTTATATTAATATGAATAAAATTGATGAATGAGGCTGGGTTTCACTGAGATTCAGCTTTGTGGTCAATGTTGGTTCTTTTTATATTAATATGAATATAATTGATGAATGAGGCTGGGTTTCACTGAGGTTAAACTCATTGATCAATATTGGTTCTGTTTATATTAATATGAATATAATTGATGAATTAGGCTGGGTTTCACTGAGGTTCAGCTTTGTGATCAATGTTGGTTCTTTTTATATTAATATGAATATAATTGATGAATGAGGCTGGGTTTCACTGAGGTTCAGCTTTGTGATCAATGTTGGTTCTGTTTATATTAATATGAATATAATTGATGAATGAGGCTGGGTTTCACTGAGATTCAGCTTTGTGATCAATGTTGGTTCTGTTTATATTAATATGAATATAATTGATGAATAAGGCTGGGTTTCACTGAGATTCAGCTTTGTGGTCAATGTTGGTTCTGTTTATATTAATATGAATATAATTGATGAATGAGGCTGGGTTTCACTAAGGTACAGCTTTGTGTTCAATGTTGGTTCTGTTTATATTAATATGAATATAATTGAGGAATGTGGCTGGGTTTCACTGATGTTCAGCTTTGTGATCAATGTTGGTTCTCTTTATATTAATATGAACATAATTGAGGAATGAGGCTGCGTTTCACTGAGGTTAAACTCATTGATCAATGTTGGTTCTGTTTATATTAATATGAATATAACTGATGAATGAAGCTGGGTTTCACTGAGGTTCAGCTTTGTGATCAATGTTGGTTCTGTTTATATGAATATGAATATAATTGAGGAATGAGGCTGGGTTTCACTGAGGTTAAACTCATTGATCAATGTTGGTTCTGTTTATATTAATATGAATATAATTGATGAATGAGGCTGGGTTTCACTGAGGTTCAGCTTTGTGGTCAATGCTTGTTCTGTTTATATTAATATGTATATAATTGAGGAATAAGGCTGCGTTTCACTGAGGTTAAATTCATTGATCAATGATGGTTCTGTCTATATTAAAATGAATATAATTGATGATTGAGGCTTGGTTTCACTGAGGTTCAGCTTTGTGATCAATGTTGGTTCTGTATATATTTATATGAATATAATTGATGAATGAGGCTGTGTTTCAAAGAACTTAAACTCATTGATCAATGTTGGTTCTGTTTATAATAATATGAATATAATTGATGAATGAGGCTGCGTTTCACTGAGGTTAAACTCATTGATCAATGTTGGTTCTGTTTATATTAATATGAATATAATTGATGAATGAGGCTGGGTTTCACTGAGGTTCAGCTTTGTGATCAATGTTTGTTCTGTTTATATTAATATGAATATAATTGATGAATGAGGCTGGGTTTCACTGAGGTTCAGCTTTGTGGTCAATGCTTGTTCTGTTTATATTAATATGTATATAATTGATGAATGAGGCTGGGTTTCACTGAGGTTCAGCTTTGTGATCAATGTTGGTTCTGTTTATATTAATATGAATATAATTGAGGAATGAGGCTGGGTTTCACTGAGGCTAAACTCATTGATCAATGTTGGTTCTGTTTATACTAATATAAATATAATTGAGGAACGAGGCTGCGTTTGACTGAGGTTAAATTCATTGATCAATGTTGGTTCTGTTTATATTAATATGAATAAAATTGATGAATGAGGCTGGGTTTCACTGAGGTTAAACTCATTGATCAATGTTGGTTCTGTTTATATTAATATGAATAAAATTGATGAATGAGGCTGGGTTTCACTGATGTTCAGCTTTGTGATCAATGTCGGTTCTGTTTATATTAATATGAATATAATTGATGAATGAGGTTGGGTTTCACTGAGGTTCAGCTTTGTGGTCAATGCTTGTTTTGTTTATATTAATATGTATATAATTGATGAATGTGGCTGGGTTTCACTGAGGTTCAGCTTTGTTATCAATGTTGGTTCTGTTTATATTAATATGAATATAATTGAGGAATAAGGCTGGGTTTCACTGAGATTCAGCTTTGTGGTCAATGTTGGTTCTTTTTATATTAATATGAATATAATTGATGAATGAGGCTGGGTTTCACTGAGGTTCAGCTTTGTGATCAATGTTGGTTCTGTTTATATTTATATGAATATAATTGAGGAATGACGCTGCGTTTCACTGAGGATAAACTCATTAATCAATGTTGGTTCTGTTTATATTAATATGAATATAATTGATGAATGAGGCTGGGTTTCACTGAGATTCAGCTTTGTGGTCAATGTTGGTTCTTTTTATATTAATATGAATATAATTGATGAATGAGGCTGGGTTTCACTGAGGTTCAGCTTTGTGATCAATGTTGGTTCTGTTTATATTTATATGAATATAATTGAGGAATGAGGCTGCGTTTCACTGAGGATAAACTCATTAATCAATGTTGGTTCTGTTTATATTAATATGAATATAATTGATGAATGAGGCTGGGTTTCACTGAGGTTCAGCTTTGTGATCAATGTTGGTTCTGTATATATTTATATGAATATAATTAATGAATGAGGCTGTGTTTCAAAGAACTTAAACTCATTGATCAATGTTGGTTCTGTTTATATTAATATGAATATAATTGAGGAATGAGGCTGCGTTTCACTGAGGTTAAACTCATTGATCAATGATGGTTCTGTCTATATTAAAATTAATATAATTGATGATTAAGGCTTGGTTTCACTGAGGTTCAGCTTTGTGATCAATGTTGGTTCTGTATATATTAATATGAATATAATTGATGAATGAGGCTGGGTTTCACTGAGGTTCAGCTTTGTGGTCAATGCTTGTTCTGTTTATATTAATATGTATATAATTGATGAATGAGGCTGGGTTTCACTGAGGTTCAGCTTTGTGATCAATGTTGGTTCTGTTTATATTAATATGAATATAATTGAGGAATGAGGCTGGGTTTCACTGAGGCTAAACTCATTGATCAATGTTGGTTCTGTTTATACTAATATAAATATAATTGAGGAACGAGGCTGCGTTTCACTGAGGTTAAATTCATTGATCAATGTTGGTTCTGTTTATATTAATATGAATAAAATTGATGAATGAGGCTGGGTTTCACTGAGGTTAAACTCATTGATCAATGTTGGTTCTGTTTATATTAATATGAATAAAATTGATGAATGAGGCTGGGTTTCACTGATGTTCAGCTTTGTGATCAATGTCGGTTCTGTTTATATTAATATGAATATAATTGATGAATGAGGTTGGGTTTCACTGAGGTTCAGCTTTGTGGTCAATGCTTGTTTTGTTTATATTAATATGTATATAATTGATGAATGAGGCTGGGTTTCACTGAGGTTCAGCTTTGTGATCAATGTTGGTTCTGTTTATATTAATATGAATATAATTGAGGAATAAGGCTGGGTTTCACTGAGATTCAGCTTTGTGGTCAATGTTGGTTCTTTTTATATTAATATGAATATAATTGATGAATGAGGCTGGGTTTCACTGAGGTTCGGCTTTGTGATCAATGTTGGTTCTGTTTATATTTATATGAATATAATTGAGGAATGACGCTGCGTTTCACTGAGGATAAACTCATTAATCAATGTTGGTTCTGTTTATATTAATATGAATATAATTGATGAATGAGGCTGGGTTTCACTGAGATTCAGCTTTGTGGTAAATGTTGGTTCTTTTTATATTAATATGAATATATTTGATGAATGAGGCTGGGTTTCACTGAGGTTCAGCTTTGTGATCAATGTTGGTTCTGTTTATATTTATATGAATATAATTGAGGAATGAGGCTGCGTTTCACTGAGGATAAACTCATTAATCAATGTTGGTTCTGTTTATATTAATATGAATATAATTGATGAATAAGGCTGGGTTTCACTGAGATTCAGCTTTGTGGTCAATGTTGGTTCTGTTTATATTAATATGAATATAATTGATGAATGAGGCTGGGTTTCACTGAGGTTCAGCTTTGTGATCAATGTTGGTTCTCTTTATATTAATATGAACATAATTGAGGAATGAGGCTGCGTTTCACTGAGGTTAAACTCATTGATCAATGTTGGTTCTGTTTATATTAATATGAATATAATTGATGAATGAGGCTGGGTTTCACTGAGGTTCAGCTTTGTGATCAATGTTTGTTCTGTTTATATTACTATGAATATAATTGAGGAATGAGGCTGCGTTTAACTGAGGTTAAACTCATTGATCAATGTTGGTTCTGTTTATATTAATATGAATATAACTGATGAATGAGGCTGGGTTTCACTGAGGTTCAGCTTTGTGATCAATGTTGGTTCTGTTTATATGAATATGAATATAATTGAGGAATGAGGCTGGGTTTCACTGAGGTTAAACTCATTGATCAATGTTGGTTCTCTTTATATTAATATGAACATAATTGAGGAATGAGGCTGCGTTTCACTGAGGTTAAACTCATTGATCAATGTTGGTTCTGTTTATATTAATATGAATATAATTGATGAATGAGGCTGGGTTTCACTGAGGTTCAGCTTTGTGATCAATGTTTGTTCTGTTTATATTACTATGAATATAATTGAGGAATGAGGCTGCGTTTCACTGAGGTTAAACTCATTGATCAATGTTGGTTCTGTTTATATTAATATGAATATAACTGATGAATGAGGTTGGGTTTCACTGAGGTTCAGCTTTGTGGTCAATGCTTGTTTTGTTTATATTAATATGTATATAATTGATGAATGAGGCTGGGTTTCACTGAGGTTCAGCTTTGTGATCAATGTTGGTTCTGTTTATATTAATATGAATATAATTGAGGAATAAGGCTGGGTTTCACTGAGATTCAGCTTTGTGGTCAATGTTGGTTCTTTTTATATTAATATGAATATAATTGATGAATGAGGCTGGGTTTCACTGAGATTCAGCTTTGTGGTCAATGTTGGTTCTGTTTGTATTAATATGAATATAATTGATGAATGAGGCTGGGTTTCACTGAGGTTCAGCTTTGTGTTCAATGTTGGTTCTGTTTATATTAATATGACTATAATTGAGGAATGCGGCTGGGTTTCACTGATGTTCAGCATTGTGATCAATGTTGGTTCTCTTTATATTAATATGAACATAATTGAGGAATGAGACTGCGTTTCACTGAGGTTAAACTCATTGATCAATGTTGGTTCTGTTTATATTAATATGAATATAATTGATAAATGAGGCTGGGTTTCACTGAGGTTAAGCTTTGTGATCAATGTTTGTTCTGTTTATATTAATATGAATATAATTGAGGACTGAGGCTGCGTTTCACTGAGGTTAAACTCATTGATCAATGTTGGTTCTGTTTATATTAATATGAATATAACTGATGAATGAGGCTGGGTTTCACTGAGGTTCAGCTTTGTGATCAATGTTGGTTCTGTTTATATGAATATGAATATAATTGAGGAATGAGGCTGGGTTTCACTGAGGTTAAACTCATTGATCAATGTTGGTTCTGTTTATATTAATATGAATATAATTGATGAATGAGGCTGGGTTTCACTGAGGTTCAGCTTTGTGATCAATGTTTGTTCTGTTTATATTAATATGAATATAATTGATGAATGAGGCTGGGTTTCACTGAGGTTCATCTTTGTGGTCAATGCTTGTTCTGTTTATATTAATATGTATATAATTGATGAATGAGGCTGGGTTTCACTGAGGTTCAGCTTTGTGATCAATGTTTGTTCTGTTTATATTAATATGAATATAATTGATGAATGAGGCTGGGTTTCACTGAGGTTCATCTTTGTGGTCAATGCTTGTTCTGTTTATATTAATATGTATATAATTGATGAATGAGGCTGGGTTTCACTGAGGTTCAGCTTTGTGATCAATGTTGGTTCTGTTTATATTAATATGTATATAATTGATGAATGAGGCTAGGTTTCACTGAGGTTCAGCTTTGTGATCAATGTTGGTTCTGTATATATTTATATGAATATAATTAATGAATGAGGCTGTGTTTCAAAGAACTTAAACTCATTGATCAATGTTGGTTCTGTTTATATTAATATGAATAAAATTGATGAATGAGGCTGGGTTTCACTGAGATTCAGCTTTGTGGTCAATGTTGGTTCTTTTTATATTAATATGAATATAATTGATGAATGAGGCTGGGTTTCACTGAGGTTAAACTGATTGATCAATATTGGTTCTGTTTATATTAATATGAATATAATTGATGAATTAGGCTGGGTTTCACTGAGGTTCAGCTTTGTGATCAATGTTGGTTCTTTTTATATTAATATGAATATAATTGATGAATGAGGCTGGGTTTCACTGAGGTTAAACTCATTGATCAATGTTGGTTCTGTTTATATTAATATGAATATAATTGATGAATGAGGCTGGGTTTCACTGAGGTTCAGCTTTGTGATCAATGTTTGTTCTGTTTATATTAATATGAATATAATTGATGAATGAGGCTGGGTTTCACTGAGGTTCATCTTTGTGGTCAATGCTTGTTCTGTTTATATTAATATGTATATAATTGATGAATGAGACTGGGTTTCACTGAGGTTCAGCTTTGTGATCAATGTTTGTTCTGTTTATATTAATATGAATATAATTGATGAATGAGGCTGGGTTTCACTGAGGTTCATCTTTGTGGTCAATGCTTGTTGTGTTTATATTAATATGTATATAATTGATGAATGAGGCTGGGTTTCACTGAGGTTCAGCTTTGTGATCAATGTTGGTTCTGTTTATATTATTATGTATATAATTGATGAATGAGGCTAGGTTTCACTGAGGTTCAGCTTTGTGATCAATGTTGGTTCTGTATATATTTATATGAATATAATTAATGAATGAGGCTGTGTTTCAAAGAACTTAAACTCATTGATCAATGTTGGTTCTGTTTATATTAATATGAATATAATTGAGGAATGAGGCTGCGTTTCACTGAGGTTAAACTCATTGATCAATGTTGGTTCTGTTTATATTAATATGAAGAAAATTGATGAATGAGGCTGGGTTTCACTGAGATTCAGCTTTGTGGTCAATGTTGGTTCTTTTTATATTAATATGAATATAATTGATGAATGAGGCTGGGTTTCACTGAGGTTAAACTCATTGATCAATATTGGTTCTGTTTATATTAATATGAATATAATTGATGAATTAGGCTGGGTTTCACTGAGGTTCAGCTTTGTGATCAATGTTGGTTCTTTTTATATTAATATGAATATAATTGATGAATGAGGCTGGGTTTCACTGAGGTTCAGCTTTGTGATCAATGTTGGTTCTGTTTATATTAATATGAATATAATTGATGAATAAGGCTGGGTTTCACTGAGATTCAGCTTTGTGGTCAATGTTGGTTCTGTTTATATTAATATGAATATAATTGATGAATGAGGCTGGGTTTCACTAAGGTACAGCTTTGTGTTCAATGTTGGTTCTGTTTATATTAATATGAATATAATTGAGGAATGTGGCTGGGTTTCACTGATGTTCAGCTTTGTGATCAATGTTGGTTCTCTTTATATTAATATGAACATAATTGAGGAATGAGGCTGCGTTTCACTGAGGTTAAACTCATTGATCAATATTGGTTCTGTTTATATTAATATGAATATAACTGATGAATGAAGCTGGGTTTCACTGAGGTTCAGCTTTGTGATCAATGTTGGTTCTGTTTATATGAATATGAATATAATTGAGGAATGAGGCTGGGTTTCACTGAGGTTAAACTCATTGATCAATGTTGGTTCTGTTTATATTAATATGAATATAATTGATGAATGAGGCTGGGTTTCACTGAGGTTCAGCTTTGTGGTCAATGCTTGTTCTGTTTATATTAATATGTATATAATTGATGAATGAGGCTGGGTTTCACTGAGGTTCAGCTTTGTGATCAATATTGGTTCTGTTTATATTAATATGAATATAATTGAGGAATAAGGCTGCGTTTCACTGAGGTTAAATTCATTGATCAATGATGGTTCTGTCTATATTAAAATGAATATAATTGATGATTGAGGCTTGGTTTCACTGAGGTTCAGCTTTGTGATCAATGTTGGTTCTGTATATATTTATATGAATATAATTAATGAATGAGGCTGTGTTTCAAAGAACTTAAACTCATTGATCAATGTTGGTTCTGTTTATAATAATATGAATATATTGATGAATGAGGCTGCGTTTCACTGAGGTTAAACTCATTGATCAATGTTGGTTCTGTTTATATTAATATGAATATAATTGATGAATGAGGCTGGGTTTCACTGAGGTTCAGCTTTGTGATCAATGTTTGTTCTGTTTATATTAATATGAATATAATTGATGAATGAGGCTGGGTTTCACTGAGGTTCAGCTTTGTGGTCAATGCTTGTTCTGTTTATATTAATATGTATATAATTGATGAATGAGGCTGGGTTTCACTGAGGTTCAGCTTTGTGATCAATGTTGGTTCTGTTTATATTAATATGAATATAATTGAGGAATGAGGCTGGGTTTCACTGAGGGTAAACTCATTGATCAATGTTGGTTCTGTTTATACTAATATAAATATAATTGAGGAACGAGGCTGTGTTTCACTGAGGTTAAATTCATTGATCAATGTTGGTTCTGTTTATATTAATATGAATAAAATTGATGAATGAGGCTGGGTTTCACTGAGGTTAAACTCATTGATCAATGTTGGTTCTGTTTATATTAATATGAATAAAATTGATGAATGAGGCTGGGTTTCACTGATGTTCAGCTTTGTGATCAATGTCGGTTCTGTTTATATTAATATGAATATAATTGATGAATGAGGTTGGGTTTCACTGAGGTTCAGCTTTGTGGTCAATGCTTGTTTTGTTTATATTAATATGTATATAATTGATGAATGTGGCTGGGTTTCACTGAGGTTCAGCTTTGTTATCAATGTTGGTTCTGTTTATATTAATATGAATATAATTGAGGAATAAGGCTGGGTTTCACTGAGATTCAGCTTTGTGGTCAATGTTGGTTCTTTTTATATTAATATGAATATAATTTATGAATGAGGCTGGGTTTCACTGAGGTTCAGCTTTGTGATCAATGTTGGTTCTGTTTATATTTATATGAATATAATTGAGGAATGACGCTGCGTTTCACTGAGGATAAACTCATTAATCAATGTTGGTTCTGTTTATATTAATATGAATATAATTGATGAATGAGGCTGGGTTTCACTGAGATTCAGCTTTGTGGTCAATGTTGGTTCTTTTTATATTAATATGAATATAATTGATGAATGAGGCTGGGTTTCACTGAGGTTCAGCTTTGTGATCAGTGTTGGTTCTGTTTATATTTATATGAATATAATTGAGGAATGAGGCTGCGTTTCACTGAGGATAAACTCATTAATCAATGTTGGTTCTGTTTATATTAATATGAATATAATTGATGAATGAGGCTGGGTTTCACTGAGGTTCAGCTTTGTGATCAATGTTGGTTCTGTATATATTTATATGAATATAATTAATGAATGAGGCTGTGTTTCAAAGAACTTAAACTCATTGATCAATGTTGGTTCTGTTTATATTAATATGAATATAATTGAGGAATGAGGCTGCGTTTCACTGAGGTTAAACTCATTGATCAATGATGGTTCTGTCTATATTAAAATGAATATAATTGATGATTAAGGCTTGGTTTCACTGAGGTTCAGCTTTGTGATCAATGTTGGTTCTGTATATATTAATATGAATATAATTGATGAATGAGGCTGGGTTTCACTGAGGTTCAGCTTTGTGGTCAATGCTTGTTCTGTTTATATTAATATGTATATAATTGATGAATGAGGCTGGGTTTCACTGAGGTTCAGCTTTGTGATCAATGTTGGTTCTGTTTATATTAATATGAATATAATTGAGGAATGAGGCTGGGTTTCACTGAGGCTAAACTCATTGATCAATGTTGGTTCTGTTTATACTAATATAAATATAATTGAGGAACGAGGCTGCGTTTCACTGAGGTTAAATTCATTGATCAATGTTGGTTCTGTTTATATTAATATGAATAAAATTGATGAATGAGGCTGGGTTTCACTGAGGTTAAACTCATTGATCAATGTTGGTTCTGTTTATATTAATATGAATAAAATTGATGAATGAGGCTGGGTTTCACTGATGTTCAGCTTTGTGATCAATGTCGGTTCTGTTTATATTAATATGAATATAATTGATGAATGAGGTTGGGTTTCACTGAGGTTCAGCTTTGTGGTCAATGCTTGTTTTGTTTATATTAATATGTATATAATTGATGAATGAGGCTGGGTTTCACTGAGGTTCAGCTTTGTGATCAATGTTGGTTCTGTTTATATTAATATGAATATAATTGAGGAATAAGGCTGGGTTTCACTGAGATTCAGCTTTGTGGTCAATGTTGGTTCTTTTTATATTAATATGAATATAATTGATGAATGAGGCTGGGTTTCACTGAGGTTCAGCTTTGTGATCAATGTTGGTTCTGTTTATATTTATATGAATATAATTGAGGAATGACGCTGCGTTTCACTGAGGATAAACTCATTAATCAATGTTGGTTCTGTTTATATTAATATGAATATAATTGATGAATGAGGCTGGGTTTCACTGAGATTCAGGTTTGTGGTCAATGTTGGTTCTTTTTATATTAATATGAATATATTTGATGAATGAGGCTGGGTTTCACTGAGGTTCAGCTTTGTGATCAATGTTGGTTCTGTTTATATTTATATGAATATAATTGAGGAATGAGGCTGCGTTTCACTGAGGATAAACTCATTAATCAATGTTGGTTCTGTTTATATTAATATGAATATAATTGATGAATAAGGCTGGGTTTCACTGAGATTCAGCTTTGTGGTCAATGTTGGTTCTGTTTATATTAATATGAATATAATTGATGAATGAGGCTGGGTTTCACTGAGGTTCAGCTTTGTGATCAATGTTGGTTCTGTTTATATGAATATGAATATAATTGAGGAATGAGGCTGGGTTTCACTGAGGTTAAACTCATTGATCAATGTTGGTTCTCCTTATATTAATATGAACATAATTGAGGAATGAGGCTTCGTTTCACTGAGGTTAAACTCATTGATCAATGTTGGTTCTGTTTATATTAATATGAATATAATTGATGAATGAGGCTGGGTTTCACTGAGGTTCAGCTTTGTGATCAATGTTTGTTCTGTTTATATTACTATGAATATAATTGAGGAATGAGGCTGCGTTTCACTGAAGTTAAACTCATTGATCAATGTTGGTTCTGTTTATATTAATATGAATATAACTGATGAATGAGGCTGGGTTTCACTGAGGTTCAGCTTTGTGATCAATGTTGGTTCTGTTTATATGAATATGAATATAATTGAGGAATGAGGCTGGGTTTCACTGAGGTTAAACTCATTGATCAATGTTGGTTCTGTTTATATTAATATGAATATAATTGATGAATGAGGCTGGGTTTCACTGAGGTTCAGCTTTGTGATCAATGTTGGTTCTGTTTATATGAATATGAATATAATTGAGGAATGAGGCTGGGTTTCACTGAGGTTAAACTCATTGATCAATGTTGGTTCTGTTTATATTAATATGAATATAATTGAGGAATGAGGCTGGGTTTCACTGAGGCTAAACTCATTGATCAATGTTGGTTCTGTTTATACTAATATAAATATAATTGAGGAACGAGGCTGCGTTTCACTGAGGTTAAATTCATTGATCAATGTTGGTTCTGTTTATATTAATATGAATAAAATTGATGAATGAGGCTGGGTTTCACTGAGGTTAAACTCATTGATCAATGTTGGTTCTGTTTATATTAATATGAATAAAATTGATGAATGAGGCTGGGTTTCACTGATGTTCAGCTTTGTGATCAATGTCGGTTCTGTTTATATTAATATGAATATAATTGATGAATGAGGTTGGGTTTCACTGAGGTTCAGCTTTGTGGTCAATGCTTGTTTTGTTTATATTAATATGTATATAATTGATGAATGAGGCTGGGTTTCACTGAGGTTCAGCTTTGTGATCAATGTTGGTTCTGTTTATATTAATATGAAAATAATTAAGGAATAAGGCTGGGTTTCACTGAGATTCAGCTTTGTGGTCAATGTTGGTTCTTTTTATATTAATATGAATATAATTGATGAATGAGGCTGGGTTTCACTGAGGTTCAGCTTTGTGATCAATGTTGGTTCTGTTTATATTTACATGAACATAATTGAGGAATGAGGCTGCGTTTCACTGAGGATAAACTCATTAATCAATGTTGGTTCTGTTTATATTAATATGAATATAATTGATGAATGAGGCTGGGTTTCACTGAGGTTCAGCTTTGTGATCAATGTTGGTTCTGTTTATATTAATATGAATATAATTGAGGAATGAGGCTGCGTTTCACTGAGGTTAAACTCATTGATCAATGTTGGTTCTGTTTATATTAATATGAATAAAATTGATGAATGAGGCTGGGTTTCACTGAGATTCAGCTTTGTGGTCAATGTTGGTTCTTTTTATATTAATATGAATATAATTGATGAATGAGGCTGGGTTTCACTGAGATTCAGCTTTGTGATCAATGTTGGTTCTGTTTATATTAATATGAATATAATTGATGAATAAGGCTGGGTTTCACTGAGATTCAGCTTTGTGGTCAATGTTGGTTCTGTTTATATTAATATGAATATAATTGATGAATGAGGCTGGGTTTCACTGAGATTCAGCTTTGTGGTCAATGTTGGTTCTTTTTATATTAATATGAATATAATTGATGAATGAGGCTGGGTTTCACTGAGGTTCAGCTTTGTGATCAATGTTGGTTCTGTTTATATTAATATGAATATAATTGAGGAATGAGGCTGCGTTTCACTGAGGATAAACTCATTAATCAATGTTGGTTCTGTTTATATTAATATGAATATAATTGATGAATGAGGCTGGGTTTCACTGAGGTTCAGCTTTGTGATCAATGTTGGTTCTGTTTATATTAATATGAATATAATTGAGGAATGAGGCTGCGTTTCACTGAGGTTAAACTCATTGATCAATGTTGGTTCTGTTTATATTAATATGAATAAAATTGATGAATGAGGCTGGGTTTCACTGAGATTCAGCTTTGTGGTCAATGTTGGTTCTTTTTATATTAATATGAATATAATTGATGAATGAGGCTGGGTTTCACTGAGATTCAGCTTTGTGATCAATGTTGGTTCTGTTTATATTAATATGAATATAATTGATGAATAAGGCTGGGTTTCACTGAGATTCAGCTTTGTGGTCAATGTTGGTTCTGTTTATATTAATATGAATATAATTGATGACTGAGGCTGGGTTTCACTGAGGTTCAGCTTTGTGATCAATGTTGGTTCTGTTTATATTAATATGAATATAATTGATGAATGAGGCTGGGTTTCACTGAGATTCAGCTTTGTGATCAATGTTGGTTCTGTTTATATTAATATGAATATAATTGATGAATAAGGCTGGGTTTCACTGAGATTCAGCTTTGTGGTCAATGTTGGTTCTGTTTATATTAATATGAATATAATTGATGACTGAGGCTGGGTTTCACTGAGGTTCAGCTTTGTGATCAATGTTGGTTCTCTTTATATTAATATGAACATAATTGAGGAATGAGGTTGCGTTTCACTGAGGTTAAACTCATTGATCAATGTTGGTTCTGTTTATATTAATATGAATATAATTGATGAATGAGGCTGGGTTTCACTGAGGTTCAGCTTTGTGATCAATGTTTGTTCTGTTTATATTACTATGAATATAATTGAGGAATGAGGCTGCGTTTCACTGAGGTTAAACTCATTGATCAATGTTGGTTCTGTTTATATTAATATAAATATAATTGAGGAACGAGGCTGCGTTTCACTGAGGTTAAATTCATTGATCAATGTTGGTTCTGTTTATATTAATATGAATAAAATTGATGAATGAGGCTGGGTTTCACTGAGGTTAAACTCATTGATCAATGTTGGTTCTGTTTATATTAATATGAATAAAATTGATGAATGAGGCTGGGTTTCACTGATGTTCAGCTTTGTGATCAATGTCGGTTCTGTTTATATTAATATGAATATAATTGATGAATGAGGTTGGGTTTCACTGAGGTTCAGCTTTGTGGTCAATGCTTGTTTTGTTTATATTAATATGTATATAATTGATGAATGAGGCTGGGTTTCACTGAGGTTCAGCTTTGTGATCAATGTTGGTTCTGTTTATATTAATATGAATATAATTGAGGAATAAGGCTGGGTTTCACTGAGATTCAGCTTTGTGGTCAATGTTGGTTCTTTTTATATTAATATGAATATAATTGATGAATGAGGCTGGGTTTCACTGAGGTTCAGCTTTGTGATCAATGTTGGTTCTGTTTATATTTATATGAATATAATTGAGGAATGACGCTGCGTTTCACTGAGGATAAACTCATTAATCAATGTTGGTTCTGTTTATATTAATATGAATATAATTGATGAATGAGGCTGGGTTTCACTGAGATTCAGGTTTGTGGTCAATGTTGGTTCTTTTTATATTAATATGAATATATTTGATGAATGAGGCTGGGTTTCACTGAGGTTCAGCTTTGTGATCAATGTTGGTTCTGTTTATATTTATATGAATATAATTGAGGAATGAGGCTGCGTTTCACTGAGGATAAACTCATTAATCAATGTTGGTTCTGTTTATATTAATATGAATATAATTGATGAATAAGGCTGGGTTTCACTGAGATTCAGCTTTGTGGTCAATGTTGGTTCTGTTTATATTAATATGAATATAATTGATGAATGAGGCTGGGTTTCACTGAGATTCAGCTTTGTGGTCAATGTTGGTTCTTTTTATATTAATATGAATATAATTGATGAATGAGGCTGGGTTTCACTGAGGTTCAGCTTTGTGATCAATGTTGGTTCTGTTTATATTTACATGAATATAATTGAGGAATGAGGCTGCGTTTCACTGAGGTTAAACTCATTGATCAATGTTGGTTCTGTTTATATTAATATGAATATAATTGATGAATGAGGCTGGGTTTCACTGAGGTTCAGCTTTGTGATCAATGTTGGTTCTGTTTATATTAATATGAATATAATTGAGGAATGAGGCTGCGTTTCACTGAGGTTAAACTCATTGATCAATGTTGGTTCTGTTTATATTAATATGAATAAAATTGATGAATGAGGCTGGGTTTCACTGAGATTCAGCTTTGTGGTCAATGTTGGTTCTTTTTATATTAATATGAATATAATTGATGAATGAGGCTGGGTTTCACTGAGATTCAGCTTTGTGATCAATGTTGGTTCTGTTTATATTAATATGAATATAATTGATGAATAAGGCTGGGTTTCACTGAGATTCAGCTTTGTGGTCAATGTTGGTTCTGTTTATATTAATATGAATATAATTGATGAATGAGGCTGGGTTTCACTGAGATTCAGCTTTGTGGTCAATGTTGGTTCTTTTTATATTAATATGAATATAATTGATGAATGAGGCTGGGTTTCACTGAGGTTCAGCTTTGTGATCAATGTTGGTTCTGTTTATATTAATATGAATATAATTGAGGAATGAGGCTGCGTTTCACTGAGGATAAACTCATTAATCAATGTTGGTTCTGTTTATATTAATATGAATATAATTGATGAATGAGGCTGGGTTTCACTGAGGTTCAGCTTTGTGATCAATGTTGGTTCTGTTTATATTAATATGAATATAATTGAGGAATGAGGCTGCGTTTCACTGAGGTTAAACTCATTGATCAATGTTGGTTCTGTTTATATTAATATGAATAAAATTGATGAATGAGGCTGGGTTTCACTGAGATTCAGCTTTGTGGTCAATGTTGGTTCTTTTTATATTAATATGAATATAATTGATGAATGAGGCTGGGTTTCACTGAGATTCAGCTTTGTGATCAATGTTGGTTCTGTTTATATTAATATGAATATAATTGATGAATAAGGCTGGGTTTCACTGAGATTCAGCTTTGTGGTCAATGTTGGTTCTGTTTATATTAATATGAATATAATTGATGACTGAGGCTGGGTTTCACTGAGGTTCAGCTTTGTGATCAATGTTGGTTCTGTTTATATTAATATGAATATAATTGATGAATGAGGCTGGGTTTCACTGAGATTCAGCTTTGTGATCAATGTTGGTTCTGTTTATATTAATATGAATATAATTGATGAATAAGGCTGGGTTTCACTGAGATTCAGCTTTGTGGTCAATGTTGGTTCTGTTTATATTAATATGAATATAATTGATGACTGAGGCTGGGTTTCACTGAGGTTCAGCTTTGTGATCAATGTTGGTTCTCTTTATATTAATATGAACATAATTGAGGAATGAGGTTGCGTTTCACTGAGGTTAAACTCATTGATCAATGTTGGTTCTGTTTATATTAATATGAATATAATTGATGAATGAGGCTGGGTTTCACTGAGGTTCAGCTTTGTGATCAATGTTTGTTCTGTTTATATTACTATGAATATAATTGAGGAATGAGGCTGCGTTTCACTGAGGTTAAACTCATTGATCAATGTTGGTTCTGTTTATATTAATATAAATATAATTGAGGAACGAGGCTGCGTTTCACTGAGGTTAAATTCATTGATCAATGTTGGTTCTGTTTATATTAATATGAATAAAATTGATGAATGAGGCTGGGTTTCACTGAGGTTAAACTCATTGATCAATGTTGGTTCTGTTTATATTAATATGAATAAAATTGATGAATGAGGCTGCGTTTCACTGAGGTTAAACTCATTGATCAATGTTGGTTCTGTTTATATTAATATGAATATAATTGATGAATGAGGCTGGGTTTCACTGAGGTTCAGCTTTGTGATCAATGTTTGTTCTGTTTATATTACTATGAATATAATTGAATAATGAGGCTGCGTTTCACTGAGGTTAAACTCATTGATCAATGTTGGTTCTGTTTATATTAATATGAATATAACTGATGAATGAGGCTGGGTTTCACTGAGGTTCAGCTTTGTGATCAATGTTGGTTCTGTTTATATGAATATGAATATAATTGAGGAATAAGGCTGGGTTTCACTGAGGTTAAACTCATTGATCAATGTTGGTTCTGTTTATATTAATATGAATATAATTGATGAATGAGGCTGGGTTTCACTGAGGTTCAGCTTTGTGGTCAATGCTTGTTCTGTTTATATTAATATGTATATAATTGATGAATGAGGCTGGGTTTCACTGAGGTTAAACTCATTGATCAATGTTGGTTCTGTTTATATTAATATGAATATAATTGATGAATGAGGCTGGGTTTCACTGAGGTTCAGCTTTGTGGTCAATGCTTGTTCTGTTTATATTAATATGTATATAATTGATGAATGAGGCTGGGTTTCACTGAGGTTCAGCTTTGTGATCAATGTTGGTTCTGTTTATATTAATATGAATATAATTGAGGAATAAGGCTGCGTTTCACTGAGGTTAAATTCATTGATCAATGATGGTTCTGTCTATATTAAAATGAATATAATTGATGATTGAGGCTTGGTTTCACTGAGGTTCAGCTTTGTGATCAATGTTGGTTCTGTATATATTTATATGAACATAATTAATGAATGAGGCTGTGTTTAAAAGAACTTAAACTCATTGATCAATGTTGGTTCTGTTTATAATAATATGAATATAATTGATGAATGAGGCTGCGTTTCACTGAGGTTAAACTCATTGATCAATGTTGGTTCTGTTTATATTAATATGAATATAATTGATGAATGAGGCTGGGTTTCACTGAGGTTCAGCTGTGTGATCAATGTTTGTTCTGTTTATATTAATATGAATATAATTGATGAATGAGGCTGGGTTTCACTGAGGTTCAGCTTTGTGGTCAATGCTTGTTCTGTTTATATTAATATGTATATAATTGATGAATGAGGCTGGGTTTCACTGAGGTTCAGCTTTGTGATCAATGTTGGTTCTGTTTATATTATTATGAATATAATTGAGGAATGAGGCTGGGATTCACTGAGGCTAAACTCATTGATCAATGTTGGTTCTGTTTATACTAATATAAATATAATTGAGGAACGAGGCTGCGTTTCACTGAGGTTAAATTCATTGATCAATGTTGGTTCTGTTTATATTAATATGAATAAAATTGATGAATGAGGCTGGGTTTCACTGAGGTTAAACTCATTGATCAATGTTGGTTCTGTTTATATTAATATGAATAAAATTGATGAATGAGGCTGGGTTTCACTGATGTTCAGCTTTGTGATCAATGTCGGTTCTGTTTATATTAATATGAATATAATTGATGAATGAGGTTGGGTTTCACTGAGGTTCAGCTTTGTGGTCAATGCTTGTTTTGTTTATATTAATATGTATATAATTGATGAATGAGGCTGGGTTTCACTGAGGTTCAGCTTTGTGATCAATGTTGGTTCTGTTTATATTAATATGAAAATAATTAAGGAATAAGGCTGGGTTTCACTGAGATTCAGCTTTGTGGTCAATGTTGGTTCTTTTTATATTAATATGAATAAAATTGATGAATGAGGCTGGGTTTCACTGAGGTTCAGCTTTGTGATCAATGTTGGTTCTGTTTATATTTATATGAATATAATTGAGGAATGAGGCTGCGTTTCACTGAGGATAAACTCATTAATCAATGTTGGTTCTGTTTATATTAATATGAATATAATTGATGAATGAGGCTGGGTTTCACTGAGATTCAGCTTTGTGGTCAATGTTGGTTCTTTTTATATTAATATGAATATAATTGATGAATGAGGCTGGGTTTCACTGAGGTTCAGCTTTGTGATCAATGTTGGTTCTGTTTATATTAATATGAATATAATTGAGGAATGAGGCTGCGTTTCACTGAGGATAAACTCATTAATCAATGTTGGTTCTGTTTATATTAATATGAATATAATTGATGAATGAGGCTGGGTTTCACTGAGGTTCAGCTTTGTGATCAATGTTGTTTCTCTATATATTTATATGAATATAATTAATGAATGAGGCTGTGTTTCAAAGAACTTAAACTCATTGATCAATGTTGGTTCTGTTTATATTAATATGAATATAATTGAGGAATGAGGCTGCGTTTCACTGAGGTTAAACTCATTGATCAATGTTGGTTCTGTTTATATTAATATGAATAAAATTGATGAATGAGGCTGGGTTTCACTGAGATTCAGCTTTGTGGTCAATGTTGGTTCTTTTTATATTAATATGAATATAATTGATGAATGAGGCTGGGTTTCACTGAGGTTAAACTCATTGATCAATATTGGTACTGTTTATATTAATATGAATATAATTGATGAATGAGGCTGGGTTTCACTGAGGTTAAACTCATTGATCAATATTGGTTCTGTTTATATTAATATGAATATAATTGATGAATGAGGCTGGGTTTCACTGAGGTTCAGCTTTGTGATCAATGTTGGTTCTGTTTATATTAATATGAATATAATTGATGAATGAGGCTGGGTTTCACTGAGATTCAGCTTTGTGATCAATGTTGGTTCTGTTTATATTAATATGAATATAATTGATAAATAAGGCTGGGTTTCACTGAGATTCAGCTTTGTGGTCAATGTTGGTTCTGTTTATATTAATATGAATATAATTGATGACTGAGGCTGGGTTTCACTGAGGTTCAGCTTTGTGATCAATGTTGGTTCTCTTTATATTAATATGAACATAATTGAGGAATGAGGCTGCGTTTCACTGAGGTTAAACTCATTGATCAATGTTGGTTCTGTTTATATTAATATGAATATAATTGATGAATGAGACTGGGTTTCACTGAGGTTCAGCTTTGTGATCAATGTTTGTTCTGTTTATATTACTATGAATATAATTGAGGAATGAGGCTGCGTTTCACTGAGGTTAAACTCATTGATCAATGTTGGTTCTCTTTATATTAATATGAACATAATTGAGGAATGAGGCTGCGTTTCACTGAGGTTAAACTCATTGATCAATGTTGGTTCTGTTTATATTAATATGAATATAACTGATGAATGAGGCTGGGTTTCACTGAGGTTCAGCTTTGTGATCAATGTTGGTTCTGTTTATATGAATATGAATATAATTGAGGAATAAGGCTGGGTTTCACTGAGGTTAAACTCATTGATCAATGTTGGTTCTGTTTATATTAATATGAATATAATTGATGAATGAGGCTGGGTTTCACTGAGGTTCAGCTTTGTGGTCAATGCTCGTTCTGTTTATATTAATATGTATATAATTGATGAATGAGGCTGGGTTTCACTGAGGTTCAGCTTTGTGATCAATGTTGGTTCTGTTTATATTAATATGAATATAATTGAGGAATGAGGCTGGGTTTCACTGAGGCTAAACTCATTGATCAATGTTGGTTCTGTTTATACTAATATAAATATAATTGATGAATGAGGCTGGGTTTCACTGAGGTTCAGCTTTGTGATCAATGTTGGTTCTGTTTATATTAATATGAATAAAATTGATGAATGAGGCTGGGTTTCACTGAGGTTAAACTCATTGATCAATGTTGGTTCTGTTTATATTAATATGAATAAAATTGATGAATGAGGCTGGGTTTCACTGATGTTCAGCTTTGTGATCAATGTCGGTTCTGTTTATATTAATATGAATATAATTGATGAATGAGGTTGGGTTTCACTGAGGTTCAGCTTTGTGGTCAATGCTTGTTTTGTTTATATTAATATGTATATAATTGATGAATGAGGCTGGGTTTCACTGAGGTTCAGCTTTGTGATCAATGTTGGTTCTGTTTATATTAATATGAATATAATTGAGGAATAAGGCTGGGTTTCACTGAGATTCAGCTTTGTGGTCAATGTTGGTTCTTTTTATATTAATATGAATATAATTGATGAATGAGGCTGGGTTTCACTGAGGTTCAGCTTTGTGATCAATGTTGGTTCTGTTTATATTTATATGAATATAATTGAGGAATGAGGCTGCGTTTCACTGAGGATAAACTCATTAATCAATGTTGGTTCTGTTTATATTAATATGAATATAATTGATGAATGAGGCTGGGTTTCACTGAGATTCAGCTTTGTGGTCAATGTTGGTTCTTTTTATATTAATATGAATATAATTGATGAATGAGGCTGGGTTTCACTGAGGTTCAGCTTTGTGATCAATGTTGGTTCTGTTTATATTTATATGAATATAATTGAGGAATGAGGCTGCGTTTCACTGAGGATAAACTCATTAATCAATGTTGGTTCTGTTTATATTAATATGAATATAATTGATGAATGAGGCTGGGTTTCACTGAGGTTCAGCTTTGTGATCAATGTTGGTTCTGTATATATTTATATGAATATAATTAATGAATGAGGCTGTGTTTCAAAGAACTTAAACTCATTGATCAATGTTGGTTCTGTTTATATTAATATGAATATAATTAAAGAATGAGGCTGCGTTTCACTGAGGTTAAACTCATTGATCAATGTTGGTTCTGTTTATATTAATATGAATAAAATTGATGAATGAGGCTGGGTTTCACTGAGATTCAGCTTTGTGGTCAATGTTGGTTCTTTTTATATTAATATGAATATAATTGATGAATGAGGCTGGGTTTCACTGAGGTTAAACTCATTGATCAATATTGGTTCTGTTTATATTAATATGAATATAATTGATGAATTAGGCTGGATTTCACTGAGGTTCAGCTTTGTGATCAATGTTGGTTCTGTTTATATTAATATGAATATAATTGATGAATGAGGCTGGGTTTCACTGAGGTTAAACTCATTGATCAATGTTGGTTCTGTTTATATTAATATGAATATAATTGATGAATGAGGCTGGGTTTCACTGAGGTTCAGCTTTGTGGTCAATGCTTGTTCTGTTTATATTAATATGTATATAATTGATGAATGAGGCTGGGTTTCACTGAGGTTCAGCTTTGTGATCAATGTTGGTTCTGTTTATATTAATATGAATATAATTTAGGAATAAGGCTGCGTTTCACTGAGGTTAAATTCATTGATCAATGATGGTTCTGTCTATATTAAAATGAATATAATTGATGATTGAGGCTTGGTTTCACTGAGGTTCAGCTTTGTGATCAATGTTGGTTCTGTATATATTTATATGAACATAATTAATGAATGAGGCTGTGTTTAAAAGAACTTAAACTCATTGATCAATGTTGGTTCTGTTTATAATAATATGAATATAATTGATGAATGAGGCTGCGTTTCACTGAGGTTAAACTCATTGATCAATGTTGGTTCTGTTTATATTAATATGAATATAATTGATGAATGAGGCTGGGTTTCACTGAGGTTCAGCTGTGTGATCAATGTTTGTTCTGTTTATATTAATATGAATATAATTGATGAATGAGGCTGGGTTTCACTGAGGTTCAGCTTTGTGGTCAATGCTTGTTCTGTTTATATTAATATGTATATAATTGATGAATGAGGCTGGGTTTCACTGAGGTTCAGCTTTGTGATCAATGTTGGTTCTGTTTATATTATTATGAATATAATTGAGGAATGAGGCTGGGATTCACTGAGGCTAAACTCATTGATCAATGTTGGTTCTGTTTATACTAATATAAATATAATTGAGGAACGAGGCTGCGTTTCACTGAGGTTAAATTCATTGATCAATGTTGGTTCTGTTTATATTAATATGAATAAAATTGATGAATGAGGCTGGGTTTCACTGAGGTTAAACTCATTGATCAATGTTGGTTCTGTTTATATTAATATGAATAAAATTGATGAATGAGGCTGGGTTTCACTGATGTTCAGCTTTGTGATCAATGTCGGTTCTGTTTATATTAATATGAATATAATTGATGAATGAGGTTGGGTTTCACTGAGGTTCAGCTTTGTGGTCAATGCTTGTTTTGTTTATATTAATATGTATATAATTGATGAATGAGGCTGGGTTTCACTGAGGTTCAGCTTTGTGATCAATGTTGGTTCTGTTTATATTAATATGAAAATAATTAAGGAATAAGGCTGGGTTTCACTGAGATTCAGCTTTGTGGTCAATGTTGGTTCTTTTTATATTAATATGAATAAAATTGATGAATGAGGCTGGGTTTCACTGAGGTTCAGCTTTGTGATCAATGTTGGTTCTGTTTATATTTATATGAATATAATTGAGGAATGAGGCTGCGTTTCACTGAGGATAAACTCATTAATCAATGTTGGTTCTGTTTATATTAATATGAATATAATTGATGAATGAGGCTGGGTTTCACTGAGATTCAGCTTTGTGGTCAATGTTGGTTCTTTTTATATTAATATGAATATAATTGATGAATGAGGCTGGGTTTCACTGAGGTTCAGCTTTGTGATCAATGTTGGTTCTGTTTATATTAATATGAATATAATTGAGGAATGAGGCTGCGTTTCACTGAGGATAAACTCATTAATCAATGTTGGTTCTGTTTATATTAATATGAATATAATTGATGAATGAGGCTGGGTTTCACTGAGGTTCAGCTTTGTGATCAATGTTGTTTCTCTATATATTTATATGAATATAATTAATGAATGAGGCTGTGTTTCAAAGAACTTAAACTCATTGATCAATGTTGGTTCTGTTTATATTAATATGAATATAATTGAGGAATGAGGCTGCGTTTCACTGAGGTTAAACTCATTGATCAATGTTGGTTCTGTTTATATTAATATGAATAAAATTGATGAATGAGGCTGGGTTTCACTGAGATTCAGCTTTGTGGTCAATGTTGGTTCTTTTTATATTAATATGAATATAATTGATGAATGAGGCTGGGTTTCACTGAGGTTAAACTCATTGATCAATATTGGTTCTGTTTATATTAATATGAATATAATTGATGAATGAGGCTGGGTTTCACTGAGGTTAAACTCATTGATCAATATTGGTTCTGTTTATATTAATATGAATATAATTGATGAATGAGGCTGGGTTTCACTGAGGTTCAGCTTTGTGATCAATGTTGGTTCTGTTTATATTAATATGAATATAATTGATGAATGAGGCTGGGTTTCACTGAGATTCAGCTTTGTGATCAATGTTGGTTCTGTTTATATTAATATGAATATAATTGATAAATAAGGCTGGGTTTCACTGAGATTCAGCTTTGTGGTCAATGTTGGTTCTGTTTATATTAATATGAATATAATTGATGACTGAGGCTGGGTTTCACTGAGGTTCAGCTTTGTGATCAATGTTGGTTCTCTTTATATTAATATGAACATAATTGAGGAATGAGGCTGCGTTTCACTGAGGTTAAACTCATTGATCAATGTTGGTTCTGTTTATATTAATATGAATATAATTGATGAATGAGACTGGGTTTCACTGAGGTTCAGCTTTGTGATCAATGTTTGTTCTGTTTATATTACTATGAATATAATTGAGGAATGAGGCTGCGTTTCACTGAGGTTAAACTCATTGATCAATGTTGGTTCTCTTTATATTAATATGAACATAATTGAGGAATGAGGCTGCGTTTCACTGAGGTTAAACTCATTGATCAATGTTGGTTCTGTTTATATTAATATGAATATAACTGATGAATGAGGCTGGGTTTCACTGAGGTTCAGCTTTGTGATCAATGTTGGTTCTGTTTATATGAATATGAATATAATTGAGGAATAAGGCTGGGTTTCACTGAGGTTAAACTCATTGATCAATGTTGGTTCTGTTTATATTAATATGAATATAATTGATGAATGAGGCTGGGTTTCACTGAGGTTCAGCTTTGTGGTCAATGCTCGTTCTGTTTATATTAATATGTATATAATTGATGAATGAGGCTGGGTTTCACTGAGGTTCAGCTTTGTGATCAATGTTGGTTCTGTTTATATTAATATGAAAATAATTAAGGAATAAGGCTGGGTTTCACTGAGATTCAGCTTTGTGGTCAATGTTGGTTCTTTTTATATTAATATGAATAAAATTGATGAATGAGGCTGGGTTTCACTGAGGTTCAGCTTTGTGATCAATGTTGGTTCTGTTTATATTTATATGAATATAATTGAGGAATGAGGCTGCGTTTCACTGAGGATAAACTCATTAATCAATGTTGGTTCTGTTTATATTAATATGAATATAATTGATGAATGAGGCTGGGTTTCACTGAGATTCAGCTTTGTGGTCAATGTTGGTTCTTTTTATATTAATATGAATATAATTGATGAATGAGGCTGGGTTTCACTGAGGTTCAGCTTTGTGATCAATGTTGGTTCTGTTTATATTAATATGAATATAATTGAGGAATGAGGCTGCGTTTCACTGAGGATAAACTCATTAATCAATGTTGGTTCTGTTTATATTAATATGAATATAATTGATGAATGAGGCTGGGTTTCACTGAGGTTCAGCTTTGTGATCAATGTTGTTTCTCTATATATTTATATGAATATAATTAATGAATGAGGCTGTGTTTCAAAGAACTTAAACTCATTGATCAATGTTGGTTCTGTTTATATTAATATGAATATAATTGAGGAATGAGGCTGCGTTTCACTGAGGTTAAACTCATTGATCAATGTTGGTTCTGTTTATATTAATATGAATAAAATTGATGAATGAGGCTGGGTTTCACTGAGATTCAGCTTTGTGGTCAATGTTGGTTCTTTTTATATTAATATGAATATAATTGATGAATGAGGCTGGGTTTCACTGAGGTTAAACTCATTGATCAATATTGGTTCTGTTTATATTAATATGAATATAATTGATGAATGAGGCTGGGTTTCACTGAGGTTAAACTCATTGATCAATATTGGTTCTGTTTATATTAATATGAATATAATTGATGAATGAGGCTGGGTTTCACTGAGGTTCAGCTTTGTGATCAATGTTGGTTCTGTTTATATTAATATGAATATAATTGATGAATGAGGCTGGGTTTCACTGAGATTCAGCTTTGTGATCAATGTTGGTTCTGTTTATATTAATATGAATATAATTGATAAATAAGGCTGGGTTTCACTGAGATTCAGCTTTGTGGTCAATGTTGGTTCTGTTTATATTAATATGAATATAATTGATGACTGAGGCTGGGTTTCACTGAGGTTCAGCTTTGTGATCAATGTTGGTTCTCTTTATATTAATATGAACATAATTGAGGAATGAGGCTGCGTTTCACTGAGGTTAAACTCATTGATCAATGTTGGTTCTGTTTATATTAATATGAATATAATTGATGAATGAGACTGGGTTTCACTGAGGTTCAGCTTTGTGATCAATGTTTGTTCTGTTTATATTACTATGAATATAATTGAGGAATGAGGCTGCGTTTCACTGAGGTTAAACTCATTGATCAATGTTGGTTCTCTTTATATTAATATGAACATAATTGAGGAATGAGGCTGCGTTTCACTGAGGTTAAACTCATTGATCAATGTTGGTTCTGTTTATATTAATATGAATATAACTGATGAATGAGGCTGGGTTTCACTGAGGTTCAGCTTTGTGATCAATGTTGGTTCTGTTTATATGAATATGAATATAATTGAGGAATAAGGCTGGGTTTCACTGAGGTTAAACTCATTGATCAATGTTGGTTCTGTTTATATTAATATGAATATAATTGATGAATGAGGCTGGGTTTCACTGAGGTTCAGCTTTGTGGTCAATGCTCGTTCTGTTTATATTAATATGTATATAATTGATGAATGAGGCTGGGTTTCACTGAGGTTCAGCTTTGTGATCAATGTTGGTTCTGTTTATATTAATATGAATATAATTGAGGAATGAGGCTGGGTTTCACTGAGGCTAAACTCATTGATCAATGTTGGTTCTGTTTATACTAATATAAATATAATTGATGAATGAGGCTGGGTTTCACTGAGGTTCAGCTTTGTGATCAATGTTGGTTCTGTTTATATTAATATGAATAAAATTGATGAATGAGGCTGGGTTTCACTGAGGTTAAACTCATTGATCAATGTTGGTTCTGTTTATATTAATATGAATAAAATTGATGAATGAGGCTGGGTTTCACTGATGTTCAGCTTTGTGATCAATGTCGGTTCTGTTTATATTAATATGAATATAATTGATGAATGAGGTTGGGTTTCACTGAGGTTCAGCTTTGTGGTCAATGCTTGTTTTGTTTATATTAATATGTATATAATTGATGAATGAGGCTGGGTTTCACTGAGGTTCAGCTTTGTGATCAATGTTGGTTCTGTTTATATTAATATGAATATAATTGAGGAATAAGGCTGGGTTTCACTGAGATTCAGCTTTGTGGTCAATGTTGGTTCTTTTTATATTAATATGAATATAATTGATGAATGAGGCTGGGTTTCACTGAGGTTCAGCTTTGTGATCAATGTTGGTTCTGTTTATATTTATATGAATATAATTGAGGAATGAGGCTGCGTTTCACTGAGGATAAACTCATTAATCAATGTTGGTTCTGTTTATATTAATATGAATATAATTGATGAATGAGGCTGGGTTTCACTGAGATTCAGCTTTGTGGTCAATGTTGGTTCTTTTTATATTAATATGAATATAATTGATGAATGAGGCTGGGTTTCACTGAGGTTCAGCTTTGTGATCAATGTTGGTTCTGTTTATATTTATATGAATATAATTGAGGAATGAGGCTGCGTTTCACTGAGGATAAACTCATTAATCAATGTTGGTTCTGTTTATATTAATATGAATATAATTGATGAATGAGGCTGGGTTTCACTGAGGTTCAGCTTTGTGATCAATGTTGGTTCTGTATATATTTATATGAATATAATTAATGAATGAGGCTGTGTTTCAAAGAACTTAAACTCATTGATCAATGTTGGTTCTGTTTATATTAATATGAATATAATTAAAGAATGAGGCTGCGTTTCACTGAGGTTAAACTCATTGATCAATGTTGGTTCTGTTTATATTAATATGAATAAAATTGATGAATGAGGCTGGGTTTCACTGAGATTCAGCTTTGTGGTCAATGTTGGTTCTTTTTATATTAATATGAATATAATTGATGAATGAGGCTGGGTTTCACTGAGGTTAAACTCATTGATCAATGTTGGTTCTCTTTATATTAATATGAACATAATTGAGGAATGAGGCTGCGTTTCACTGAGGTTAAACTCATTGATCAATGTTGGTTCTGTTTATATTAATATGAATATAACTGATGAATGAGGCTGGGTTTCACTGAGGTTCAGCTTTGTGATCAATGTTGGTTCTGTTTATATGAATATGAATATAATTGAGGAATAAGGCTGGGTTTCACTGAGGTTAAACTCATTGATCAATGTTGGTTCTGTTTATATTAATATGAATATAATTGATGAATGAGGCTGGGTTTCACTGAGGTTCAGCTTTGTGGTCAATGCTCGTTCTGTTTATATTAATATGTATATAATTGATGAATGAGGCTGGGTTTCACTGAGGTTCAGCTTTGTGATCAATGTTGGTTCTGTTTATATTAATATGAATATAATTGAGGAATGAGGCTGGGTTTCACTGAGGCTAAACTCATTGATCAATGTTGGTTCTGTTTATACTAATATAAATATAATTGATGAATGAGGCTGGGTTTCACTGAGGTTCAGCTTTGTGATCAATGTTGGTTCTGTTTATATTAATATGAATAAAATTGATGAATGAGGCTGGGTTTCACTGAGGTTAAACTCATTGATCAATGTTGGTTCTGTTTATATTAATATGAATAAAATTGATGAATGAGGCTGGGTTTCACTGATGTTCAGCTTTGTGATCAATGTCGGTTCTGTTTATATTAATATGAATATAATTGATGAATGAGGTTGGGTTTCACTGAGGTTCAGCTTTGTGGTCAATGCTTGTTTTGTTTATATTAATATGTATATAATTGATGAATGAGGCTGGGTTTCACTGAGGTTCAGCTTTGTGATCAATGTTGGTTCTGTTTATATTAATATGAATATAATTGAGGAATAAGGCTGGGTTTCACTGAGATTCAGCTTTGTGGTCAATGTTGGTTCTTTTTATATTAATATGAATATAATTGATGAATGAGGCTGGGTTTCACTGAGGTTCAGCTTTGTGATCAATGTTGGTTCTGTTTATATTTATATGAATATAATTGAGGAATGAGGCTGCGTTTCACTGAGGATAAACTCATTAATCAATGTTGGTTCTGTTTATATTAATATGAATATAATTGATGAATGAGGCTGGGTTTCACTGAGATTCAGCTTTGTGGTCAATGTTGGTTCTTTTTATATTAATATGAATATAATTGATGAATGAGGCTGGGTTTCACTGAGGTTCAGCTTTGTGATCAATGTTGGTTCTGTTTATATTTATATGAATATAATTGAGGAATGAGGCTGCGTTTCACTGAGGATAAACTCATTAATCAATGTTGGTTCTGTTTATATTAATATGAATATAATTGATGAATGAGGCTGGGTTTCACTGAGGTTCAGCTTTGTGATCAATGTTGGTTCTGTATATATTTATATGAATATAATTAATGAATGAGGCTGTGTTTCAAAGAACTTAAACTCATTGATCAATGTTGGTTCTGTTTATATTAATATGAATATAATTAAAGAATGAGGCTGCGTTTCACTGAGGTTAAACTCATTGATCAATGTTGGTTCTGTTTATATTAATATGAATAAAATTGATGAATGAGGCTGGGTTTCACTGAGATTCAGCTTTGTGGTCAATGTTGGTTCTTTTTATATTAATATGAATATAATTGATGAATGAGGCTGGGTTTCACTGAGGTTAAACTCATTGATCAATATTGGTTCTGTTTATATTAATATGAATATAATTGATGAATTAGGCTGGATTTCACTGAGGTTCAGCTTTGTGATCAATGTTGGTTCTGTTTATATTAATATGAATATAATTGATGAATGAGGCTGGGTTTCACTGAGGTTCAGCTTTGTGATCAATGTTAGTTCTGTTTATATTAATATGAATATAATTGATGAATGAGGCTGGGTTTCACTGAGATTCAGCTTTGTGATCAATGTTGGTTCTGTTTATATTAATATGAATATAATTGATGAATAAGGCTGGGTTTCACTGAGATTCAGCTTTGTGGTCAATGTTGGTTCTGTTTGTATTAATATGAATATAATTGATGAATGAGGCTGGGTTTCACTGAGGTTCAGCTTTGTGATCAATGTTGGTTCTCTTTATATTAATATGAACATAATTGAGGAATGAGGCTGCGTTTCACTGAGGTTAAACTCATTGATCAATGTTGGTTCTGTTTATATTAATATGAATATAATTGATGAATGAGGTTGGGTTTCACTGAGGTTCAGCTTTGTGGTCAATGCTTGTTCTGTTTATATTAATATGTATATAATTGATGAATGAGGCTGGGTTTCACTGAGGTTAAACTCATTGATCAATGTTGGTTCTGTTTATATGAATATGAATATAATTGAGGAATGAGGCTGGGTTTCACTGAGGTTAAACTCATTGATCAATGTTGGTTCTGTTTATATCAATATGAATATAATTGATGAATGAGGCTGGGTTTCACTGAGGTTCAGCTTTGTGATCAATGTTGGTTCTGTTTATATTAATATGAATATAATTGAGGAATAAGGCTGCGTTTCACTGAGGTTAAACTCATTGATCAATGTTGGTTCTGTTTATATTAAAATGAATATAATTGATGATTGAGGCTTGGTTTCACTGAGGTTCAGCTTTGTGATCAATGTTGGTTCTGTTTATATTAATATGAATATAATTGATGAATGAGGCTGGGTTTCACTGAGGTTCAGCTTTGTGGCCAATGTTGGTTCTGTTTATATTAATATGAATATAATTGATGAATGAGGCTGGGTTTCACTGAGGTTAAACTCATTGATCAATGTTGGTTCTGTATATATTTATATGAATGTAATTAATGAATGAGGCTGTGCTTCAAAGAACTTAAACGCATTGATCAATGTTGGTTCTGTTTATATTAATATGAATATAATTGAGGAATGAGGCTGCGTTTAACTGAGGTTAAACTCATTGATCAATGTTGGTTCTGTTTGTATTAATATGAATAGAATTGATGAATGAGGCTGGGTTTCACTGAGGTTCAGCTTTGTGATCAATGTTCGTTCTGTTTATATTAATAGGAATAAAATTGATGAATGAGGCTGGATTTCACTGAGGTTAAACTCATTGATCAATGTTGGTTCTGTTTATATTAATATGAATATAACTGATGAATGAGGCTGGTTTTCACTGAGGTTCAGCTTTGTGGTCAATGTTGGTTCTGTTTATATTAATATGAATATAATTGATGAATGAGGTTGGGTTTCACTGAGATTCAGCTTTGTGGTCAATGTTGGTTCTTTTTATATTAATATGAATATAATTGATGAATAAGGCTGGGTTTCACTGAGGTTAAACTCATTGATCAATGTTGGTTCTGTTTATATTAATATGAATATAACTGATGAATGAGGCTGGTTTTCACTGAGGTTCAGCTTTGTGGTCAATGTTGGTTCTGTTTATATTAATATGAATATAATTGATGAATGATGCTGGGTTTCACAGAGGTTCAGCTTTGTGATCAATGTTGGTTCTGTTTATATTAATATGAATATAATTGAGGAATGAGGCTGGGTTTCACTGAGGCTAAACTCATTGATCAATGTTGGTTCTGTTTATATTAATATGAATAAAATTGATGAATGAGGCTGGATTTCACTGAGGTTCAGCTTTGTGATCAATGTCGGTTCTGTTTATATTAATATGAATATAATTGATGAATGAGGTTGGGTTTCACTGAGGTTCAGCTTTGTGATCAATGTTGGTTCTGTTTATATTAATATGAATATAATTGAGGAATAAGGCTGCGTTTCACTGAGGTTAAACTCATTGATCAATGTTGGTTCTGTTTATATTAATATGAATATAATTGATGAATGAGGCTGGGTTTCACTGAGGTTCAGCTTTTTGATCAATGATGGTTCTGTTTATATTAATATGAATATAATTGATGAATAAGGCTGGGTTTCACTGAGGTTCAGCTTTGTGGCCAATGTTGGTTCTGTTTATATTAATATGAATATAATTGATGAATGAGGCTGGGTTTCACTGAGGTTAAACTCATTGATCAATGTTGGTTCTGTATATATTTATATGAATGTAATTAATGAATGAGGCTGTGCTTCAAAGAACTTAAACGCATTGATCAATGTTGGTTCTGTTTATATTAATATGAATATAATTGAGGAATGAGGCTGCGTTTAACTGTGGTTAAACTCATTGATCAATGTTGGTTCTGTTTATATTAATATGAATAGAATTGATGAATGAGGCTGGGTTTCACTGAGGTTCAGCTTTGTGATCAATGTTCGTTCTGTTTATATTAATATGAATAAAATTGATGAATGAGGCTGGATTTCACTGAGGTTCAGCTTTGTAGTCAATGCTTGTTCTGTTTATATTAATATGAATATAATTGATGAATGAGGTTGGGTTTCACTGAGATTCAGCTTTGTGGTCAATGTTGGTTCTTTTTATATTAATATGAATATAATTGATGAATAAGGCTGGGTTTCACTGAGGTTAAACTCATTGATCAATGTTGGTTCTGTTTATATTAATATGAATATAATTGATGAATGATGCTGGGTTTCACTGAGGTTCAGCTTTGTGATCAATGTTGGTTCTGTTTATATTAATATGAATATAATTGAGGAATGAGGCTGGGTTTCACTGAGGCTAAACTCATTGATCAATGTTGGTTCTGTTTATATTAATATGAATAAAATTGATGAATGAGGCTGGATTTCACTGAGGTTCAGCTTTGTGATCAATGTCGGTTCTGTTTATATTAATATGAATATAATTGATGAATGAGGTTGGGTTTCACTGAGGTTCAGCTTTGTGATCAATGTTGGTTCTGTTTATATTAATATGAATATAATTGAGGAATAAGGCTGCGTTTCAAAGAACTTAAACTCATTGATCAATGTTGGTTCTGTTTATAATAATATGAATATAATTGATGAATGAGGCTGGGTTTCACTGAGGTTAAACTCATTGATCAATGTTGGTTCTGTTTATATTAATATGAATATAATTGATGAATGAGGCTGGGTTTCACTGAGGTTCAGCTTTGTGATCAATGTCGGTTCTGTTTATATTAATATGAATATAATTGATGAATGAGGTTGGGTTTCACTGAGGTTCAGCTTTGTGATCAATGTTGGTTCTGTTTATATTACTATGAATATAATTGAGGAATGAGGCTGCGTTTCACTGAGGTTAAACTCATTGATCAATGTTGGTTCTGTTTATATTAATATGAATATAACTGATGAATGAGGCTGGGTTTCACTGAGGTTCAGCTTTGTGATCAATGTTGGTTCTGTTTATATTAATATGAATATAATTGATGAATGAGGCTGGGTTTCACTGAGGTTAAACTCATTGGTCAATGTTGGTTCTGTATATATTTATATGAATGTAATTAATGAATGAGGCTGTGCTTCAAAGAACTTAAACGCATTGATCAATGTTGGTTCTGTTTATATTAATATGAATATAATTGAGGAATGAGGCTGCGTTTAACTGAGGTTAAACTCATTGATCAATGTTGGTTCTGTTTGTATTAATATGAATAGAATTGATGAATGAGGCTGGGTTTCACTGAGGTTCAGCTTTGTGATCAATGTTCGTTCTGTTTATATTAATATGAATAAAATTGATGAATGAGGCTGGATTTCACTGAGGTTCAGCTTTGTAGTCAATGCTTGTTCTGTTTATATTAATATGAATATAATTGATGAATGAGGTTGGGTTTCACTGAGATTCAGCTTTGTGGTCAATGTTGGTTCTTTTTATATTAATATGAATATAATTGATGAATAAGGCTGGGTTTCACTGAGGTTAAACTCATTGATCAATGTTGGTTCTGTTTATATTAATATGAATATAACTGATGAATGAGGCTGGTTTTCACTGAGGTTCAGCTTTGTGGTCAATGTTGGTTCTGTTTATATTAATATGAATATAATTGATGAATGATGCTGGGTTTCACTGAGGTTCAGCTTTGTGATCAATGTTGGTTCTGTTTATATTAATATGAATATAATTGAGGAATGAGGCTGGGTTTCACTGAGGCTAAACTCATTGATCAATGTTGGTTCTGTTTATATTAATATGAATAAAATTGATGAATGAGGCTGGATTTCACTGAGGTTCAGCTTTGTGATCAATGTCGGTTCTGTTTATATTAATATGAATATAATTGATGAATGAGGTTGGGTTTCACTGAGGTTCAGCTTTGTGATCAATGTTGGTTCTGTTTATATTAATATGAATATAATTGAGGAATAAGGCTGCGTTTCAAAGAACTTAAACTCATTGATCAATGTTGGTTCTGTTTATAATAATATGAATATAATTGATGAATGAGGCTGGGTTTCACTGAGGCTAAACTCATTGATCAATGTTGGTTCTGTTTATACTAATATAAATATAATTGAGGAACGAGGCTGGGTTTCAGTGAGGTTAAACTCATTGATCAATGTGCGTTCTGTTTATATTAATATGAATATAATTGATGAATGAGGCTGGGTTTCACTGAGATTCAGCTTTGTGATCAATGTTGGTTCTGTTTATATTAATATGAATATAATTGAGGAATGAGGCTGGGTTTCACTGAGGCTAAACTCATTGATCAATGTTGGTTCTGTTTATACTAATATAAATATAATTGAGGAACGAGGCTGGGTTTCAGTGAGGTTAAACTCATTGATCAATGTGCGTTCTGTTTATATTAATATGAATAAAATTGATGAATGAGGCTGGGTTTCACTGATGTTCAGCTTTGTGATCAATGTCGGTTCTGTTTATATTAATATGAATATAATTGATGAATGAGGTTGGGTTTCACTGAGGTTCAGCTTTGTGGTCAATGTTGGTTCTGTTTATATTAATATGAATATAATTGAGGAATAAGGCTGCGTTTCACTGAGGTTAAACTCATTGATCAATGTTGGTTCTGTTTATATTAAAATGAATATAAATGATGATTGAGAAATGGTTTCACTGAGGTTCAGCTTTGTGATCAATGTTGGTTCTGTATATATTTATATGAATAAAATTAATGAATAAGGCTGTGTTTCAAAGAAGTTAAACTCATTGATCAATGTTGGTTCTTTTTATATTAATATGAATATAATTGATGAATGAGGCTGGGTTTCACTGAGGTTCAGCTTTGTGATCAATGTCGGTTCTGTTTATATTAATATGAATATAATTGATGAATGAGGCTGGGTTTCACTGAGGTTCAGCTTTTTGATCAATGCTTGTTCTGTTTCTATTAATATGTATATAATTGATGAATGAGGCTGGGTTTCACTGAGGTTCATGTTTGTGATAAATGTTGGTTCTGTTTATATTTATATGAATATAATTGAGGAATGAGGCTGCGTTTCACTGAGGTTAAACTCATTAATCAATGTTGGTTCTGTTTATATTAATATGAATATAATTGGTGAATGAGTCTGGGTTTCACTGAGGTTCAGCTTTGTGATCAATGTTGGTTCTGTATATATTTATATGAATATAATTAATGAATGAGGCTGTGTTTCAAAGAACTTAAACTCATTGATCAATGTTGGTTCTGTTTATACTAATATGAATATAATTGAGGAATGAGGCTGCGTTTCACTGAGGTTAAACTCATTGATCAATGTTGGTTCTGTTTATATTAATATGAATAAAATTGATGAATGAGGCTGTGTTTCACTGAGGTTCAGCTTTGTGATCAATGTTGGTTCTGTTTATATTTATATGAATATAATAAATGAATGAGGCTGTGTTTCAAAGAACTTAAACTCATTGATCAATATTGGTTCTGTTTATATTAATATGAATATAATTGATGAATTAGGCTGGGTTTCACTGAGGTTCAGCTTTGTGATCAATGTTGGTTCTGTTTATATTAATATGAATATAATTGATGAATGAGGCTGGGTTTCACTGAGGTTCAGCTTTGTGATCAATGTTGGTTCTGTTTATATTAATATGAATATAATTGATGAATGAGGCTGGGTTTCACTGAGATTCAGCTTTGTGATCAATGTTGGTTCTGTTTATATTAATATGAATATAATTGATGAATAAGGCTGGGTTTCACTGAGGTTCAGCTTTGTGGTCAATGCTTGTTCTGTTTATATTAATATGAATATAATTGATGAATGAGGCTGGGTTTCACTGAGGTTCAGCTTTGTGATCAATGTTGGTTCTGTTTATATTTATATGAATATAATTGAGGAATGAGGCTGCGTTTCACTGAGGTTAAACTCATTAATCAATGTTGGTTCTGTTTATATTAATATGAATATAATTGATGAATGAGGCTGGGTTTCACTGAGGTTCAGCTTTGTGATCAATGTTGGTTCTGTATATATTTATATGAATATAATAAATGAATGAGGCTGTGTTTCAAAGAACTTAACTCATTGATCAATATTGGTTCTGTTTATATTAATATGAATATAATTGATGAATTAGGCTGGGTTTCACTGAGGTTCAGCTTTGTGATCAATGTTGGTTCTGTTTATATTAATATGAATATAATTGATGAATGAGGCTGGGTTTCACTGAGGTTCAGCTTTGTGATCAATGTTGGTTCTGTTTATATTAATATGAATATAATTGATGAATGAGGCTGGGTTTCACTGAGATTCAGCTTTGTGATCAATGTTGGTTCTGTTTATATTAATATGAATATAATTGATGAATAAGGCTGGGTTTCACTGAGGTTCAGCTTTGTGGTCAATGCTTGTTCTGTTTATATTAATATGTATATAATTGATGAATGAGGCTGGGTTTCACTGAGGTTCAGCTTTGTGATCAATGTTGGTTCTGTTTATATTAATATGAATATAATTGAGGAATAAGGCTGTGTTTCACTGAGGTTAAACTCATTGATCAATGAGGGTTCTGTCTATATTAAAATGAATATAATTGATGATTGAGGCTTGGTTTCACTGAGGTTCAGCTTTGTGATCAATGTTGGTTCTGTATATATTTATATGAATATAATTAATGAATGAGGCTGTGTTTCAAAGAAGTTAAACTCATTGATCAATGTTGGTTCTTTTTATATTAATATGAATATAATTGATGAATGAGGCTGGGTTTCACTGAGGTTCAGCTTTGTGATCAATGTTGGTTCTGTTTATATTTATATGAATATAATTGAGGAATGAGGCTGCGTTTCACTGAGGTTAAACTCATTAATCAATGTTGGTTCTGTTTATATTAATATGAATATAATTGGTGAATGAGTCTGGGTTTCACTGAGGTTCAGCTTTGTGATCAATGTTGGTTCTGTATATATTTATATGAATATAATTAATGAATGAGGCTGTGTTTCAAAGAACTTAAACTCATTGATCAATGTTGGTTCTGTTTATACTAATATGAATATAATTGAGGAATGAGGCTGCGTTTCACTGAGGTTAAACTCATTGATCAATGTTGGTTCTGTTTATATTAATATGAATAAAATTGATGAATGAGGCTGTGTTTCACTGAGGTTCAGCTTTGTGATCAATGTTGGTTCTGTTTATATTTATATGAATATAATAAATGAATGAGGCTGTGTTTCAAAGAACTTAAACTCATTGATCAATATTGGTTCTGTTTATATTAATATGAATATAATTGATGAATTAGGCTGGGTTTCACTGAGGTTCAGCTTTGTGATCAATGTTGGTTCTGTTTATATTAATATGAATATAATTGATGAATGAGGCTGGGTTTCACTGAGGTTCAGCTTTGTGATCAATGTTGGTTCTGTTTATATTAATATGAATATAATTGATGAATGAGGCTGGGTTTCACTGAGATTCAGCTTTGTGATCAATGTTGGTTCTGTTTATATTAATATGAATATAATTGATGAATAAGGCTGGGTTTCACTGAGGTTCAGCTTTGTGGTCAATGCTTGTTCTGTTTATATTAATATGAATATAATTGATGAATGAGGCTGGGTTTCACTGAGGTTCAGCTTTGTGATCAATGTTGGTTCTGTTTATATTTATATGAATATAATTGAGGAATGAGGCTGCGTTTCACTGAGGTTAAACTCATTAATCAATGTTGGTTCTGTTTATATTAATATGAATATAATTGATGAATGAGGCTGGGTTTCACTGAGGTTCAGCTTTGTGATCAATGTTGGTTCTGTATATATTTATATGAATATAATAAATGAATGAGGCTGTGTTTCAAAGAACTTAACTCATTGATCAATATTGGTTCTGTTTATATTAATATGAATATAATTGATGAATTAGGCTGGGTTTCACTGAGGTTCAGCTTTGTGATCAATGTTGGTTCTGTTTATATTAATATGAATATAATTGATGAATGAGGCTGGGTTTCACTGAGGTTCAGCTTTGTGATCAATGTTGGTTCTGTTTATATTAATATGAATATAATTGATGAATGAGGCTGGGTTTCACTGAGATTCAGCTTTGTGATCAATGTTGGTTCTGTTTATATTAATATGAATATAATTGATGAATAAGGCTGGGTTTCACTGAGGTTCAGCTTTGTGGTCAATGCTTGTTCTGTTTATATTAATATGTATATAATTGATGAATGAGGCTGGGTTTCACTGAGGTTCAGCTTTGTGATCAATGTTGGTTCTGTTTATATTAATATGAATATAATTGAGGAATAAGGCTGTGTTTCACTGAGGTTAAACTCATTGATCAATGAGGGTTCTGTCTATATTAAAATGAATATAATTGATGATTGAGGCTTGGTTTCACTGAGGTTCAGCTTTGTGATCAATGTTGGTTCTGTATATATTTATATGAATATAATTAATGAATGAGGCTGTGTTTCAAAGAAGTTAAACTCATTGATCAATGTTGGTTCTTTTTATATTAATATGAATATAATTGATGAATGAGGCTGGGTTTCACTGAGGTTCAGCTTTGTGATCAATGTTGGTTCTGTTTATATTTATATGAATATAATTGAGGAATGAGGCTGCGTTTCACTGAGGTTAAACTCATTAATCAATGTTGGTTCTGTTTATATTAATATGAATATAATTGGTGAATGAGTCTGGGTTTCACTGAGGTTCAGCTTTGTGATCAATGTTGGTTCTGTATATATTTATATGAATATAATTAATGAATGAGGCTGTGTTTCAAAGAACTTAAACTCATTGATCAATGTTGGTTCTGTTTATACTAATATGAATATAATTGAGGAATGAGGCTGCGTTTCACTGAGGTTAAACTCATTGATCAATGTTGGTTCTGTTTATATTAATATGAATAAAATTGATGAATGAGGCTGTGTTTCACTGAGGTTCAGCTTTGTGATCAATGTTGGTTCTGTTTATATTTATATGAATATAATAAATGAATGAGGCTGTGTTTCAAAGAACTTAAACTCATTGATCAATATTGGTTCTGTTTATATTAATATGAATATAATTGATGAATTAGGCTGGGTTTCACTGAGGTTCAGCTTTGTGATCAATGTTGGTTCTGTTTATATTAATATGAATATAATTGATGAATGAGGCTGGGTTTCACTGAGGTTCAGCTTTGTGATCAATGTTGGTTCTGTTTATATTAATATGAATATAATTGATGAATGAGGCTGGGTTTCACTGAGATTCAGCTTTGTGATCAATGTTGGTTCTGTTTATATTAATATGAATATAATTGATGAATAAGGCTGGGTTTCACTGAGGTTCAGCTTTGTGGTCAATGCTTGTTCTGTTTATATTAATATGAATATAATTGATGAATGAGGCTGGGTTTCACTGAGGTTCAGCTTTGTGATCAATGTTGGTTCTGTTTATATTTATATGAATATAATTGAGGAATGAGGCTGCGTTTCACTGAGGTTAAACTCATTAATCAATGTTGGTTCTGTTTATATTAATATGAATATAATTGATGAATGAGGCTGGGTTTCACTGAGGTTCAGCTTTGTGATCAATGTTGGTTCTGTATATATTTATATGAATATAATAAATGAATGAGGCTGTGTTTCAAAGAACTTAACTCATTGATCAATATTGGTTCTGTTTATATTAATATGAATATAATTGATGAATTAGGCTGGGTTTCACTGAGGTTCAGCTTTGTGATCAATGTTGGTTCTGTTTATATTAATATGAATATAATTGATGAATGAGGCTGGGTTTCACTGAGGTTCAGCTTTGTGATCAATGTTGGTTCTGTTTATATTAATATGAATATAATTGATGAATGAGGCTGGGTTTCACTGAGATTCAGCTTTGTGATCAATGTTGGTTCTGTTTATATTAATATGAATATAATTGATGAATAAGGCTGGGTTTCACTGAGGTTCAGCTTTGTGGTCAATGCTTGTTCTGTTTATATTAATATGTATATAATTGATGAATGAGGCTGGGTTTCACTGAGGTTCAGCTTTGTGATCAATGTTGGTTCTGTTTATATTAATATGAATATAATTGAGGAATAAGGCTGTGTTTCACTGAGGTTAAACTCATTGATCAATGAGGGTTCTGTCTATATTAAAATGAATATAATTGATGATTGAGGCTTGGTTTCACTGAGGTTCAGCTTTGTGATCAATGTTGGTTCTGTATATATTTATATGAATATAATTAATGAATGAGGCTGTGTTTCAAAGAAGTTAAACTCATTGATCAATGTTGGTTCTTTTTATATTAATATGAATATAATTGATGAATGAGGCTGGGTTTCACTGAGGTTCAGCTTTGTGATCAATGTTGGTTCTGTTTATATATATATGAAAATAATTGAGGAATGAGGCTGCGTTTCACTGAGGATAAACTCATTAATCAATGTTGGTTCTGTTTATATTAATATGAATATAATTGATGAATGAGGCTGGGTTTCACTGAGGTTCAGCTTTGTGATCAATGTTGGTTCTATATATATTTATATGAATATAATTAATGAATGAGGCTGTGTTTCAAAGAACTTAAACTCATTGATCAATGTTGGTTCTGTTTATATTAATATGAATATAATTGAGGAATGAGGCTGGGTTTCACTGAGGTTCAGCTTTGTGGTCAATGTTGGTTCTGTTTATATTAATATGAATAAAATTGAAGAACGAGGCTGGATTTCACTGAGATTCAGCTTTGTGGTCAATGTTGGTTCTTTTTATATTAATATGAATATAATTGATGAATGAGGCTGGGTTTCACTGAGGTTAAACTCATTGATCAATATTGGTTCTGTTTATATTAATATGAATATAATTGATGAATGAGGCTGGGTTTCACTGATGTTTAGCTTTGTGATCAATGTTCGTTCTGTTTATATTAATATGAATATAATTGATGAATGAGGCTGGGTTTCACTGAGGTTCAGCTTTGTGATCAATGTTGGTTCTGTTTATATTAATATGAATATAATTGAGGAATGAGGCTGGGTTTCACTGAGGCTAAACTCATTGATCAATGTTGGTTCTGTTTATACTAATATAAATATAATTGAGGAACGAGGCTGCTTTTCACTGAGGTTAAACTCATTGATCAATGTTGGTTCTGTTTATATTAATATGAATAAAATTGATGAATGAGGCTGGGTTTCACTGATGTTCAGCTTTGTGATCAATGTCGGTTCTGTTTATATTAATATGAATATAATTGATGAATGAGGCTGGGTTTCACTGAGGTTCAGCTTTGTGATCAATGTTGGTTCTGTTTATATTAATATGAATATAATTGAGGAATAAGGCTGTGTTTCACTGAGGTTAAACTCATTGATCAATGTTGGTTCTGTTTATATTAAAATGAATATAAATGATGATTGAGGCTTGGTTTCACTGAGGTTCAGCTTTGTGATCAATGTTGGTTCGGTATATATTTATATGAATAAAATTAATGAATGAGGCTGTGTTTCAAAGAAGTTAAACTCATTGATCAATGTTGGTTCTTTTTATATTAATATGAATATAATTGATGAATGAGGCTGGGTTTCACTGAGGTTCAGCTTTGTGATCAATGTCGGTTCTGTTTATATTAATATGAATATAATTGATGAATGAGGCTGGGTTTCACTGAGGTTCAGCTTTTTGATCAATGCTTGTTCTGTTTCTATTAATATGTATATAATTGATGAATGAGGCTGTGTTTCACTGAGGTTCAGCTTTGTGATCAATGTTGGTTCTGTTTATATTACTATGAATATAACTGATGAATGAGGCTGGGTTTCACTGAGGTTCAGCTTTGTGGTCAATGTTGGTTCTGTTTATATTAATATGAATATAATTGATGAATGAGGCTGGGTTTCACTGAGGTTAAACTCATTGATCAATGTTGGTTCTGTTTATATTTATATGAATATAATTGATGAATAAGAGTGGGTTTCAATGAGGTTATACTCATTGATCAATGTTGGTTCTGTTTATATTAATATGAATATAATTGATGAATGAGGCTGGGTTTCACTGAGGTTCAGCTTTGTGATCAATGTTGGTTCTGTATATATTTATATGAATATAATAAATGAATGAGGCTGTGTTTCAAAGAACTTAAACTCATTGATCAATGTTGGTTCTGTTTATATTAATATGAATATAATTGAGGAATGAGGCTGCGGTTCACTGAGGTTAAACTCATTGATCAATGTTGGTTCTGTTTATATTAATATGAATAAAATTGATGAATGAGGCTGGGTTTCACTGAGGTTCAGCTTTGTGATCAATGTTGGTTCTGTTTATATTAATATGAATATAATTGATGAATGAGTCTGGGTTTCACTGAGGTTCAGCTTTGTGATCAATGTTGGTTCTGTATATATTTATATGAATATAATTAATGAATGAGGCTGTGTTTCAAAGAACTTAAACTCATTGATCAATGTTGGTTCTGTTTATATTAATATGAATATAATTGATGAATGAGGCTGGGTTTCACTGAGGTTCAGCTTTGTGATCAATGTTGGTTCTGTTTATATTAATATGAATAAAATTGATGAATGAGGCTGGATTTCACTGAGATTCAGCTTTGTGGTCAATGTTGGTTCTTTTTATATTAATATGAATATAATTGATGAATCAGGCTGGGTTTCACTGAGGTTAAACTCATTGATCAATATTGGTTCTGTTTATATTAATATGAATATAATTGATGAATGAGGCTGGGTTTCACTGAGGTTTAGCTTTGTGATCAATATTGGTTCTGTTTATATTAATATGAATATAATTGATGAATGAGGCTGGGTTTCACTGAGATTCAGCTTTGTGGTCAATGTTGGTTCTGTTTATATTAATATGAATATAATTGATGAATGAGGCTGGGTTTCACTGAGGTTCAGCTTTGTGTTCAATGTTGGTTCTGTTTATATTAATATGACTATAATTGAGGAATGCGGCTGGGTTTCACTGATGTTCAGCATTGTGATCAATGTTGGTTCTCTTTATATTAATATGAACATAATTGAGGAATGAGACTGCGTTTCACTGAGGTTAAACTCATTGATCAATGTTGGTTCTGTTTATATTAATATGAATATAATTGATAAATGAGGCTGGGTTTCACTGAGGTTCAGCTTTGTGATCAATGTTTGTTCTGTTTATATTAATATGAATATAATTGAGGAATGAGGCTGCGTTTCACTGAGGTTAAACTCATTGATCAATGTTGGTTCTGTTTATATTAATATGAATATAACTGATGAATGAGGCTGGGTTTCACTGAGGTTCAGCTTTGTGATCAATGTTGGTTCTGTTTATATGAATATGAATATAATTGAGGAATGAAGCTGGGTTTCACTGAGGTTAAACTCATTGATCAATGTTGGTTCTGTTTATATTAATATGAATATAATTGATGAATGAGGCTGGGTTTCACTGAGGTTCAGCTTTGTGATCAATGTTTGTTCTGTTTATATTAATATGAATATAATTGATGAATGAGGCTGGGTTTCACTGAGGTTCATCTTTGTGGTCAATGCTTGTTCTGTTTATATTAATATGTATATAATTGATGAATGAGGCTGGGTTTCACTGAGGTTCAGCTTTGTGATCAATGTTTGTTCTGTTTATATTAATATGAATATAATTGATGAATGAGGCTGGGTTTCACTGAGGTTCATCTTTGTGGTCAATGCTTGTTCTGTTTATATTAATATGTATATAATTGATGAATGAGGCTGGGTTTCACTGAGGTTCAGCTTTGTGATCAATGTTGGTTCTGTTTATATTAATATGTATATAATTGATGAATGAGGCTAGGTTTCACTGAGGTTCAGCTTTGTGATCAATGTTGGTTCTGTATATATTTATATGAATATAATTAATGAATGAGGCTGTGTTTCAAAGAACTTAAACTCATTGATCAATGTTGTTTCTGTTTATATTAATATGAATAAAATTGATGAATGAGGCTGGGTTTCACTGAGATTCAGCTTTGTGGTCAATGTTGGTTCTTTTTATATTAATATGAATATAATTGATGAATGAGGCTGGGTTTCACTGAGGTTAAACTGATTGATCAATATTGGTTCTGTTTATATTAATATGAATATAATTGATGAATTAGGCTGGGTTTCACTGAGGTTCAGCTTTGTGATCAATGTTGGTTCTTTTTATATTAATATGAATATAATTGATGAATGAGGCTGGGTTTCACTGAGGTTAAACTCATTGATCAATGTTGGTTCTGTTTATATTAATATGAATATAATTGATGAATGAGGCTGGGTTTCACTGAGGTTCAGCTTTGTGATCAATGTTTGTTCTGTTTATATTAATATGAATATAATTGATGAATGAGGCTGGGTTTCACTGAGGTTCATCTTTGTGGTCAATGCTTGTTCTGTTTATATTAATATGTATATAATTGACGAATGAGACTAGGTTTCACTGAGGTTCAGCTTTGTGATCAATGTTTGTTCTGTTTATATTAATATGAATATAATTGATGAATGAGGCTGGGTTTCACTGAGGTTCATCTTTGTGGTCAATGCTTGTTGTGTTTATATTAATATGTATATAATTGATGAATGAGGCTGGGTTTCACTGAGGTTCAGCTTTGTGATCAATGTTGGTTCTGTTTATATTATTATGTATATAATTGATGAATGAGGCTAGGTTTCACTGAGGTTCAGCTTTGTGATCAATGTTGGTTCTGTATATATTTATATGAATATAATTAATGAATGAGGCTGTGTTTCAAAGAACTTAAACTCATTGATCAATGTTGGTTCTGTTTATATTAATATGAATATAATTGAGGAATGAGGCTGCGTTTCACTGAGGTTAAACTCATTGATCAATGTTGGTTTTGTTTATATTAATATGAATAAAATTGATGAATGAGGCTGGGTTTCACTGAGATTCAGCTTTGTGGTCAATGTTGGTTCTTTTTATATTAATATGAATATAATTGATGAATGAGGCTGGGTTTCACTGAGGTTAAACTCATTGATCAATATTGGTTCTGTTTATATTAATATGAATATAATTGATGAATTAGGCTGGGTTTCACTGAGGTTCAGCTTTGTGATCAATGTTGGTTCTTTTTATATTAATATGAATATAATTGATGAATGAGGCTGGGTTTCACTGAGGTTCAGCTTTGTGATCAATGTTGGTTCTGTTTATATTAATATGAATATAATTGATGAATGAGGCTGGGTTTCACTGAGATTCAGCTTTGTGATCAATGTTGGTTCTGTTTATATTAATATGAATATAATTGATGAATAAGGCTGGGTTTCACTGAGATTCAGCTTTGTGGTCAATGTTGGTTCTGTTTATATTAATATGAATATAATTGATGAATGAGGCTGGGTTTCACTAAGGTACAGCTTTGTGTTCAATGTTGGTTCTGTTTATATTAATATGAATATAATTGAGGAATGTGGCTGGGTTTCACTGATGTTCAGCTTTGTGATCAATGTTGGTTCTCTTTATATTAATATGAACATAATTGAGGAATGAGGCTGCGTTTCACTGAGGTTAAACTCATTGATCAATGTTGGTTCTGTTTATATTAATATGAATATAATTGATGAATGAGGCTAGGTTTCACTGAGGTTCAGCTTTGTGATCAATGTTTGTTCTGTTTATATTACTATGAATATAATTGAGGAATGAGGCTGCGTTTCACTGAGGTTAAACTCATTGATCAATGTTGGTTCTGTTTATATTAATATGAATAAAATTGATGAATGAGGCTGGGTTTCACTGAGATTCAGCTTTGTGGTCAATGTTGGTTCTTTTTATATTAATATGAATATAATTGATGAATGAGGCTGGGTTTCACTGAGGTTAAACTCATTGATCAATATTGGTTCTGTTTATATTAATATGAATATAATTGATGAATTAGGCTGGGTTTCACTAAGGTTCAGCTTTGTGATCAATGTTTGTTCTGTTTATATTAATATGAATATAATTGATGAATGAGGCTGGGTTTCACTGAGGTTCATCTTTGTGGTCAATGCTTGTTCTGTTTATATTAATATGTATATAATTGATGAATGAGGCTGGGTTTCACTGAGGTTCAGCTTTGTGATCAATGTTGGTTCTGTTTATATTAATATGTATATAATTGATGAATGAGGCTAGGTTTCACTGAGGTTCAGCTTTGTGATCAATGTTGGTTCTGTATATATTTATATGAATATAATTAATGAATGAGGCTGTGTTTCAAAGAACTTAAACTCATTGATCAATGTTGGTTCTGTTTATATTAATATGAATAAAATTGATGAATGAGGCTGGGTTTCACTGAGATTCAGCTTTGTGGTCAATGTTGGTTCTTTTTATATTAATATGAATATAATTGATGAATGAGGCTGGGTTTCACTGAGGTTAAACTGATTGATCAATATTGGTTCTGTTTATATTAATATGAATATAATTGATGAATTAGGCTGGGTTTCACTGAGGTTCAGCTTTGTGATCAATGTTGGTTCTTTTTATATTAATATGAATATAATTGATGAATGAGGCTGGGTTTCACTGAGGTTAAACTCATTGATCAATGTTGGTTCTGTTTATATTAATATGAATATAATTGATGAATGAGGCTGGGTTTCACTGAGGTTCAGCTTTGTGATCAATGTTTGTTCTGTTTATATTAATATGAATATAATTGATGAATGAGGCTGGGTTTCACTGAGGTTCATCTTTGTGGTCAATGCTTGTTCTGTTTATATTAATATGTATATAATTGATGAATGAGACTGGGTTTCACTGAGGTTCAGCTTTGTGATCAATGTTTGTTCTGTTTATATTAATATGAATATAATTGATGAATGAGGCTGGGTTTCACTGAGGTTCATCTTTGTGGTCAATGCTTGTTGTGTTTATATTAATATGTATATAATTGATGAATGAGGCTGGGTTTCACTGAGGTTCAGCTTTGTGATCAATGTTGGTTCTGTTTATATTATTATGTATATAATTGATGAATGAGGCTAGGTTTCACTGAGGTTCAGCTTTGTGATCAATGTTGGTTCTGTATATATTTATATGAATATAATTAATGAATGAGGCTGTGTTTCAAAGAACTTAAACTCATTGATCAATGTTGGTTCTGTTTATATTAATATGAATATAATTGAGGAATGAGGCTGCGTTTCACTGAGGTTAAACTCATTGATCAATGTTGGTTTTGTTTATATTAATATGAATAAAATTGATGAATGAGGCTGGGTTTCACTGAGATTCAGCTTTGTGGTCAATGTTGGTTCTTTTTATATTAATATGAATATAATTGATGAATGAGGCTGGGTTTCACTGAGGTTAAACTCATTGATCAATATTGGTTCTGTTTATATTAATATGAATATAATTGATGAATTAGGCTGGGTTTCACTGAGGTTCAGCTTTGTGATCAATGTTGGTTCTTTTTATATTAATATGAATATAATTGATGAATGAGGCTGGGTTTCACTGAGGTTCAGCTTTGTGATCAATGTTGGTTCTGTTTATATTAATTTGAATATAATTGATGAATGAGGCTGGGTTTCACTAAGGTACAGCTTTGTGTTCAATGTTGGTTCTGTTTATATTAATATGAATATAATTGATGAATTAGGCTGGGTTTCACTGAGGTTCAGCTTTGTGATCAATGTTGGTTCTTTTTATATTAATATGAATATAATTGATGAATAAGGCTGGGTTTCACTGAGATTCAGCTTTGTGGTCAATGTTGGTTCTGTTTATATTAATATGAATATAATTGATGAATGAGGCTGGGTTTCACTAAGGTACAGCTTTGTGTTCAATGTTGGTTCTGTTTATATTAATATGAATATAATTGAGGAATGTGGCTGGGTTTCACTGATGTTCAGCTTTGTGATCAATGTTGGTTCTCTTTATATTAATATGAACATAATTGAGGAATGAGGCTGCGTTTCACTGAGGTTAAACTCATTGATCAATGTTGGTTCTGTTTATATTAATATGAATATAATTGATGAATGAGGCTAGGTTTCACTGAGGTTCAGCTTTGTGATCAATGTTTGTTCTGTTTATATTACTATGAATATAATTGAGGAATGAGGCTGCGTTTCACTGAGGTTAAACTCATTGATCAATGTTGGTTCTGTTTATATTAATATGAATATAACTGATGAATGAAGCTGGGTTTCACTGAGGTTCAGCTTTGTGATCAATGTTGGTTCTGTTTATATGAATATGAATATAATTGAGGAATGAGGCTGGGTTTCACTGAGGTTAAACTCATTGATCAATGTTGGTTCTGTTTATATTAATATGAATATAATTGATGAATGAGGCTGGGTTTCACTGAGGTTCAGCTTTGTGGTCAATGCTTGTTCTGTTTATATTAATATGTATATAATTGATGAATGAGGCTGGGTTTCACTGAGGTTCAGCTTTGTGATCAATATTGGTTCTGTTTATATTAATATGAATATAATTGAGGAATAAGGCTGCGTTTCACTGAGGTTAAATTCATTGATCAATGATGGTTCTGTCTATATTAAAATGAATATAATTGATGATTGAGGCTTGGTTTCACTGAGGTTCAGCTTTGTGATCAATGTTGGTTCTGTATATATTTATATGAATATAATTAATGAATGAGGCTGTGTTTCAAAGAACTTAAACTCATTGATCAATGTTGGTTCTGTTTATAATAATATGAATATAATTGATGAATGAGGCTGCGTTTCACTGAGGTTAAACTCATTGATCAATGTTGGTTCTGTTTATATTAATATGAATATAATTGATGAATGAGGCTGGGTTTCACTGAGGTTCAGCTTTGTGATCAATGTTTGTTCTGTTTATATTAATATGAATATAATTGATGAATGAGGCTGGGTTTCACTGAGGTTCAGCTTTGTGGTCAATGCTTGTTCTGTTTATATTAATATGTATATAATTGATGAATGAGGCTGGGTTTCACTGAGGTTCAGCTTTGTGATCAATGTTGGTTCTGTTTATATTAATATGAATATAATTGAGGAATGAGGCTGGGTTTCACTGAGGCTAAACTCATTGATCAATGTTGGTTCTGTTTATACTAATATAAATATAATTGAGGAACGAGGCTGCGTTTCACTGAGGTTAAATTCATTGATCAATGTTGGTTCTGTTTATATTAATATGAATAAAATTGATGAATGAGGCTGGGTTTCACTGAGGTTAAACTCATTGATCAATGTTGGTTCTGTTCATATTAATATGAATAAAATTGATGAATGAGGCTGGGTTTCACTGATGTTCAGCTTTGTGATCAATGTCGGTTCTGTTTATATTAATATGAATATAATTGATGAATGAGGTTGGGTTTCACTGAGGTTCAGCTTTGTGGTCAATGCTTGTTTTGTTTATATTAATATGTATATAATTGATGAATGTGGCTGGGTTTCACTGAGGTTCAGCTTTGTTATCAATGTTGGTTCTGTTTATATTAATATGAATATAATTGAGGAATAAGGCTGGGTTTCACTGAGATTCAGCTTTGTGGTCAATGTTGGTTCTTTTTATATTAATATGAATATAATTTATGAATGAGGCTGGGTTTCACTGAGGTTCAGCTTTGTGATCAATGTTGGTTCTGTTTATATTTATATGAATATAATTGAGGAATGACGCTGCGTTTCACTGAGGATAAACTCATTAATCAATGTTGGTTCTGTTTATATTAATATGAATATAATTGATGAATGAGGCTGGGTTTCACTGAGATTCAGCTTTGTGGTCAATGTTGGTTCTTTTTATATTAATATGAATATAATTGATGAATGAGGCTGGGTTTCACTGAGGTTCAGCTTTGTGATCAATGTTGGTTCTGTTTATATTTATATGAATATAATTGAGGAATGAGGCTGCGTTTCACTGAGGATAAACTCATTAATCAATGTTGGTTCTGTTTATATTAATATGAATATAATTGATGAATGAGGCTGGGTTTCACTGAGGTTCAGCTTTGTGATCAATGTTGGTTCTGTATATATTTATATGAATATAATTAATGAATGAGGCTGTGTTTCAAAGAACTTAAACTCATTGATCAATGTTGGTTCTGTTTATATTAATATGAATATAATTGAGGAATGAGGCTGCGTTTCACTGAGGTTAAACTCATTGATCAATGATGGTTCTGTCTATATTAAAATGAATATAATTGATGATTAAGGCTTGGTTTCACTGAGGTTCAGCTTTGTGATCAATGTTGGTTCTGTATATATTAATATGAATATAATTGATGAATGAGGCTGGGTTTCACTGAGGTTCAGCTTTGTGGTCAATGCTTGTTCTGTTTATATTAATATGTATATAATTGATGAATGAGGCTGGGTTTCACTGAGGTTCAGCTTTGTGATCAATGTTGGTTCTGTTTATATTAATATGAATATAATTGAGGAACGAGGCTGCGTTTCACTGAGGTTAAATTCATTGATCAATGTTGGTTCTGTTTATATTAATATGAATAAAATTGATGAATGAGGCTGGGTTTCACTGAGGTTAAACTCATTGATCAATGTTGGTTCTGTTTATATTAATATGAATAAAATTGATGAATGAGGCTGGGTTTCACTGATGTTCAGCTTTGTGATCAATGTCGGTTCTGTTTATATTAATATGAATATAATTGATGAATGAGGTTGGGTTTCACTGAGGTTCAGCTTTGTGGTCAATGCTTGTTTTGTTTATATTAATATGTATATAATTGATGAATGAGGCTGGGTTTCACTGAGGTTCAGCTTTGTGATCAATGTTGGTTCTGTTTATATTAATATGAATATAATTGAGGAATAAGGCTGGGTTTCACTGAGATTCAGCTTTGTGGTCAATGTTGGTTCTTTTTATATTAATATGAATATAATTGAGGAATGACGCTGCATTTCACTGAGGATAAACTCATTAATCAATGTTGGTTCTGTTTATATTAATATGAATATAATTGATGAATGAGGCTGGGTTTCACTGAGATTCAGCTTTGTGGTCAATGTTGGTTCTTTTTATATTAATATGAATATATTTGATGAATGAGGCTGGGTTTCACTGAGGTTCAGCTTTGTGATCAATGTTGGTTCTGTTTATATTTATATGAATATAATTGAGGAATGAGGCTGCGTTTCACTGAGGATAAACTCATTAATCAATGTTGGTTCTGTTTATATTAATATGAATATAATTTATGAATAAGGCTGGGTTTCACTGAGATTCAGCTTTGTGGTCAATGTTGGTTCTGTTTATATTAATATGAATATAATTGATGAATGAGGCTGGGTTTCACTGAGGTTCAGCTTTGTGATCAATGTTGGTTCTCTTTATATTAATATGAACATAATTGAGGAATGAGGCTGCGTTTCACTGAGGTTAAACTCATTGATCAATGTTGGTTCTGTTTATATTACTATGAATATAATTGAGGAATGAGGCTGTGTTTAACTGAGGTTAAACTCATTGATCAATGTTGGTTCTGTTTATATTAATATGAATATAACTGATGAATGAGGCTGGGTTTCACTGAGGTTCAGCTTTGTGATCAATGTTGGTTCTGTTTATATGAATATGAATATAATTGAGGAATGAGGCTGGGTTTCACTGAGGTTAAACTCATTGATCAATGTTGGTTCTCCTTATATTAATATGAACATAATTGAGGAATGAGGCTGCGTTTCACTGAGGTTAAACTCATTGATCAATGTTGGTTCTGTTTATATTAATATGAATATAATTGATGAATGAGGCTGGGTTTCACTGAGGTTCAGCTTTGTGATCAATGTTTGTTCTGTTTATATTACTATGAATATAATTGAGGAATGAGGCTGCGTTTCACTGAGGTTAAACTCATTGATCAATGTTGGTTCTGTTTATATTAATATGAATATAACTGATGAATGAGGCTGGGTTTCACTGAGGTTCAGCTTTGTGATCAATGTTGGTTCTGTTTATATGAATATGAATATAATTGGGGAATGAGGCTGGGTTTCACTGAGGTTAAACTCATTGATCAATGTTGGTTCTGTTTATATTAATATGAATATAATTGATGAATGAGGCTGGGTTTCACTGAGGTTCAGCTTTGTGATCAATGTTGTTTCTGTTTATATGAATATGAATATAATTGAGGAATGAGGCTGGGTTTCACTGAGGTTAAACTCATTGATCAATGTTGGTTCTGTTTATATTAATATGAATATAATTGATGAATGAGGCTGGGTTTCACTGAGGTTCAGCTTTGTGGTCAATGCTTGTTCTGTTTATATTAATATGTATATAATTGATGAATGAGGCTGGGTTTCACTGAGGTTCAGCTTTGTGATCAATGTTGGTTCTGTTTATATTAATATGAATATAATTGAGGAATAAGGCTGCGTTTCACTGAGGTTAAATTCATTGATCAATGATGGTTCTGTCTATATTAAAATGAATATAATTGATGATTGAGGCTTGGTTTCACTGAGGTTCAGCTTTGTGATCAATGTTGGTTCTGTATATATTTATATGAATATAATTAATGAATGAGGCTGTGTTTAAAAGAACTTAAACTCATTGATCAATGTTGGTTCTGTTTATAATAATATGAATATAATTGATGAATGAGGCTGCGTTTCACTGAGGTTAAACTCATTGATCAATGTTGGTTCTGTTTATATTAATATGAATATAATTGATGAATGAGGCTGGGTTTCACTGAGGTTCAGCTGTGTGATCAATGTTTGTTCTGTTTATATTAATATGAATATAATTGATGAATGAGGCTGGGTTTCACTGAGGTTCAGCTTTGTGGTCAATGCTTGTTCTGTTTATATTAATATGTATATAATTGATGAATGAGGCTGGGTTTCACTGAGGTTCAGCTTTGTGATCAATGTTGGTTCTGTTTATATTATTATGAATATAATTGATGAATGAGGCTGGGTTTCACTGAGGTTCATCTTTGTGGTCAATGCTTGTTCTGTTTATATTAATATGTATATAATTGATGAATGAGGCTGGGTTTCACTGAGGTTCAGCTTTGTGATCAATGTTGGTTCTGTTTATACTAATATAAATATAATTCAGGAACGAGGCTGCGTTTCACTGAGGTTAAATTCATTGATCAATGTTGGTTCTGTTTATATTAATATGAATAAAATTGATGAATGAGGCTGGGTTTCACTGAGGTTAAACTCATTGATCAATGTTGGTTCTGTTTATATTAATATGAATAAAATTGATGAATGAGGCTGGGTTTCACTGATGTTCAGCTTTGTGATCAATGTCTGTTCTGTTTATATTAATATGAATATAATTGATGAATGAGGTTGGGTTTCACTGAGGTTCAGCTTTGTGGTCAATGCTTGTTTTGTTTATATTAATATGTATATAATTGATGAATGAGGCTGGGTTTCACTGAGGTTCAGCTTTGTGATCAATGTTGGTTCTGTTTATATTAATATGAAAATAATTAAGGAATAAGGCTGGGTTTCACTGAGATTCAGCTTTGTGGTCAATGTTGGTTCTTTTTATATTTACATGAATATAATTGAGGAATGAGGCTGCGTTTCACTGAGGATAAACTCATTAATCAATGTTGGTTCTGTTTATATTAATATGAATATAATTGATGAATGAGGCTGGGTTTCACTGAGATTCAGCTTTGTGGTCAATGTTGGTTCTTTTTATATTAATATGAATATAATTGATGAATGAGGCTGGGTTTCACTGAGGTTCAGCTTTGTGATCAATGTTGGTTCTGTTTATATTAATATGAATATAATTGAGGAATGAGGCTGCGTTTCACTGAGGATAAACTCATTAATCAATGTTGGTTCTGTTTATATTAATATGAATATAATTGATGAATGAGGCTGGGTTTCACTGAGGTTCAGCTTTGTGATCAATGTTGTTTCTCTATATATTTATATGAATATAATTAATGAATGAGGCTGTGTTTCAAAGAACTTAAACTCATTGATCAATGTTGGTTCTGTTTATATTAATATGAATATAATTGAGGAATGAGGCTGCGTTTCACTGAGGTTAAACTCATTGATCAATGTTGGTTCTGTTTATATTAATATGAATAAAATTGATGAATGAGGCTGGGTTTCACTGAGATTCAGCTTTGTGGTCAATGTTGGTTCTTTTTATATTAATATGAATATAATTGATGAATGAGGCTGGGTTTCACTGAGGTTAAACTCATTGATCAATATTGGTTCTGTTTATATTAATATGAATATAATTGATGAATGAGGCTGGGTTTCACTGAGGTTCAGCTTTGTGATCAATGTTGGTTCTGTTTATATTAATATGAATATAATTGATGAATGAGGCTGGGTTTCACTGAGATTCAGCTTTGTGATCAATGTTGGTTCTGTTTATATTAATATGAATATAATTGATGAATAAGGCTGGGTTTCACTGAGATTCAGCTTTGTGGTCAATGTTGGTTCTGTTTATATTAATATGAATATAATTGATGACTGAGGCTGGGTTTCACTGAGGTTCAGCTTTGTGATCAATGTTGGTTCTCTTTATATTAATATGAACATAATTGAGGAATGAGGCTGCGTTTCACTGAGGTTAAACTCATTGATCAATGTTGGTTCTGTTTATATTAATATGAATATAATTGATGAATGAGGCTGGGTTTCACTGAGGTTCAGCTTTGTGATCAATGTTTGTTCTGTTTATATTACTATGAATATAATTGAGGAATGAGGCTGCGTTTCACTGAGGTTAAACTCATTGATCAATGTTGGTTCTGTTTATATTAATATGAATATAACTGATGAATGAGGCTGGGTTTCACTGAGGTTCAGCTTTGTGATCAATGTTGGTTCTGTTTATATGAATATGAATATAATTGAGGAATGAGGCTGGGTTTCACTGAGGTTAAACTCATTGATCAATGTTGGTTCTCTTTATATTAATATGAACATAATTGAGGAATGAGGCTGCGTTTCACTGAGGTTAAACTCATTGATCAATGTTGGTTCTGTTTATATTAATATGAATATAATTGATGAATGAGGCTGGGTTTCACTGAGGTTCAGCTTTGTGATCAATGTTTGTTCTGTTTATATTACTATGAATATAATTGAATAATGAGGCTGCGTTTCACTGAGGTTAAACTCATTGATCAATGTTGGTTCTGTTTATATTAATATGAATATAACTGATGAATGAGGCTGGGTTTCACTGAGGTTCAGCTTTGTGATCAATGTTGGTTCTGTTTATATGAATATGAAAATAATTGAGGAATAAGGCTGGGTTTCACTGAGGTTAAACTCATTGATCAATGTTGGTTCTGTTTATATTAATATGAATATAATTGATGAATGAGGCTGGGTTTCACTGAGGTTCAGCTTTGTGGTCAATGCTTGTTCTGTTTATATTAATATGTATATAATTGATGAATGAGGCTGGGTTTCACTGAGGTTCAGCTTTGTGATCAATGTTGGTTCTGTTTATATTAATATGAATATAATTGAGGAATGAGGCTGGGTTTCACTGAGGCTAAACTCATTGATCAATGTTGGTTCTGTTTATACTAATATAAATATAATTGAGGAACGAGGCTGCGTTTCACTGAGGTTAAATTCATTGATCAATGTTGGTTCTGTTTATATTAATATGAATAAAATTGATGAATGAGGCTGGGTTTCACTGAGGTTAAACTCATTGATCAATGTTGGTTCTGTTTATATTAATATGAATAAAATTGATGAATGAGGCTGGGTTTCACTGAGGTTCAGCTTTGTGGTCAATGCTTGTTTTGTTTATATTAATATGTATATAATTGATGAATGAGGCTGGGTTTCACTGAGGTTCAGCTTTGTGGTCAATGTTGGTTCTTTTTATATTAATATGAATATCATTGATGAATGAGGCTGGGTTTCACTGAGGTTAAACTCATTGATCAATATTGGTTCTGTTTATATTAATATGAATATAATTGATGAATTAGGCTGGATTTCACTGAGGTTCAGCTTTGTGATCAATGTTGGTTCTTTTTATATTAATATGAATATATTTGATGAATGAGGCTGGGTTTCACTGAGGTTCAGCTTTGTGATCAATGTTGGTTCTGTTTATATTTATATGAATATAATTGAGGAATGAGGCTGCGTTTCACTGAGGATAAACTCATTAATCAATGTTGGTTCTGTTTATATTAATATGAATATAATTGATGAATAAGGCTGGGTTTCACTGAGATTCAGCTTTGTGGTCAATGTTGGTTCTGTTTATATTAATATGAATATAATTGATGAATGAGGCTGGGTTTCACTGAGGTTCAGCTTTGTGATCAATGTTGGTTCTCTTTATATTAATATGAACATAATTGAGGAATGAGGCTGCGTTTCACTGAGGTTAAACTCATTGATCAATGTTGGTTCTGTTTATATTAATATGAATATAATTGATGAATGAGGCTGGGTTTCACTGAGGTTCAGCTTTTTGATCAATGTTTGTTCTGTTTATATTACTATGAATATAATTGAGGAATGAGGCTGCGTTTCACTGAGGTTAAACTCATTGATCAATGTTGGTTCTGTTTATATTAATATGAATATAACTGATGAATGAGGCTGGGTTTCACTGAGGTTCAGCTTTGTGATCAATGTTGGTTCTGTTTATATGAATATGAATATAATTGAGGAATGAGGCTGGGTTTCACTGAGGTTAAACTCATTGATCAATGTTGGTTCTCTTTATATTAATATGAACATAATTGAGGAATGAGGCTGCGTTTCACTGAGGTTAAACTCATTGATCAATGTTGGTTCTGTTTATATTAATATGAATATAATTGATGAATGAGGCTGGGTTTCACTGAGGTTCAGCTTTGTGATCAATGTTTGTTCTGTTTATATTACTATGAATATAATTGAGGAATGAGGCTGCGTTTCACTGAGGTTAAACTCATTGATCAATGTTGGTTCTGTTTATATTAATATGAATATAACTGATGAATGAGGCTGGGTTTCACTGAGGTTCAGCTTTGTGATCAATGTTGGTTCTGTTTATATGAATATGAATATAATTGGGGAATGAGGCTGGGTTTCACTGAGGTTAAACTCATTGATCAATGTTGGTTCTGTTTATATTAATAAGAATATAATTGATGAATGAGGCTGGGTTTCACTGAGGTTCAGCTTTGTGATCAATGTTGGTTCTGTTTATATGAATATGAATATAATTGAGGAATGAGGCTGGGTTTCACTGAGGTTAAACTCATTGATCAATGTTGGTTCTGTTTATATTAATATGAATATAATTGATGAATGAGGCTGGGTTTCACTGAGGTTCAGCTTTGTGGTCAATGCTTGTTCTGTTTATATTAATATGTATATAATTGATGAATGAGGCTGGGTTTCACTGAGGTTCAGCTTTGTGATCAATGTTGGTTCTGTTTATATTAATATGAATATAATTGAGGAATAAGGCTGCGTTTCACTGAGGTTAAATTCATTGATCAATGATGGTTCTGTCTATATTAAAATGAATATAATTGATGATTGAGGCTTGGTTTCACTGAGGTTCAGCTTTGTGATCAATGTTGGTTCTGTATATATGAATATGAATATAATTGAGGAATGAGGCTGGGTTTCACTGAGGTTAAACTCATTGATCAATGTTGGTTCTGTTTATATTAATATGAATATAATTGATGAATGAGGCTGGGTTTCACTGAGGTTCAGCTTTGTGGTCAATGCTTGTTCTGTTTATATTAATATGTATATAATTGATGAATGAGGCTGGGTTTCACTGAGGTTCAGCTTTGTGATCAATGTTGGTTCTGTTTATATTATTATGAATATAATTGAGGAATGAGGCTGGGTTTCACTGAGGCTAAACTCATTGATCAATGTTGGTTCTGTTTATACTAATATAAATATAATTGAGGAACGAGGCTGCGTTTCACTGAGGTTAAATTCATTGATCAATGTTGGTTCTGTTTATATTAATATGAATAAAATTGATGAATGAGGCTGGGTTTCACTGAGGTTAAACTCATTGATCAATCTTGGTTCTGTTTATATTAATATGAATAAAATTGATGAATGAGGCTGGGTTTCACTGATGTTCAGCTTTGTGATCAATGTCGGTTCTGTTTATATTAATATGAATATAATTGATGAATGAGGTTGGGTTTCACTGAGGTTCAGCTTTGTGGTCAATGCTTGTTTTGTTTATATTAATATGTATATAATTGATGAATGAGGCTGGGTTTCACTGAGGTTCAGCTTTGTGATCAATGTTGGTTCTGTTTATATTAATATGAAAATAATTAAGGAATAAGGCTGGGTTTCACTGAGATTCAGCTTTGTGGTCAATGTTGGTTCTTTTTATATTAATATGAATATAATTGATGAATGAGGCTGGGTTTCACTGAGGTTCAGCTTTGTGATCAATGTTGGTTCTGTTTATATTTATATGAATATAATTGAGGAATGAGGCTGCGTTTCACTGAGGATAAACTCATTAATCAATGTTGGTTCTGTTTATATTAATATGAATATAATTGATGAATGAGGCTGGGTTTCACTGAGATTCAGCTTTGTGGTCAATGTTGGTTCTTTTTATATTAATATGAATATAATTGATGAATGAGGCTGGGTTTCACTGAGGTTCAGCTTTGTGATCAATGTTGGTTCTGTTTATATTAATATGAATATAATTGAGGAATGAGGCTGCGTTTCACTGAGGATAAACTCATTAATCAATGTTGGTTCTGTTTATATTAATATGAATATAATTGATGAATGAGGCTGGGTTTCACTGAGGTTCAGCTTTGTGATCAATGTTGGTTCTGTATATATTTATATGAATATAATTAATGAATGAGGCTGTGTTTCAAAGAACTTAAACTCATTGATCAATGTTGGTTCTGTTTATATTAATATGAATATAATTGAGGAATGAGGCTGCGTTTCACTGAGGTTAAACTCATTGATCAATGTTGGTTCTGTTTATATTAATATGAATAAAATTGATGAATGAGGCTGGGTTTCACTGAGATTCAGCTTTGTGGTCAATGTTGGTTCTTTTTATATTAATATGAATATAATTGATGAATGAGGCTGGGTTTCACTGAGGTTAAACTCATTGATCAATATTGGTTCTGTTTATATTAATATGAATATAATTGATGAATGAGGCTGGGTTTCACTGAGGTTCAGCTTTGTGATCAATGTTGGTTCTGTTTATATTAATATGAATATAATTGATGAATGAGGCTGGGTTTCACTGAGATTCAGCTTTGTGATCAATGTTGGTTCTGTTTATATTAATATGAATATAATTGATGAATAAGGCTGGGTTTCACCGAGATTCAGCTTTGTGGTCAATGTTGGTTCTGTTTATATTAATATGAATATAATTGATGACTGAGGCTGGGTTTCACTGAGGTTCAGCTTTGTGATCAATGTTGGTTCTCTTTATATTAATATGAACATAATTGAGGAATGAGGCTGCGTTTCACTGAGGTTAAACTCATTGATCAATGTTGGTGCTGTTTATATTAATATGAATATAATTGATGAATGAGGCTGGGTTTCACTGAGGTTCAGCTTTGTGATCAATGTTTGTTCTGTTTATATTACTATGAATATAATTGAGGAATGAGGCTGCGTTTCACTGAGGTTAAACTCATTGATCAATGTTGGTTCTGTTTATATTAATATGAATATAACTGATGAATGAGGCTGGGTTTCACTGAGGTTCAGCTTTGTGATCAATGTTGGTTCTGTTTATATGAATATGAATATAATTGAGGAATGAGGCTGGGTTTCACTGAGGTTAAACTCATTGATCAATGTTGGTTCTCTTTATATTAATATGAACATAATTGAGGAATGAGGCTGCGTTTCACTGAGGTTAAACTCATTGATCAATGTTGGTTCTGTTTATATTAATATGAATATAATTGATGAATGAGGCTGGGTTTCACTGAGGTTCAGCTTTGTGATCAATGTTTGTTCTGTTTATATTACTATGAATATAATTGAGTAATGAGGCTGCGTTTCACTGAGGTTAAACTCATTGATCAATGTTGGTTCTGTTTATATTAATATGAATATAACTGATGAATGAGGCTGGGTTTCACTGAGGTTCAGCTTTGTGATCAATGTTGGTTCTGTTTATATGAATATGAATATAATTGAGGAATGAGGCTGGGTTTCACTGAGGTTAAACTCATTGATCAATGTTGGTTCTGTTTATATTAATATGAATATAATTGATGAATGAGGCTGGGTTTCACTGAGGTTCAGCTTTGTGGTCAATGCTTGTTCTGTTTATATTAATATGTATATAATTGATGAATGAGGCTGGGTTTCACTGAGGTTCAGCTTTGTGATCAATGTTGGTTCTGTTTATATTAATATGAATATAATTGAGGAATGAGGCTGGGTTTCACTGAGGCTAAACTCATTGATCAATGTTGGTACTGTTTATACTAATATAAATATAATTGAGGAACGAGGCTGAGTTTCACTGAGGTTAAATTCATTGATCAATGTTGGTTCTGTTTATATTAATATGAATAAAATTGATGAATGAGGCTGGGTTTCACTGAGGTTAAACTCATTGATCAATGTTGGTTCTGTTTATATTAATATGAATAAAATTGATGAATGAGGCTGGGTTTCACTGATGTTCAGCTTTGTGATCAATGTCGGTTCTGTTTATATTAATATGAATATAATTGATGAATGAGGTTGGGTTTCACTGAGGTTCAGCTTTGTGGTCAATGCTTGTTTTGTTTATATTAATATGTATATAATTGATGAATGAGGCTGGGTTTCACTGAGGTTCAACTTTGTGATCAATGTTGGTTCTGTTTATATTAATATGAATATAATTGAGGAATAAGGCTGGGTTTCACTGAGATTCAGCTTTGTGGTCAATGTTGGTTCTTTTTATATTATTTTGAATATAATTGATGAATGAGGCTGGGTTTCACTGAGGTTCAGCTTTGTGATCAATGTTGGTTCTGTTTATATTTATATGAATATAATTGAGGAATGAGGCTGCGTTTCACTGAGGATAAACTCATTAATCAATGTTGGTTTTGTTTATATTAATATGAATATAATTGATGAATGAGGCTGGGTTTCACTGAGATTCAGCTTTGTGGTCAATGTTGGTTCTTTTTATATTAATATGAATATAATTGATGAATGAGGCTGGGTTTCACTGAGGTTCAGCTTTGTGATCAATGTTGGTTCTGTTTATATTTATATGAATATAATTGAGGAATGAGGCTAAGTTTCACTGAGGATAAACTCATTAATCAATGTTGGTTCTGTTTATATTAATATGAATATAATTGATGAATGAGGCTGGGTTTCACTGAGGTTCAGCTTTGTGATCAATGTTGGTTCTGTATATATTTATATGAATATAATTAATGAATGAGGCTGTGTTTCAAAGAACTTAAACTCATTGATCAATGTTGGTTCTGTTTATATTAATATGAATATAATTGAGGAATGAGACTGCGTTTCACTGAGGTTAAACTCATTGATCAATGTTGGTTCTGTTTATATTAATATGAATAAAATTGATGAATGAGGCTGGGTTTCACTGAGATTCAGCTTTGTGGTCAATGTTGGTTCTTTTTATATTAATATGAATATAATTGATGAATGAGGCTGGGTTTCACTGAGGTTAAACTCATTGATCAATAGTGGTTCTGTTTATATTAATATGAATATAATTGATGAATTAGGCTGGATTTCACTGAGGTTCAGCTTTGTGATCAATGTTGGTTCTGTTTATATTAATATGAATATAATTGATGAATGAGGCTGGGTTTCACTGAGGTTCAGCTTTGTGATCAATGTTAGTTCTGTTTATATTAATATGAATATAATTGATGAATGAGGCTGGGTTTCACTGAGATTCAGCTTTGTGATCAATGTTGGTTCTGTTTATATTAATATGAATATAATTGATGAATAAGGCTGGGTTTCACTGAGGTTCAGCTTTGTGATCAATGTTGGTTCTCTTTATATTAATATGAACATAATTGAGGAATGAGGCTGCGTTTCACTGAGGTTAAACTCATTGATCAATGTTGGTTCTGTTTATATTAATATGAATATAATTGATGAATGAGGCTAGGTTTCACTGAGGTTCAGCTTTGTGATCAATGTTTGTTCTGTTTATATTACTATGAATATAATTGAGGAATGAGGCTGCGTTTCACTGAGGTTAAACTCATTGATCAATGTTGGTTCTGTTTATATTAATATGAATATAACTGATGAATGAGGCTGGGTTTCACTGAGGTTCAGCTTTGTGATCAATGTTGGTTCTGTTTATATGAATATGAATATAATTGAGGAATGAGGCTGGGTTTCACTGAGGTTAAACTCATTGATCAATGTTGGTTCTCTTTATATTAATATGAACATAATTGAGGAATGAGGCTGCGTTTCACTGAGGTTAAACTCATTGATCAATGTTGGTTCTGTTTATATTAATATGAATATAATTGATGAATGAGGCTGGGTTTCACTGAGGTTCAGCTTTGTGATCAATGTTTGTTCTGTTTATATTACTATGAATATAATTGAGGAATGAGGCTGCGTTTCACTGAGGTTAAACTCATTGATCAATGTTGGTTCTGTTTATATTAATATGAATATAACTGATGAATGAGGCTGGGTTTCACTGAGGTTCAGCTTTGTTATCAATGTTGGCTCTGTTTATATGAATATGAATATAATTGAGGAATGAGGCTGGGTTTCACTGAGGTTAAACTCATTGATCAATGTTGGTTCTGTTTATATTAATATGAATATAATTGATGAATGAGGCTGGGTTTCACTGAGGTTCAGCTTTGTGATCAATGTTGGTTCTGTTTATATGAATATGAATATAATTGAGGAATGAGGCTGGGTTTCACTGAGGTTAAACTCATTGATCAATGTTGGTTCTGTTTATATTAATATGAATATAATTGATGAATGAGGCTGGGTTTCACTGAGGTTCAGCTTTGTGGTCAATGCTTGTTCTGTTTATATTAATATGTATATAATTGATGAATAAGGCTGGGTTTCACTGAGGTTCAGCTTTGTGATCAATGTTGGTTCTGTTTATATTAATATGAATATAATTGAGGAATAAGGCTGCGTTTCACTGAGTTTAAATTCGTTGATCAATGATGGTTCTGTCTATATTAAAATGAATATAATTGATGATTGAGGCTTGGTTTCACTGAGGTTCAGCTTTGTGATCAATGTTGGTTCTGTATATATTTATATGAATATAATTAATGAATGAGGCTGTGTTTCAAAGAACTTAAACTCATTGATCAATGTTGGTTCTGTTTATAATAATATGAATATAATTGATGAATGAGGCTGCGTTTCACTGAGGTTAAACTCATTGATCAATGTTGGTTCTGTTTATATTAATATGAATATAATTGATGAATGAGGCTGGGTTTCACTGAGGTTCAGCTTTGTGATCAATGTTTGTTCTGTTTATATTAATATGAATATAATTGATGAATGAGGCTGGGTTTCACTGAGGTTCAGCTTTGTGATCAATGTTGGTTCTGTTTATATAAATATGAATATAATTGATGAATGAGGCTGGGTTTCACTGAGGTTCAGCTTTGTGTTCAATGTTGGTTCTGTTTATATTAATATGAATATAATTGAGGAATGCGGCTGGGTTTCACTGAGGTTCAGCTTTGTGATCAATGTTTGTTCTGTTTATATTACTATGAATATAATTGAGGAATGAGGCTGCGTTTCACTGAGGTTAAACTCATTGATCAATGTTGGTTCTGTTTATATTAATATGAATATAATTGATGAATGAGGCTGGGTTTCACTGAGGTTCAGCTTTGTGATCAATGTTTGTTCTGTTTATATTACTATGAATATAATTGAGGAATGAGGCTGCGTTTCACTGAGGTTAAACTCATTGATCAATGTTGGTTCTGTTTATATTAATATGAATATAATTGATGAATGAGGCTGGGTTTCACTGAGGTTCAGCTTTGTGATCAATGTTTGTTCTGTTTATATTAATATGAATATAATTAATGAATGAGGCTGGGTTTCACTGAGATTCAGCTTTGTGGTCAATGCTTGTTCTGTTTATATTAATATGTATATAATTGATGGATGAGGCTGGGTTTCACTGAGGTTCAGCTTTGTGATCAATGTTGGTTCTGTTTATATTAATATGAATATAATTGAGGAATAAGGCTGCGTTTCACTGAGGTTAAACTCATTGATCAATGTTGGTTCTGTTTATATTAATATGAATATAATTGATGAATGAGGCTGGGTTTCACTGAGGTTCAGCTTTGTGATCAATGTTGGTTCTGTATATATTTATAGGAATATAATTAATGAATGAGGCTGTGTTTCAAAGAACTTAAACTCATTGATCAATGTTGGTTCTGTTTATATTAATATGAATATAATTGAGGAATGAGGCTGCGTTTCACTGAGGTTAAACTCATTGATCAATGTTGGTTCTGTTTATATTAATATGAATAAAATTGATGAATGAGGCTGGGTTTCACTGAGGTTCAGCTTTGTGATCAATGTTGGTTCTGTTTCTATTAATATGAATATAATTGAGGAATGAGGCTGGGTTTCACTGAGGCTAAACTCATTGATCAATGTTGGTTCTGTTTATACTAATATAAATATAATTGAGGAACGAGGCTGCGTTTCACTGAGGTTAAATTCATTGATCAATGTTGGTTCTGTTTATATTAATATGAATAAAATTGATGAATGAGGCTGGGTTTCACTGAGGTTAAACTCATTGATCAATCTTGGTTCTGTTTATATTAATATGAATAAAATTGATGAATGAGGCTGGGTTTCACTGATGTTCAGCTTTGTGATCAATGTCGGTTCTGTTTATATTAATATGAATATAATTGATGAATGAGGTTGGGTTTCACTGAGGTTCAGCTTTGTGGTCAATGCTTGTTTTGTTTATATTAATATGTATATAATTGATGAATGAGGCTGGGTTTCACTGAGGTTCAGCTTTGTGATCAATGTTGGTTCTGTTTATATTAATATGAAAATAATTAAGGAATAAGGCTGGGTTTCACTGAGATTCAGCTTTGTGGTCAATGTTGGTTCTTTTTATATTAATATGAATATAATTGATGAATGAGGCTGGGTTTCACTGAGGTTCAGCTTTGTGATCAATGTTGGTTCTGTTTATATTTATATGAATATAATTGAGGAATGAGGCTGCGTTTCACTGAGGATAAACTCATTAATCAATGTTGGTTCTGTTTATATTAATATGAATATAATTGATGAATGAGGCTGGGTTTCACTGAGATTTAGCTTTGTGGTCAATGTTGGTTCTTTTTATATTAATATGAATATAATTGATGAATGAGGCTGGGTTTCACTGAGGTTCAGCTTTGTGATCAATGTTGGTTCTGTTTATATTAATATGAATATAATTGAGGAATGAGGCTGCGTTTCACTGAGGATAAACTCATTAATCAATGTTGGTTCTGTTTATATTAATATGAATATAATTGATGAATGAGGCTGGGTTTCACTGAGGTTCAGCTTTGTGATCAATGTTGGTTCTGTATATATTTATATGAATATAATTAATGAATGAGGCTGTGTTTCAAAGAAATTAAACTCATTGATCAATGTTGGTTCTGTTTATATTAATATGAATATAATTGAGGAATGAGGCTGCGTTTCACTGAGGTTAAACTCATTGATCAATGTTGGTTCTCTTTATATTAATATGAACATAATTGAGGAATGAGGCTGCGTTTCACTGAGGTTAAACTCATTGATCAATGTTGGTTCTGTTTATATTAATATGAATATAATTGATGAATGAGGCTGGGTTTCACTGAGGTTCAGCTTTGTGATCAATGTTTGTTCTGTTTATATTACTATGAATATAATTGAGGAATGAGGCTGCGTTTCACTGAGGTTAAACTCATTGATCAATGTTGGTTCTGTTTATATTAATATGAATATAACTGATGAATGAGGCTGGGTTTCACTGAGGTTCAGCTTTGTTATCAATGTTGGCTCTGTTTATATTAATATGAATATAATTGATGAATGAGGCTGGGTTTCACTGAGGTTCAGCTTTGTGATCAATGTTGGTTCTGTATATATTTATATGAATATAATTAATGAATGAGGCTGTGTTTCAAAGAACTTAAACTCATTGATCAATGTTGGTTCTGTTTATATTAATATGAATATAATTGAGGAATGAGGCTGCGTTTCACTGAGGTTAAACTCATTGATCAATGTTGGTTCTCTTTATATTAATATGAACATAATTGAGGAATGAGGCTGCGTTTCACTGAGGTTAAACTCATTGATCAATGTTGGTGCTGTTTATATTAATATGAATATAATTGATGAATGAGGCTGGGTTTCACTGAGGTTCAGCTTTGTGATCAATGTTTGTTCTGTTTATATTACTATGAATATAATTGAGGAATGAGGCTGCGTTTCACTGAGGTTAAACTCATTGATCAATGTTGGTTCTGTTTATATTAATATGAATATAACTGATGAATGAGGCTGGGTTTCACTGAGGTTCAGCTTTGTGATCAATGTTGGTTCTGTTTATATGAATATGAATATAATTGAGGAATGAGGCTGGGTTTCACTGAGGTTAAACTCATTGATCAATGTTGGTTCTCTTTATATTAATATGAACATAATTGAGGAATGAGGCTGCGTTTCACTGAGGTTAAACTCATTGATCAATGTTGGTTCTGTTTATATTAATATGAATATAATTGATGAATGAGGCTGGGTTTCACTGAGGTTCAGCTTTGTGATCAATGTTTGTTCTGTTTATATTACTATGAATATAATTGAGTAATGAGGCTGCGTTTCACTGAGGTTAAACTCATTGATCAATGTTGGTTCTGTTTATATTAATATGAATATAACTGATGAATGAGGCTGGGTTTCACTGAGGTTCAGCTTTGTGATCAATGTTGGTTCTGTTTATATGAATATGAATATAATTGAGGAATGAGGCTGGGTTTCACTGAGGTTAAACTCATTGATCAATGTTGGTTCTGTTTATATTAATATGAATATAATTGATGAATGAGGCTGGGTTTCACTGAGGTTCAGCTTTGTGGTCAATGCTTGTTCTGTTTATATTAATATGTATATAATTGATGAATGAGGCTGGGTTTCACTGAGGTTCAGCTTTGTGATCAATGTTGGTTCTGTTTATATTAATATGAATATAATTGAGGAATGAGGCTGGGTTTCACTGAGGCTAAACTCATTGATCAATGTTGGTACTGTTTATACTAATATAAATATAATTGAGGAACGAGGCTGAGTTTCACTGAGGTTAAATTCATTGATCAATGTTGGTTCTGTTTATATTAATATGAATAAAATTGATGAATGAGGCTGGGTTTCACTGAGGTTAAACTCATTGATCAATGTTGGTTCTGTTTATATTAATATGAATAAAATTGATGAATGAGGCTGGGTTTCACTGATGTTCAGCTTTGTGATCAATGTCGGTTCTGTTTATATTAATATGAATATAATTGATGAATGAGGTTGGGTTTCACTGAGGTTCAGCTTTGTGGTCAATGCTTGTTTTGTTTATATTAATATGTATATAATTGATGAATGAGGCTGGGTTTCACTGAGGTTCAGCTTTGTGATCAATGTTGGTTCTGTTTATATTAATATGAATATAATTGAGGAATAAGGCTGGGTTTCACTGAGATTCAGCTTTGTGGTCAATGTTGGTTCTTTTTATATTATTTTGAATATAATTGATGAATGAGGCTGGGTTTCACTGAGGTTCAGCTTTGTGATCAATGTTGGTTCTGTTTATATTTATATGAATATAATTGAGGAATGAGGCTGCGTTTCACTGAGGATAAACTCATTAATCAATGTTGGTTTTGTTTATATTAATATGAATATAATTGATGAATGAGGCTGGGTTTCACTGAGATTCAGCTTTGTGGTCAATGTTGGTTCTTTTTATATTAATATGAATATAATTGATGAATGAGGCTGGGTTTCACTGAGGTTCAGCTTTGTGATCAATGTTGGTTCTGTTTATATTTATATGAATATAATTGAGGAATGAGGCTAAGTTTCACTGAGGATAAACTCATTAATCAATGTTGGTTCTGTTTATATTAATATGAATATAATTGATGAATGAGGCTGGGTTTCACTGAGGTTCAGCTTTGTGATCAATGTTGGTTCTGTATATATTTATATGAATATAATTAATGAATGAGGCTGTGTTTCAAAGAACTTAAACTCATTGATCAATGTTGGTTCTGTTTATATTAATATGAATATAATTGAGGAATGAGACTGCGTTTCACTGAGGTTAAACTCATTGATCAATGTTGGTTCTGTTTATATTAATATGAATAAAATTGATGAATGAGGCTGGGTTTCACTGAGATTCAGCTTTGTGGTCAATGTTGGTTCTTTTTATATTAATATGAATATAATTGATGAATGAGGCTGGGTTTCACTGAGGTTAAACTCATTGATCAATAGTGGTTCTGTTTATATTAATATGAATATAATTGATGAATTAGGCTGGATTTCACTGAGGTTCAGCTTTGTGATCAATGTTGGTTCTGTTTATATTAATATGAATATAATTGATGAATGAGGCTGGGTTTCACTGAGGTTCAGCTTTGTGATCAATGTTAGTTCTGTTTATATTAATATGAATATAATTGATGAATGAGGCTGGGTTTCACTGAGATTCAGCTTTGTGATCAATGTTGGTTCTGTTTATATTAATATGAATATAATTGATGAATAAGGCTGGGTTTCACTGAGGTTCAGCTTTGTGATCAATGTTGGTTCTCTTTATATTAATATGAACATAATTGAGGAATGAGGCTGCGTTTCACTGAGGTTAAACTCATTGATCAATGTTGGTTCTGTTTATATTAATATGAATATAATTGATGAATGAGGCTGGGTTTCACTGAGGTTCAGCTTTGTGTTCAATGTTGGTTCTGTTTATATTAATATGAATATAATTGAGGAATGTGGCTGGGTTTCACTGATGTTCAGCTTTGTGATCAATGTTGGTTCTCTTTATATTAATATGAACATAATTGAGGAATGAGGCTGCGTTTCACTGAGGTTAAACTCATTGATCAATGTTGATTCTGTTTATATTAATATGAATATAATTGATGAATGAGGCTGGGTTTCACTGAGGTTCAGCTTTGTGATCAATGTTTGTTCTGTTTATATTACTATGAATATAATTGAGGAATGAGGCTGCGTTTCACTGAGGTTAAACTCATTGATCAATGTTGGTTCTGTTTATATTAATATGAATATAACTGATGAATGAGGCTGGGTTTCACTGAGGTTCAGCTTTGTGATCAATGTTGGTTCTGTTTATATGAATATGAATATAATTGAGGAATGAGGCTGGGTTTCACTGAGGTTAAACTCATTGATCAATGTTGGTTCTGTTTATATTAATATGAATATAATTGATGAATGAGGTTGGGTTTCACTGAGGTTCAGCTTTGTGATCAATGTTTGTTCTGTTTATATTAATATGAATATAATTGTTGAATGAGGCTGGGTCTCACTGAGGTTCAGCTTTGTGGTCAATGCTTGTTCTGTTTATATTAATATGTATATAATTGATGAATGAGGCTGAGTTTCACTGAGGTTCAGCTTTGTGATCAATGTTGGTTCTGTTTATATTAATATGAATATAATTGATGAATGAGGCTGGGTTTCACTGAGGTTCAGCTTTGTGATCAATGTTGGTTCTGTATATATTTATATGAATATAATTAATGAATGAGGCTGTGTTTCAAAGAACTTAAACTCATTGATCAATGTTGGTTCTGTTTATATTAATATGAATAAAATTGATGAATGAGGCTGGGTTTCACTGATGTTCAGCTTTGTGATCAATGTCGGTTCTGTTTATATTAATATGAATAAAATTGATGAATGAGGCTGGGTTTCACTGAGGTTCAGCTTTGTGATCAATGTTGGTTCTGTTTATATTAATATGAATAAAATTGATGAATGAGGCTGGATTTCACTGAGATTCAGCTTTGTGGTCAATGTTGGTTCTTTTTATATTAATATGAATATAATTGATGAATGAGGCTGGGTTTCACTGAGGTTAAACTCATTGATCAATATTGGTTCTGTTTATATTAATATGAATATAATTGATGAATGAGGCTGCGTTTCACTAAGGTTAAACTCATTGATCAATGTTGGTTCTGTTTATATTAATATGAATATAATTGATGAATGTGGCTGGGTTTCACTGATGTTCAGCTTTGTGATCAATGTTGGTTCTCTTTATATTAATATGAACATAATTGAGGAATGAGGCTGCGTTTCACTGAGGTTAAACTCATTGATCAATGTTGGTTCTGTTTATATTAATATGAATATAATTGATGAATGAGGCTGGGTTTCACTGAGGTTCAGCTTTGTGTTCAATGTTGGTTCTGTTTATATTAATATGAATATAATTGAGGAATGTGGCTGGGTTTCACTGATGTTCAGCTTTGTGATCAATGTTGGTTCTCTTTATATTAATATGAACATAATTGAGGAATGAGGCTGCGTTTCACTGAGGTTAAACTCATTGATCAATGTTGATTCTGTTTATATTAATATGAATATAATTGATGAATGAGGCTGGGTTTCACTGAGGTTCAGCTTTGTGATCAATGTTGGTTCTGTTTATATTAATATGAACAAAATTGATGAATGAGGCTGGATTTCACTGAGATTCAGCTTTGTGGTCAATGTTGGTTCTTTTTATATTAATATGAATATAATTGATGAATGAGGCTGGGTTTCACTGAGGTTAAACTCATTGATCAATATTGGTTCTGTTTATATTAATATGAATATAATTGATGAATGAGGCTGGGTTTCACTGAGGTTTAGCTTTGTGATCAATGTTGGTTCTGTTTATATTAATATGAATATAATTGATGAATGAGGCTGGGTTTCACTGAGGTTCAGCTTTGTGATCAATGTTGGTTCTGTTTATATTAATATGAATATAATTGATGAATGAGGCTGGGTTTCACTGAGATTCAGCTCTGTGATCAATGTTGGTTCTGTTTATATTAATATGAATATAATTGATGAATGAGGCTGGGTTTCACTGAGATTCAGCTTTGTGGTCAATCTTGGTTCTGTTTATATTAATATGAATATAATTGAGGAATGAGGCTGGGTTTCACTGAGGTTCAGCTTTGTGTTCAATGTTGGTTCTGTTTATATTAATATGAATATAATTGAGGAATGTGGCTGGGTTTCACTGATGTTCAGCTTTGTGATCAATGTTGGTTCTCTTTATATTAATATGAACATAATTGAGGAATGAGGCTGCGTTTCACTGAGGTTAAACTCATTGATCAATGTTGGTTCTGTTTATATTAATATGAATATAATTGATGAATGAGGCTGGGTTTCACTGAGGTTCAGCTTTGTGATCAATGTTTGTTCTGTTTATATTAATATGAATATAATTGTTGAATGAGGCTGGGTCTCACTGAGGTTCAGCTTTGTGGTCAATGCTTGTTCTGTTTATATTAATATGTATATAATTGATGAATGAGGCTGAGTTTCACTGAGGTTCAGCTTTGTGATCAATGTTGGTTCTGTTTATATTAATATGAATATAATTGATGAATGAGGCTGGGTTTCACTGAGGTTCAGCTTTGTGATCAATGTTGGTTCTGTATATATTTATATGAATATAATTAATGAATGAGGCTGTGTTTCAAAGAACTTAAACTCATTGATCAATGTTGGTTCTGTTTATATTAATATGAATATAATTGAGGAATGAGGCTGCGTTTCACTAAGGTTAAACTCATTGATCAATGTTGGTTCTGTTTATATTAATATGAATAAAATTGATGAATGAGGCTGGGTTTCACTGAGGTTCAGCTTTGTGATCAATGTTGGTTCTGTTTATATTAATATGAATAAAATTGATGAATGAGGCTGGATTTCACTGAGATTCAGCTTTGTGGTCAATGTTGGTTCTTTTTATATTAATATGAATATAATTGATGAATGAGGCTGGGTTTCACTGAGGTTAAACTCATTGATCAATATTGGTTCTGTTTATATTAATATGAATATAATTGATGAATGAGGCTGCGTTTCACTAAGGTTAAACTCATTGATCAATGTTGGTTCTGTTTATATTAATATGAATATAATTGATGAATGAGGCTGGGTTTCACTGAGGTTCAGCTTTGTGATCAATGTTGGTTCTGTTTATATTAATATGAATATAATTGAGGAATGTGGCTGGGTTTCACTGATGTTCAGCTTTGTGATCAATGTTGGTTCTCTTTATATTAATATGAACATAATTGAGGAATGAGGCTGCGTTTCACTGAGGTTAAACTCATTGATCAATGTTGGTTCTGTTTATATTAATATGAATATAATTGATGAATGAGGCTGGGTTTCACTGAGGTTCAGCTTTGTGTTCAATGTTGGTTCTGTTTATATTAATATGAATATAATTGAGGAATGTGGCTGGGTTTCACTGATGTTCAGCTTTGTGATCAATGTTGGTTCTCTTTATATTAATATGAACATAATTGAGGAATGAGGCTGCGTTTCACTGAGGTTAAACTCATTGATCAATGTTGATTCTGTTTATATTAATATGAATATAATTGATGAATGAGGCTGGGTTTCACTGAGGTTCAGCTTTGTGATCAATGTTGGTTCTGTTTATATTAATATGAACAAAATTGATGAATGAGGCTGGATTTCACTGAGATTCAGCTTTGTGGTCAATGTTGGTTCTTTTTATATTAATATGAATATAATTGATGAATGAGGCTGGGTTTCACTGAGGTTAAACTCATTGATCAATATTGGTTCTGTTTATATTAATATGAATATAATTGATGAATGAGGCTGGGTTTCACTGAGGTTTAGCTTTGTGATCAATGTTGGTTCTGTTTATATTAATATGAATATAATTGATGAATGAGGCTGGGTTTCACTGAGGTTCAGCTTTGTGATCAATGTTGGTTCTGTTTATATTAATATGAATATAATTGATGAATGAGGCTGGGTTTCACTGAGATTCAGCTCTGTGATCAATGTTGGTTCTGTTTATATTAATATGAATATAATTGATGAATGAGGCTGGGTTTCACTGAGATTCAGCTTTGTGGTCAATCTTGGTTCTGTTTATATTAATATGAATATAATTGAGGAATGAGGCTGGGTTTCACTGAGGTTCAGCTTTGTGTTCAATGTTGGTTCTGTTTATATTAATATGAATATAATTGAGGAATGTGGCTGGGTTTCACTGATGTTCAGCTTTGTGATCAATGTTGGTTCTCTTTATATTAATATGAACATAATTGAGGAATGAGGCTGCGTTTCACTGAGGTTAAACTCATTGATCAATGTTGGTTCTGTTTATATTAATATGAATATAATTGATGAATGAGGCTGGGTTTCACTGAGGTTCAGCTTTGTGTTCAATGTTGGTTCTGTTTATATTAATATGAATATAATTGATGAATGAGGCTGGGTTTCACTGAGGTTCAGCTTTGTGATCAATGTTAGTTCTGTTTATATTAATATGAATATAATTGATGAATGAGGCTGGGTTTCACTGAGATTCAGCTTTGTGATCAATGTTGGTTCTGTTTATATTAATATGAATATAATTGATGAATAAGGCCTGGTTTCACTGAGGTTCAGCTTTGTGATCAATGTTGGTTCTCTTTATATTAATATGAACATAATTGAGGAATGAGGCTGCGTTTCACTGAGGTTAAACTCATTGATCAATGTTGGTTCTGTTTATATTAATATGAATATAATTGATGAATGAGGCTGGGTTTCACTGAGGTTCAGCTTTGTGATCAATGTTTGTTCTGTTTATATTACTATGAATATAATTGAGGAATGAGGCTGCGTTTCACTGAGGTTAAACTCATTGATCAATGTTGGTTCTGTTTATATTAATATGAATATAACTGATGAATGAGGCTGGGTTTCACTGAGGTTCAGCTTTGTGATCAATGTTGGTTCTGTTTATATGAATATGAATATAATTGAGGAATGAGGCTGGGTTTCACTGAGGTTAAACTCATTGATCAATGTTGGTTCTGTTTATATTAATATGAATATAATTGATGAATGAGGCTGGGTTTCACTGAGGTTCAGCTTTGTGATCAATGTTTGTTCTGTTTATATTAATATGAATATAATTGTTGAATGAGGCTGGGTCTCACTGAGGTTCAGCTTTGTGGTCAATGCTTGTTCTGTTTATATTAATATGTATATAATTGATGAATGAGGCTGAGTTTCACTGAGGTTCAGCTTTGTGATCAATGTTGGTTCTGTTTATATTAATATGAATATAATTGATGAATGAGGCTGGGTTTCACTGAGGTTCAGCTTTGTGATCAATGTTGGTTCTGTATATATTTATATGAATATAATTAATGAATGAGGCTGTGTTTCAAAGAACTTAAACTCATTGATCAATGTTGGTTCTGTTTATATTAATATGAATATAATTGAGGAATGAGGCTGCGTTTCACTAAGGTTAAACTCATTGATCAATGTTGGTTCTGTTTATATTAATATGAATAAAATTGATGAATGAGGCTGGGTTTCACTGAGGTTCAGCTTTGTGATCAATGTTGGTTCTGTTTATATTAATATGAATAAAATTGATGAATGAGGCTGGATTTCACTGAGATTCAGCTTTGTGGTCAATGTTGGTTCTTTTTATATTAATATGAATATAATTGATGAATGAGGCTGGGTTTCACTGAGGTTAAACTCATTGATCAATATTGGTTCTGTTTATATTAATATGAATATAATTGATGAATGAGGCTGCGTTTCACTAAGGTTAAACTCATTGATCAATGTTGGTTCTGTTTATATTAATATGAATATAATTGATGAATGAGGCTGGGTTTCACTGAGGTTCAGCTTTGTGATCAATGTTGGTTCTGTTTATATTAATATGAATATAATTGAGGAATGTGGCTGGGTTTCACTGATGTTCAGCTTTGTGATCAATGTTGGTTCTCTTTATATTAATATGAACATAATTGAGGAATGAGGCTGCGTTTCACTGAGGTTAAACTCATTGATCAATGTTGGTTCTGTTTATATTAATATGAATATAATTGATGAATGAGGCTGGGTTTCACTGAGGTTCAGCTTTGTGTTCAATGTTGGTTCTGTTTATATTAATATGAATATAATTGAGGAATGTGGCTGGGTTTCACTGATGTTCAGCTTTGTGATCAATGTTGGTTCTCTTTATATTAATATGAACATAATTGAGGAATGAGGCTGCGTTTCACTGAGGTTAAACTCATTGATCAATGTTGATTCTGTTTATATTAATATGAATATAATTGATGAATGAGGCTGGGTTTCACTGAGGTTCAGCTTTGTGATCAATGTTTGTTCTGTTTATATTACTATGAATATAATTGAGGAATGAGGCTGCGTTTCACTGAGGTTAAATTCATTGATCAATGTTGGTTCTGTTTATATTAATATGAATATAACTGATGAATGAGGCTGGGTTTCACTGAGGTTCAGCTTTGTGATCAATGTTGGTTCTGTTTATATGAATATGAATATAATTGATGAATGAGGCTGGGTTTCACTGAGGTTCAGCTTTGTGATCAATGTTTGTTCTGTTTATATTAATATGAATATAATTGATGAATGAGGCTGGGTCTCACTGAGGTTCAGCTTTGTGGTCAATGCTTGTTCTGTTTATATTAATATGTATATAATTGATGAATGAGGCTGGGTTTCACTGAGGTTCAGCTTTGTGATCAATGTTGGTTCTGTATATATTTATATGAATATAATTAATGAATGAGGCTGTGTTTCAAAGAACTTAAACTCATTGATCAATGTTGGTTCTGTTTATATTAATATGAATATAATTGAGGAATGAGGCTGCGTTTCACTAAGGTTAAACTCATTGATCAATGTTGGTTCTGTTTATATTAATATGAATAAAATTGATGAATGAGGCTGGGTTTCACTGTGGTTCAGCTTTGTGATCAATGTTGGTTCTGTTTATATTAATATGAATAAAATTGATGAATGAGGCTGGATTTCACTGAGATTCAGCTTTGTGGTCAATGTTGGTTCTTTTTATATTAATATGAATATAATTGATGAATGAGGCTGGGTTTCACTGAGGTTAAACTCATTGATCAATATTGGTTCTGTTTATATTAATATGAATATATTTGATGAATGAGGCTGGGTTTCACTGAGGTTTAGCTTTGTGATCAATGTTGGTTCTGTTTATATTAATATGAATATAATTGATGAATGAGGCTGGGTTTCACTGAGGTTCAACTTTGTGATCAATGTTTGTTCTGTTTATATTAATATGAATATAATTGTTGAATGAGGCTGGGTCTCACTGAGGTTCAGCTTTGTGGTCAATGCTTGTTCTGTTTATATTAATATGTATATAATTGATGAATGAGGCTGAGTTTCACTGAGGTTCAGCTTTGTGATCAATGTTGGTTCTGTTTATATTAATATGAATATAATTGATGAATGAGGCTGGGTTTCACTGAGGTTCAGCTTTGTGATCAATGTTGGTTCTGTATATATTTATATGAATATAATTAATGAATGAGGCTGTGTTTCAAAGAACTTAAACTCATTGATCAATGTTGGTTCTGTTTATATTAATATGAATATAATTGAGGAATGAGGCTGCGTTTCACTAAGGTTAAACTCATTGATCAATGTTGGTTCTGTTTATATTAATATGAATAAAATTGATGAATGAGGCTGGGTTTCACTGAGGTTCAGCTTTGTGATCAATGTTGGTTCTGTTTATATTAATATGAATAAAATTGATGAATGAGGCTGGATTTCACTGAGATTCAGCTTTGTGGTCAATGTTGGTTCTTTTTATATTAATATGAATATAATTGATGAATGAGGCTGGGTTTCACTGAGGTTAAACTCATTGATCAATATTGGTTCTGTTTATATTAATATGAATATAATTGATGAATGAGGCTGGGTTTCACTGAGGTTTAGCTTTGTGATCAATGTTGGTTCTGTTTATATTAATATGAATATAATTGATGAATGAGGCTGGGTTTCACTGAGGTTCAGCTTTGTGATCAATGTTGGTTCTGTTTATATTAATATGAATATAATTGATGAATGAGGCTGGGTTTCACTGAGATTCAGCTCTGTGATCAATGTTGGTTCTGTTTATATTAATATGAATATAATTGATGAATGAGGCTGGGTTTCACTGAGATTCAGCTTTGTGATCAATGTTGGTTCTGTTTATATTAATATGAATATAATTGATGAATGAGGCTGGGTTTCACTGAGGTTCAGCTTTGTGTTCAATGTTGGTTCTGTTTATATTAATATGAATATAATTGAGGAATGTGGCTGGGTTTCACTGATGTTCAGCTTTGTGATCAATGTTGGTTCTCTTTATATTAATATGAACATAATTGAGGAATGAGGCTGCGTTTCACTGAGGTTAAACTCATTGATCAATGTTGGTTCTGTTTATATTAATATGAATATAATTGATGAATGAGGCTGGGTTTCACTGAGGTTCAGCTTTGTGTTCAATGTTGGTTCTGTTTATATTAATATGAATATAATTGAGGAATGTGGCTGGGTTTCACTGATGTTCAGCTTTGTGATCAATGTTGGTTCTCTTTATATTAATATGAACATAATTGAGGAATGAGGCAGCGTTTCACTGAGGTTAAACTCATTGATCAATGTTGATTCTGTTTATATTAATATGAATATAATTGATGAATGAGGCTGGGTTTCACTGAGGTTCAGCTTTGTGATCAATGTTTGTTCTGTTTATATTACTATGAATATAATTGAGGAATGAGGCTGCGTTTCACTGAGGTTAAACTCATTGATCAATGTTGGTTCTGTTTATATTAATATGAATATAACTGATTAATGAGGCTGGGTTTCACTGAGGTTCAGCTTTGTGATCAATGTTGGTTCTGTTTATATGAATATGAATATAATTGAAGAATGAGGCTGGGTTTCACTGAGGTTAAACTCATTGATCAATGTTGGTTCTGTTTATATTAATATGAATATAATTGATGAATGAGGCTGGGTTTCACTGAGGTTCAGCTTTGTGATCAATGTTTGTTCTGTTTATATTAATATGAATATAATTGATGAATGAGGCTGGGTCTCACTGAGGTTCAGCTTTGTGGTCAATGCTTGTTCTGTTTATATTAATATGTATATAATTGATGAATGAGGCTGAGTTTCACTGAGGTTCAGCTTTGTGATCAATGTTGGTTCTGGTTATATTAATATGAATATAATTGATGAATGAGGCTGGGTTTCACTGAGGTTCAGCTTTGTGATCAATGTTGGTTCTGTATATATTTATATGAATATAATTAATGAATGAGGCTGTGTTTCAAAGAACTTAAACTCATTGATCAATGTTGGTTCTGTTTATATTAATATGAATATAATTGAGGAATGAGGCTGCGTTTCACTAAGGTTAAACTCATTGATCAATGTTGGTTCTGTTTATATTAATATGAATAAAATTGATGAATGAGGCTGGGTTTCACTGAGGTTCAGCTTTGTGATCAATGTTGGTTCTGTTTATATTAATATGAATAAAATTGATGAATGAGGCTGGATTTCACTGAGATTCAGCTTTGTTGTCAATGTTGGTTCTTTTTATATTAATATGAATATAATTGATGAATGAGGCTGGGTTTCACTGAGGTTCAGCTTTGTGTTCAATGTTGGTTCTGTTTATATTAATATGAATATAATTGAGGAATGTGGCTGGGTTTCACTGATGTTCAGCTTTGTTGTCAATGTTGGTTCTTTTTATATTAATATGAATATAATTGATGAATGAGGCTGGGTTTCACTGAGGTTAAACTCATTGATCAATATTGGTTCTGTTTATATTAATATGAATATAATTGATGAATGAGGCTGGGTTTCACTGAGGTTTAGCTTTGTGATCAATGTTGGTTCTGTTTATATTAATATGAATATAATTGATGAATGAGGCTGGGTTTCACTGAGGTTCAGCTTTGTGATCAATTTTGGTTCTGTTTATATTAATATGAATATAATTGATGAATGAGGCTGGGTTTCACTGAGGTTCAGCTTTGTGATCAATGTTTGTTCTGTTTATATTAATATGAATATAATTGTTGAATGAGGCTGGGTCTCACTGAGGTTCAGCTTTGTGGTCAATGCTTGTTCTGTTTATATTAATATGTATATAATTGATGAATGAGGCTGAGTTTCACTGAGGTTCAGCTTTGTGATCAATGTTGGTTCTGTTTATATTAATATGAATATAATTGATGAATGAGGCTGGGTTTCACTGAGGTTCAGCTTTGTGATCAATGTTGGTTCTGTATATATTTATATGAATATAATTAATGAATGAGGCTGTGTTTCAAAGAACTTAAACTCATTGATCAATGTTGGTTCTGTTTATATTAATATGAATATAATTGAGGAATGAGGCTGCGTTTCACTAAGGTTAAACTCATTGATCAATGTTGGTTCTGTTTATATTAATATGAATAAAATTGATGAATGAGGCTGGGTTTCACTGAGGTTCAGCTTTGTGATCAATGTTGGTTCTGTTTATATTAATATGAATAAAATTGATGAATGAGGCTGGATTTCACTGAGATTCAGCTTTGTGGTCAATGTTGGTTCTTTTTATATTAATATGAATATAATTGATGAATGAGGCTGGGTTTCACTGAGGTTAAACTCATTGATCAATATTGGTTCTGTTTATATTAATATGAATATAATTGATGAATGAGGCTGCGTTTCACTAAGGTTAAACTCATTGATCAATGTTGGTTCTGTTTATATTAATATGAATATAATTGATGAATGAGGCTGGGTTTCACTGAGGTTCAGCTTTGTGATCAATGTTGGTTCTGTTTATATTAATATGAATATAATTGAGGAATGTGGCTGGGTTTCACTGATGTTCAGCTTTGTGATCAATGTTGGTTCTCTTTATATTAATATGAACATAATTGAGGAATGAGGCTGCGTTTCACTGAGGTTAAACTCATTGATCAATGTTGGTTCTGTTTATATTAATATGAATATAATTGATGAATGAGGCTGGGTTTCACTGAGGTTCAGCTTTGTGTTCAATGTTGGTTCTGTTTATATTAATATGAATATAATTGAGGAATGTGGCTGGGTTTCACTGATGTTCAGCTTTGTGATCAATGTTGGTTCTCTTTATATTAATATGAACATAATTGAGGAATGAGGCTGCGTTTCACTGAGGTTAAACTCATTGATCAATGTTGATTCTGTTTATATTAATATGAATATAATTGATGAATGAGGCTGGGTTTCACTGAGGTTCAGCTTTGTGATCAATGTTGGTTCTGTTTATATTAATATGAACAAAATTGATGAATGAGGCTGGATTTCACTGAGATTCAGCTTTGTGGTCAATGTTGGTTCTTTTTATATTAATATGAATATAATTGATGAATGAGGCTGGGTTTCACTGAGGTTAAACTCATTGATCAATATTGGTTCTGTTTATATTAATATGAATATAATTGATGAATGAGGCTGGGTTTCACTGAGGTTTAGCTTTGTGATCAATGTTGGTTCTGTTTATATTAATATGAATATAATTGATGAATGAGGCTGGGTTTCACTGAGGTTCAGCTTTGTGATCAATGTTGGTTCTGTTTATATTAATATGAATATAATTGATGAATGAGGCTGGGTTTCACTGAGATTCAGCTCTGTGATCAATGTTGGTTCTGTTTATATTAATATGAATATAATTGATGAATGAGGCTGGGTTTCACTGAGATTCAGCTTTGTGGTCAATCTTGGTTCTGTTTATATTAATATGAATATAATTGAGGAATGAGGCTGGGTTTCACTGAGGTTCAGCTTTGTGTTCAATGTTGGTTCTGTTTATATTAATATGAATATAATTGAGGAATGTGGCTGGGTTTCACTGATGTTCAGCTTTGTGATCAATGTTGGTTCTCTTTATATTAATATGAACATAATTGAGGAATGAGGCTGCGTTTCACTGAGGTTAAACTCATTGATCAATGTTGGTTCTGTTTATATTAATATGAATATAATTGATGAATGAGGCTGGGTTTCACTGAGGTTCAGCTTTGTGTTCAATGTTGGTTCTGTTTATATTAATATGAATATAATTGATGAATGAGGCTGGGTTTCACTGAGGTTCAGCTTTGTGATCAATGTTAGTTCTGTTTATATTAATATGAATATAATTGATGAATGAGGCTGGGTTTCACTGAGATTCAGCTTTGTGATCAATGTTGGTTCTGTTTATATTAATATGAATATAATTGATGAATAAGGCCTGGTTTCACTGAGGTTCAGCTTTGTGATCAATGTTGGTTCTCTTTATATTAATATGAACATAATTGAGGAATGAGGCTGCGTTTCACTGAGGTTAAACTCATTGATCAATGTTGGTTCTGTTTATATTAATATGAATATAATTGATGAATGAGGCTGGGTTTCACTGAGGTTCAGCTTTGTGATCAATGTTTGTTCTGTTTATATTACTATGAATATAATTGAGGAATGAGGCTGCGTTTCACTGAGGTTAAACTCATTGATCAATGTTGGTTCTGTTTATATTAATATGAATATAACTGATGAATGAGGCTGGGTTTCACTGAGGTTCAGCTTTGTGATCAATGTTGGTTCTGTTTATATGAATATGAATATAATTGAGGAATGAGGCTGGGTTTCACTGAGGTTAAACTCATTGATCAATGTTGGTTCTGTTTATATTAATATGAATATAATTGATGAATGAGGCTGGGTTTCACTGAGGTTCAGCTTTGTGATCAATGTTTGTTCTGTTTATATTAATATGAATATAATTGTTGAATGAGGCTGGGTCTCACTGAGGTTCAGCTTTGTGGTCAATGCTTGTTCTGTTTATATTAATATGTATATAATTGATGAATGAGGCTGAGTTTCACTGAGGTTCAGCTTTGTGATCAATGTTGGTTCTGTTTATATTAATATGAATATAATTGATGAATGAGGCTGGGTTTCACTGAGGTTCAGCTTTGTGATCAATGTTGGTTCTGTATATATTTATATGAATATAATTAATGAATGAGGCTGTGTTTCAAAGAACTTAAACTCATTGATCAATGTTGGTTCTGTTTATATTAATATGAATATAATTGAGGAATGAGGCTGCGTTTCACTAAGGTTAAACTCATTGATCAATGTTGGTTCTGTTTATATTAATATGAATAAAATTGATGAATGAGGCTGGGTTTCACTGAGGTTCAGCTTTGTGATCAATGTTGGTTCTGTTTATATTAATATGAATAAAATTGATGAATGAGGCTGGATTTCACTGAGATTCAGCTTTGTGGTCAATGTTGGTTCTTTTTATATTAATATGAATATAATTGATGAATGAGGCTGGGTTTCACTGAGGTTAAACTCATTGATCAATATTGGTTCTGTTTATATTAATATGAATATAATTGATGAATGAGGCTGCGTTTCACTAAGGTTAAACTCATTGATCAATGTTGGTTCTGTTTATATTAATATGAATATAATTGATGAATGAGGCTGGGTTTCACTGAGGTTCAGCTTTGTGATCAATGTTGGTTCTGTTTATATTAATATGAATATAATTGAGGAATGTGGCTGGGTTTCACTGATGTTCAGCTTTGTGATCAATGTTGGTTCTCTTTATATTAATATGAACATAATTGAGGAATGAGGCTGCGTTTCACTGAGGTTAAACTCATTGATCAATGTTGGTTCTGTTTATATTAATATGAATATAATTGATGAATGAGGCTGGGTTTCACTGAGGTTCAGCTTTGTGTTCAATGTTGGTTCTGTTTATATTAATATGAATATAATTGAGGAATGTGGCTGGGTTTCACTGATGTTCAGCTTTGTGATCAATGTTGGTTCTCTTTATATTAATATGAACATAATTGAGGAATGAGGCTGCGTTTCACTGAGGTTAAACTCATTGATCAATGTTGATTCTGTTTATATTAATATGAATATAATTGATGAATGAGGCTGGGTTTCACTGAGGTTCAGCTTTGTGATCAATGTTTGTTCTGTTTATATTACTATGAATATAATTGAGGAATGAGGCTGCGTTTCACTGAGGTTAAATTCATTGATCAATGTTGGTTCTGTTTATATTAATATGAATATAACTGATGAATGAGGCTGGGTTTCACTGAGGTTCAGCTTTGTGATCAATGTTGGTTCTGTTTATATGAATATGAATATAATTGATGAATGAGGCTGGGTTTCACTGAGGTTCAGCTTTGTGATCAATGTTTGTTCTGTTTATATTAATATGAATATAATTGATGAATGAGGCTGGGTCTCACTGAGGTTCAGCTTTGTGGTCAATGCTTGTTCTGTTTATATTAATATGTATATAATTGATGAATGAGGCTGGGTTTCACTGAGGTTCAGCTTTGTGATCAATGTTGGTTCTGTATATATTTATATGAATATAATTAATGAATGAGGCTGTGTTTCAAAGAACTTAAACTCATTGATCAATGTTGGTTCTGTTTATATTAATATGAATATAATTGAGGAATGAGGCTGCGTTTCACTAAGGTTAAACTCATTGATCAATGTTGGTTCTGTTTATATTAATATGAATAAAATTGATGAATGAGGCTGGGTTTCACTGTGGTTCAGCTTTGTGATCAATGTTGGTTCTGTTTATATTAATATGAATAAAATTGATGAATGAGGCTGGATTTCACTGAGATTCAGCTTTGTGGTCAATGTTGGTTCTTTTTATATTAATATGAATATAATTGATGAATGAGGCTGGGTTTCACTGAGGTTAAACTCATTGATCAATATTGGTTCTGTTTATATTAATATGAATATATTTGATGAATGAGGCTGGGTTTCACTGAGGTTTAGCTTTGTGATCAATGTTGGTTCTGTTTATATTAATATGAATATAATTGATGAATGAGGCTGGGTTTCACTGAGGTTCAACTTTGTGATCAATGTTTGTTCTGTTTATATTAATATGAATATAATTGTTGAATGAGGCTGGGTCTCACTGAGGTTCAGCTTTGTGGTCAATGCTTGTTCTGTTTATATTAATATGTATATAATTGATGAATGAGGCTGAGTTTCACTGAGGTTCAGCTTTGTGATCAATGTTGGTTCTGTTTATATTAATATGAATATAATTGATGAATGAGGCTGGGTTTCACTGAGGTTCAGCTTTGTGATCAATGTTGGTTCTGTATATATTTATATGAATATAATTAATGAATGAGGCTGTGTTTCAAAGAACTTAAACTCATTGATCAATGTTGGTTCTGTTTATATTAATATGAATATAATTGAGGAATGAGGCTGCGTTTCACTAAGGTTAAACTCATTGATCAATGTTGGTTCTGTTTATATTAATATGAATAAAATTGATGAATGAGGCTGGGTTTCACTGAGGTTCAGCTTTGTGATCAATGTTGGTTCTGTTTATATTAATATGAATAAAATTGATGAATGAGGCTGGATTTCACTGAGATTCAGCTTTGTGGTCAATGTTGGTTCTTTTTATATTAATATGAATATAATTGATGAATGAGGCTGGGTTTCACTGAGGTTAAACTCATTGATCAATATTGGTTCTGTTTATATTAATATGAATATAATTGATGAATGAGGCTGGGTTTCACTGAGGTTTAGCTTTGTGATCAATGTTGGTTCTGTTTATATTAATATGAATATAATTGATGAATGAGGCTGGGTTTCACTGAGGTTCAGCTTTGTGATCAATGTTGGTTCTGTTTATATTAATATGAATATAATTGATGAATGAGGCTGGGTTTCACTGAGATTCAGCTCTGTGATCAATGTTGGTTCTGTTTATATTAATATGAATATAATTGATGAATGAGGCTGGGTTTCACTGAGATTCAGCTTTGTGATCAATGTTGGTTCTGTTTATATTAATATGAATATAATTGATGAATGAGGCTGGGTTTCACTGAGGTTCAGCTTTGTGTTCAATGTTGGTTCTGTTTATATTAATATGAATATAATTGAGGAATGTGGCTGGGTTTCACTGATGTTCAGCTTTGTGATCAATGTTGGTTCTCTTTATATTAATATGAACATAATTGAGGAATGAGGCTGCGTTTCACTGAGGTTAAACTCATTGATCAATGTTGGTTCTGTTTATATTAATATGAATATAATTGATGAATGAGGCTGGGTTTCACTGAGGTTCAGCTTTGTGTTCAATGTTGGTTCTGTTTATATTAATATGAATATAATTGAGGAATGTGGCTGGGTTTCACTGATGTTCAGCTTTGTGATCAATGTTGGTTCTCTTTATATTAATATGAACATAATTGAGGAATGAGGCAGCGTTTCACTGAGGTTAAACTCATTGATCAATGTTGATTCTGTTTATATTAATATGAATATAATTGATGAATGAGGCTGGGTTTCACTGAGGTTCAGCTTTGTGATCAATGTTTGTTCTGTTTATATTACTATGAATATAATTGAGGAATGAGGCTGCGTTTCACTGAGGTTAAACTCATTGATCAATGTTGGTTCTGTTTATATTAATATGAATATAACTGATTAATGAGGCTGGGTTTCACTGAGGTTCAGCTTTGTGATCAATGTTGGTTCTGTTTATATGAATATGAATATAATTGAAGAATGAGGCTGGGTTTCACTGAGGTTAAACTCATTGATCAATGTTGGTTCTGTTTATATTAATATGAATATAATTGATGAATGAGGCTGGGTTTCACTGAGGTTCAGCTTTGTGATCAATGTTTGTTCTGTTTATATTAATATGAATATAATTGATGAATGAGGCTGGGTCTCACTGAGGTTCAGCTTTGTGGTCAATGCTTGTTCTGTTTATATTAATATGTATATAATTGATGAATGAGGCTGAGTTTCACTGAGGTTCAGCTTTGTGATCAATGTTGGTTCTGGTTATATTAATATGAATATAATTGATGAATGAGGCTGGGTTTCACTGAGGTTCAGCTTTGTGATCAATGTTGGTTCTGTATATATTTATATGAATATAATTAATGAATGAGGCTGTGTTTCAAAGAACTTAAACTCATTGATCAATGTTGGTTCTGTTTATATTAATATGAATATAATTGAGGAATGAGGCTGCGTTTCACTAAGGTTAAACTCATTGATCAATGTTGGTTCTGTTTATATTAATATGAATAAAATTGATGAATGAGGCTGGGTTTCACTGAGGTTCAGCTTTGTGATCAATGTTGGTTCTGTTTATATTAATATGAATAAAATTGATGAATGAGGCTGGATTTCACTGAGATTCAGCTTTGTTGTCAATGTTGGTTCTTTTTATATTAATATGAATATAATTGATGAATGAGGCTGGGTTTCACTGAGGTTCAGCTTTGTGTTCAATGTTGGTTCTGTTTATATTAATATGAATATAATTGAGGAATGTGGCTGGGTTTCACTGATGTTCAGCTTTGTTGTCAATGTTGGTTCTTTTTATATTAATATGAATATAATTGATGAATGAGGCTGGGTTTCACTGAGGTTAAACTCATTGATCAATATTGGTTCTGTTTATATTAATATGAATATAATTGATGAATGAGGCTGGGTTTCACTGAGGTTTAGCTTTGTGATCAATGTTGGTTCTGTTTATATTAATATGAATATAATTGATGAATGAGGCTGGGTTTCACTGAGGTTCAGCTTTGTGATCAATTTTGGTTCTGTTTATATTAATATGAATATAATTGATGAATGAGGCTGGGTTTCACTGAGGTTCAGCTTTGTGATCAATGTTGGTTCTGTTTATATTAATATGAATATAATTGATGAATGAGGCTGGGTTTCACTGAGATTCAGCTCTGTGATCAATGTTGGTTCTGTTTATATTAATATGAATATAATTGATGAATGAGGCTGGGTTTCACTGAGATTCAGCTTTGTGGTCAATCTTGGTTCTGTTTATATTAATATGAATATAATTGATGAATGAGGCTGGGTTTCACTGAGGTTCAGCTTTGTGTTCAATGTTGGTTCTGTTTATATTAATATGAATATAATTGAGGAATGTGGCTGGGTTTCACTGATGTTCAGCTTTGTGATCAATGTTGGTTCTCTTTATATTAATATGAACATAATTGAGGAATGAGGCTGCGTTTCACTGAGGTTAAACTCATTGATCAATGTTGGTTCTGTTTATATTAATATGAATATAATTGATGAATGAGGCTGGGTTTCACTGAGGTTCAGCTTTGTGATCAATGTTTGTTCTGTTTATATTACTATGAATATAATTGAGGAATGAGGCTGCGTTTCACTGAGGTTAAACTCATTGATCAATGTTGGTTCTGTTTATATTAATATGAATATAATTGATGAATGAGGCTGGGTTTCACTGAGGTTCAGCTTTGTGATCAATGTTGGTTCTGTATATATTTATAGGAATATAATTAATGAATGAGGCTGTGTTTCAAAGAACTTAAACTCATTGATCAATGTTGGTTCTGTTTATATTAATATGAATATAATTGAGGAATGAGGCTGCGTTTCACTGAGGTTAAACTCATTGATCAATGTTGGTTCTGTTTATATTAATATGAATATAATTGATGAATGAGGCTGGGTTTCACTGAGGTTCAGCTTTGTGATCAATGTTGGTTCTGTATATATTTATAGGAATATAATTAATGAATGAGGATGTGTTTCAAAGAACTTAAACTCATTGATCAATGTTGGTTCTGTTTATATTAATATGAATATAATTGAGGAATGAGGCTGCGTTTCACTGAGGTTAAACTCATTGATCAATGTTGGTTCTGTTTATATTAATATGAATATAATTGATGAATTAGGCTTGGTTTCACTGAGGTTCAGCTTTGTGATCAATGTTGGTTCTGTTTATATTAATATGAATATAATTTATGAATGAGGCTGGGTTTCACTGAGGTTCAGCTTTGTGATCAACGTTGGTTCTGTTTATATTAATATGAATATAATTGATGAATGAGGCTGGGTTTCACTGAGATTCAGCTTTGTGATCAATGTTGGTTCTGTTTATATTAATATGAATATAATTGATGAATGAGGCTGGGTTTCACTGAGATTCAGCTTTGTGGTCAATGTTGGTTCTGTTTATATTAATATGAATATAATTGATGAATGAGGCTGGGTTTCACTGAGGTTCAGCTTTGTGTTCAATGTTGGTTCTGTTTATATTAATATGAATATAACTGATGAATGAGGCTGCGTTTCACTGAGGTTAAACTCATTGATCAATGTTGGTTCTGTTTATATTAATATGAATATAACTGATGAATGAGGCTGGGTTTCACTGAGGTTCAGCTTTGTGATCAATGTTGGTTCTGTTTATATGAATATGAATATAATTGAGGAATGAGGCTGGGTTTCACTGAGGTTAAACTCATTGATCAATGATGGTTCTGTCTATATTAAAATTAATATAATTGATGATTGAGGCTTGGTTTCACTGAGGTTCAGCTTTGTGATCAATGTTGGTTCTGTTTATAATAATATGAATATAATTGATGAATGAGGCTGGGTTTCACTGAGGTTCAGCTTTTTGATCAATGCTTGTTCTGTTTCTATTGATATGTATATAATTGATGAATGAGGCTGGGTTTCACTGAGGTTCAGCTTTGTGATCAATGTTGGTTCTGTTTATATTTATATGAATATAATTGAGCAATGAGGCTGCGTTTCACTGAGGTTAAACTCATTAATCAATGTTGGTTCTGTTTATATTAATATGAATATAATTGATGAATGAGGCTGGGTTTCACTGAGGTTCAGCTTTGTGATCAATGTTGGTTCTCTATATATTTATATGAATATAATTAATGAATGAGGCTGTGTTTCAAAGAACTTAAACTCATTGATCAATGTTGGTTCTGTTTATATTAATATGAATATAATTGAGGAATGAGGCTGCGTTTCACTGAGGTTAAACTCATTGATCAATGTTGGTTCTGTTTATATTAATATGAATAAAATTGATGAATGAGGCTGGGTTTCACTGAGGTTCAGCTTTGTGATCAATGTTGGTTCTGTTTATATTAATATGAATAAAATTGATGAATGAAGCTGGATTTCACTGAGATTCAGCTTTGTGGTCAATGTTGGTTCTTTTTATATTAATATGAATATAATTGATGAATGAGGTTGGGTTTCACTGAGGTTAAACTCATTGATCAATATTGGTTCTGTTTATATTAATATGAATATAATTGATGAATTAGGCTTGGTTTCACTGAGGTTCAGCTTTGTGATCAATGTTGGTTCTGTTTATATTAATATGAATATAATTTATGAATGAGGCTGGGTTTCACTGAGGTTCAGCTTTGTGATCAATGTTGGTTCTGTTTATATTAATATGAATATAATTGATGAATGAGGCTGGGTTTCACTGAGATTCAGCGTTGTGATCAATGTTGGTTCTGTTTATATTAATATGAATATAATTGATGAATGAGGCTGGGTTTCACTGAGGTTCAGCTTTGTGTTCAATGTTGGTTCTGTTGATATTAATATGAATATAATTGATGAATGAGGCTGGGTTTCACTGAGATTCAGCGTTGTGATCAATGTTGGTTCTGTTTATATTAATATGAATATAATTGATGAATGAGGCTGGGTTTCACTGAGGTTCAGCTTTGTGTTCAATGTTGGTTCTGTTTATATTAATATGAATATAATTGAGGAATGTGGCTGGGTTTCACTGATGTTCAGCTTTGTGATCAATGTTGGTTCTCTTTATATTAATATGAACATAATTGAGGAATGAGGCTGCGTTTCACTGAGGTTAAACTCATTGATCAATGTTGGTTCTGTTTATATTAATATGAATATAATTGATGAATGAGGCTGGGTTTCACTGAGGTTCAGCTTTGTGATCAATGTTTGTTCTGTTTATATTGCTATGAATATAATTGAGGAATGAGGCTGCGTTTCACTGAGGTTAAACTCATTGATCAATGTTGGTTCTGTTTATATTAATATGAATATAACTGATGAATGAGGCTGGGTTTCACTGAGGTTCAGCTTTGTGATCAATGTTGGTTCTGTTTATATGAATATGAATATAATTGAGGAATGAGGCTGGGTTTCACTGAGGTTAAACTCATTGATCAATGTTGGTTCTGTTTATATTAATATGAATATAATTGATGAATGAGGCTGGGTTTCACTGAGGTTCAGCTTTGTGATCAATGTTTGTTCTGTTTATATTGATATGAATATAATTGATGAATGAGGCTGGGTTTCACTGAGGTTAAACTCATTGATCAATATTGGTTCTGTTTATATTAATATGAATATAATTGATGAATTAGGCTTGGTTTCACTGAGGTTCAGCTTTGTGATCAATGTTGGTTCTGTTTATATTAATATGAATATAATTGATGAATGAGGCTGGGTTTCACTGAGATTCAGCTTTGTGATCAATGTTGGTTCTGTTTATATTATGATGAATATAATTGATGAATGAGGCTGGGTTTCACTGAGATTCAGCTTTGTGGTCAATGTTGGTTCTGTTTATATTAATATGAATATAATTGATGAATGAGGCTGGGTTTCACTGAGGTTCAGCTTTGTGTTCAATGTTGGTTCTGTTTATATTAATATGAATATAACTGATGAATGAGGCTGCGTTTCACTGAGGTTAAACTCATTGATCAATGTTGGTTCTGTTTATATTAATATGAATATAACTGATGAATGAGGCTGGGTTTCACTGAGGTTCAGCTTTGTGATCAATGTTGGTTCTGTTTCTATGAATATGAATATAATTGAGGAATGAGGCTGGGTTTCACTGAGGTTAAACTCATTGATCAATGATGGTTCTGTCTATATTAAAATGAATATAATTGATGATTGAGGCTTGGTTTCACTGAGGTTCAGCTTTGTGATCAATGTTGGTTCTGTTTATAATAATATGAATATAATTGATGAATGAGGCTGGGTTTCACTGAGGTTCAGCTTTGTGAACAATGTCGGTTCTGTTTCTATTGATATGTATATAATTGATGAATGAGGCTGGGTTTCACTGAGGTTCAGCTTTGTGATCAATGTTGGTTCTGTTTATATTTATATGAATATAATTGAGGAATGAGGCTGCGTTTCACTGAGGTTAAACTCATTAATCAATGTTGGTTCTGTTTATACTAATATGAATATAATTGATGAATGAGGCTGGGTTTCACTGAGGTTCAGCTTTGTGATCAATGTTGGTTCTGTATATATTTATATGAATATAATTAATTAATGAGGCTGTGTTTCAAAGAACTTAAACTCATTGATCAATGTTGGTTCTGTTTATATTAATATGAATATAATTGAGGAATGAGGCTGCGTTTCACTGAGGTTAAACTCATTGATCAATGTTGGTTCTGTTTATATTAATATGAATAAAATTGATGAATGAGGCTGGGTTTCACTGAGGTTCAGCTTTGTGATCAATGTTGGTTCTGTTTATATTAATATGAATAAAATTGATGAATGAAGCTGGATTTCACTGAGATTCAGCTTTGTGGTCAATGTTGGTTCTTTTTATATTAATATGAATATAATTGATGAATGAGGCTGGGTTTCACTGAGGTTAAACTCATTGATCAATATTGGTTCTGTTTATATTAATATGAATATAATTGATGAATTAGGCTTGGTTTCACTGAGGTTCAGCTTTGTGATCAATGTTGGTTCTGTTTATATTAATATGAATATAATTTATGAATGAGGCTGGGTTTCACTGAGGTTCAGCTTTGTGATCAATGTTGGTTCTGTTTATATTAATATGAATATAATTGATGAATGAGGCTGGGTTTCACTGAGATTAAGCTTTGTGATCAATGTTGGTTCTGTTTATATTAATATGAATATAATTGATGAATGAGGCTGGGTTTCACTGAGATTCAGCTTTGTGGTCAATGTTGGTTCTGTTTATATTAATATGAATATAATTGATGAATGAGGCTGGGTTTCACTGAGGTTCAGCTTTGTGTTCAATGTTGGTTCTGTTTATATTAATATGAATATAATTGAGGAATGTGGCTGGGTTTCACTGATGTTCAGCTTTGTGATCAATGTTGGTTCTCTTTATATTAATATGAACATAATTGAGGAATGAGGCTGCGTTTCACTGAGGTTAAACTCATTGATCAATGTTGGTTCTGTTTATATTAATATGAATATAATTGATGAATGAGGCTGGGTTTCACTGAGGTTCAGCTTTGTGATCAATGTTTGTTCTGTTTATATTGCTATGAATATAATTGAGGAATGAGGCTGCGTTTCACTGAGGTTAAACTCATTGATCAATGTTGGTTCTGTTTATATTAATATGAATATAACTGATGAATGAGGCTGGGTTTCACTGAGGTTCAGCTTTGTGATCAATGTTGGTTCTGTTTATATGAATATGAATATAATTGAGGAATGAGGCTGGGTTTCACTGAGGTTAAACTCATTGATCAATGTTGGTTCTGTTTATATTAATATGAATATAATTGATGAATGAGGCTGGGTTTCACTGAGGTTCAGCTTTGTGATCAATGTTTGTTCTGTTTATATTGATATGAATATAATTGATGAATGAGGCTGGGTTTCACTGAGGTTCAGCTTTGTGATCAATGTTGGTTCTGTTTACATTAATATGAATATAATTGAGGAATAAGGTGGGTTTCACTGAGGTTAAACTCATTGATCAATGATGGTTCTGTCTATATTAAAATGAATATAATTGATGATTGAGGCTTGGTTTCACTGAGGTTCAGCTTTGTGATCAATGTTGGTTCTGTTTATAATAATATGAATATAATTGATGAATGAGGCTGGGTTTCACTGAGGTTCAGCTTTGTGATCAATGTCAGTTCTGTTTATATTAATATGAATATAATTGATGAATGAGGCTGGGTTTCACTGAGGTTCAGCTTTTTGATCAATGCTTGTTCTGTTTCTATTAATATGTATATAATTGATGAATGAGGCTGGGTTTCACTGAGGTTCAGCTTTGTGATCAATGTTGGTTCTGTTTATATTTATATGAATATAATTGAGGAATGAGGCTGCGTTTCACTGAGGTTAAACTCATTAATCAATGTTGGTTCTGTTTATATTAATATGAATATAATTGATGAATGATTCTGGGTTTCACTGAGGTTCAGCTTTGTGATCAATGTTGGTTCTGTATATATTTATATGAATATAATTAATGAATGAGGCTGTGTTTCAAAGAACTTAAACTCATTGATCAATGTTGGTTCTGTTTATATTAATATGAATATAATTGATGAATGAGGCTGGGTTTCACTGAGGTTCAGCTTTGTGTTCAATGTTGGTTCTGTTTATATTAATATGAATATAATTGAGGAATGTGGCTGGGTTTCACTGATGTTCAGCTTTGTGATCAATGTTGGTTCTCTTTATATTAATATGAACATAATTGAGGAATGAGGCTGCGTTTCACTGAGGTTAAACTCATTGATCAATGTTGGTTCTGTTTATATTAATATGAATATAATTGATGAATGAGGCTGGGTTTCACTGAGGTTCAGCTTTGTGATCAATGTTTGTTCTGTTTATATTACTATGAATATAATTGATGAATGAGGCTGCTTTTCACTGAGGTTAAACTCATTGATCAATGTTGGTTCTGTTTATATTAATATGAATATAACTGATGAATGAGGCTGGGTTTCACTGAGGTTCAGCTTTGTGATCAATGTTGGTTCTGTTTATATGAATATGAATATAATTGAGGAATGAGGCTGGGTTTCACTGAGGTTAAAGTCATTGATCAATGTTTGTTCTGTTTATATTAATATGAATATAATTGATGAATGAGGCTGTGTCTCACTGAGGTTCAGCTTTGTGGTCAATGCTTGTTCTGTTTATATTAATATGTATATAATTGATGAATGAGGCTGAGTTTCACTGAGGTTCAGCTTTGTGATCAATGTTGGTTCTGTTTATATTAATATGAATATAATTGATGAATGAGGCTGGGTTTCACTGAGGTTCAGCTTTGTGATCAATGTTGGTTCTGTATATATTTATATGAATATAATTAATGAATGAGGCTGTGTTTCAAAGAACTTAAACTCATTGATCAATGTTGGTTCTGTTTATATTAATATGAATATAATTGAGGAATGATTCTGGGTTTCACTGAGGTTCAGCTTTGTGATCAATGTTGGTTCTGTATATATTTATATGAATATAATTAATGAATGAGGCTGTGTTTCAAAGAACTTAAACTCATTGATCAATGTTGGTTCTGTTTATATTAATATGAATATAATTGATGAATGAGGCTGGGTTTCACTGAGGTTCAGCTTTGTGTTCAATGTTGGTTCTGTTTATATTAATATGAATATAATTGAGGAATGTGGCTGGGTTTCACTGATGTTCAGCTTTGTGATCAATGTTGGTTCTCTTTATATTAATATGAACATAATTGAGGAATGAGGCTGCGTTTCACTGAGGTTAAACTCATTGATCAATGTTGGTTCTGTTTATATTAATATGAATATAATTGATGAATGAGGCTGGGTTTCACTGAGGTTCAGCTTTGTGATCAATGTTTGTTCTGTTTATATTACTATGAATATAATTGATGAATGAGGCTGCTTTTCACTGAGGTTAAACTCATTGATCAATGTTGGTTCTGTTTATATTAATATGAATATAACTGATGAATGAGGCTGGGTTTCACTGAGGTTCAGCTTTGTGATCAATGTTGGTTCTGTTTATATGAATATGAATATAATTGAGGAATGAGGCTGGGTTTCACTGAGGTTAAAGTCATTGATCAATGTTTGTTCTGTTTATATTAATATGAATATAATTGATGAATGAGGCTGTGTCTCACTGAGGTTCAGCTTTGTGGTCAATGCTTGTTCTGTTTATATTAATATGTATATAATTGATGAATGAGGCTGAGTTTCACTGAGGTTCAGCTTTGTGATCAATGTTGGTTCTGTTTATATTAATATGAATATAATTGATGAATGAGGCTGGGTTTCACTGAGGTTCAGCTTTGTGATCAATGTTGGTTCTGTATATATTTATATGAATATAATTAATGAATGAGGCTGTGTTTCAAAGAACTTAAACTCATTGATCAATGTTGGTTCTGTTTATATTAATATGAATATAATTGAGGAATGAGGCTGCGTTTCACTGAGGTTAAACTCATTGATCAATGTTGGTTCTGTTTATATTAATATGAATAAAATTGATGAATGAGGCTGGGTTTCACTGAGGTTCAGCTTTGTGATCAATGTTGGTTCTGTTTATATTAATATGAATAAAATTGATGAATGAGGCTGGGTTTCACTGAGGTTAAACTCATTGATCAATATTAGTTCTGTTTATATTAATATGAATATAATTGATGAATTAGGCTTGGTTTCACTGAGGTTCAGCTTTGTGATCAATGTTGGTTCTGTTTATATTAATATGAATATAATTTATGAATGAGGCTGGGTTTCACTGAGGTTCAGCTTTGTGATCAATGTTGGTTCTGTTTATATTAATATGAATATAATTGATGAATGAGGCTGGGTTTCACTGAGATTCAGCTTTGTGATCAATGTTGGTTCTGTTTATATTAATATGAATATAATTGATGAATGAGGCTGGGTTTCACTGAGATTCAGCTTTGTGGTCAATGTTGGTTCTGTTTATATTAATATGAATATAATTGATGAATGAGGCTGGGTTTCACTGAGGTTCAGCTTTGTGTTCAATGTTGGTTCTGTTTATATTAATATGAATATAATTGAGGAATGTGGCTGGGTTTCACTGATGTTCAGCTTTGTGATCAATGTTGGTTCTCTTTATATTAATATGAACATAATTGAGGAATGAGGCTGCGTTTCACTGAGGTTAAACTCATTGATCAATGTTGGTTCTGTTTATATTAATATGAATATAATTGATGAATGAGGCTGGGTTTCACTGAGGTTCAGCTTTGTGATCAATGTTTGTTCTGTTTATATTACTATGAATATAATTGATGAATGAGGCTGCTTTTCACTGAGGTTAAACTCATTGATCAATGTTGGTTCTGTTTATATTAATATGAATATAACTGATGAATGAGGCTGGGTTTCACTGAGGTTCAGCTTTGTGATCAATGTTGGTTCTGTTTATATGAATATGAATATAATTGAGGAATGAGGCTGGGTTTCACTGAGGTTAAAGTCATTGATCAATGTTTGTTCTGTTTATATTAATATGAATATAATTGATGAATGAGGCTGTGTCTCACTGAGGTTCAGCTTTGTGGTCAATGCTTGTTCTGTTTATATTAATATGTATATAATTGATGAATGAGGCTGAGTTTCACTGAGGTTCAGCTTTGTGATCAATGTTGGTTCTGTTTATATTAATATGAATATAATTGATGAATGAGGCTGGGTTTCACTGAGGTTCAGCTTTGTGATCAATGTTGGTTCTGTATATATTTATATGAATATAATTAATGAATGAGGCTGTGTTTCAAAGAACTTAAACTCATTGATCAATGTTGGTTCTGTTTATATTAATATGAATATAATTGAGGAATGATTCTGGGTTTCACTGAGGTTCAGCTTTGTGATCAATGTTGGTTCTGTATATATTTATATGAATATAATTAATGAATGAGGCTGTGTTTCAAAGAACTTAAACTCATTGATCAATGTTGGTTCTGTTTATATTAATATGAATATAATTGATGAATGAGGCTGGGTTTCACTGAGGTTCAGCTTTGTGTTCAATGTTGGTTCTGTTTATATTAATATGAATATAATTGAAGAATGTGGCTGGGTTTCACTGATGTTCAGCTTTGTGATCAATGTTGGTTCTCTTTATATTAATATGAACATAATTGAGGAATGAGGCTGCGTTTCACTGAGGTTAAACTCATTGATCAATGTTGGTTCTGTTTATATTAATATGAATATAATTGATGAATGAGGCTGGGTTTCACTGAGGTTCAGCTTTGTGATCAATGTTTGTTCTGTTTATATTACTATGAATATAATTGATGAATGAGGCTGCTTTTCACTGAGGTTAAACTCATTGATCAATGTTGGTTCTGTTTATATTAATATGAATATAACTGATGAATGAGGCTGGGTTTCACTGAGGTTCAGCTTTGTGATCAATGTTGGTTCTGTTTATATGAATATGAATATAATTGAGGAATGAGGCTGGGTTTCACTGAGGTTAAAGTCATTGATCAATGTTTGTTCTGTTTATATTAATATGAATATAATTGATGAATGAGGCTGTGTCTCACTGAGGTTCAGCTTTGTGGTCAATGCTTGTTCTGTTTATATTAATATGTATATAATTGATGAATGAGGCTGAGTTTCACTGAGGTTCAGCTTTGTGATCAATGTTGGTTCTGTTTATATTAATATGAATATAATTGATGAATGAGGCTGGGTTTCACTGAGGTTCAGCTTTGTGATCAATGTTGGTTCTGTATATATTTATATGAATATAATTAATGAATGAGGCTGTGTTTCAAAGAACTTAAACTCATTGATCAATGTTGGTTCTGTTTATATTAATATGAATATAATTGAGGAATGAGGCTGCGTTTCACTGAGGTTAAACTCATTGATCAATGTTGGTTCTGTTTATATTAATATGAATAAAATTGATGAATGAGGCTGGGTTTCACTGAGGTTCAGCTTTGTGATCAATGTTGGTTCTGTTTATATTAATATGAATAAAATTGATGAATGAGGCTGGGTTTCACTGAGGTTAAACTCATTGATCAATATTAGTTCTGTTTATATTAATATGAATATAATTGATGAATTAGGCTTGGTTTCACTGAGGTTCAGCTTTGTGATCAATGTTGGTTCTGTTTATATTAATATGAATATAATTTATGAATGAGGCTGGGTTTCACTGAGGTTCAGCTTTGTGATCAATGTTGGTTCTGTTTATATTAATATGAATATAATTGATGAATGAGGCTGGGTTTCACTGAGATTCAGCTTTGTGATCAATGTTGGTTCTGTTTATATTAATATGAATATAATTGATGAATGAGGCTGGGTTTCACTGAGATTCAGCTTTGTGGTCAATGTTGGTTCTGTTTATATTAATATGAATATAATTGATGAATGAGGCTGGGTTTCACTGAGGTTCAGCTTTGTGTTCAATGTTGGTTCTGTTTATATTAATATGAATATAATTGAGGAATGTGGCTGGGTTTCACTGATGTTCAGCTTTGTGATCAATGTTGGTTCTCTTTATATTAATATGAACATAATTGAGGAATGAGGCTGCGTTTCACTGAGGTTAAACTCATTGATCAATGTTGGTTCTGTTTATATTAATATGAATATAATTGATGAATGAGGCTGGGTTTCACTGAGGTTCAGCTTTGTGATCAATGTTTGTTCTGTTTATATTGCTATGAATATAATTGAGGAATGAGGCTGCGTTTCACTGAGGTTAAACTCATTGATCAATGTTGGTTCTGTTTATATTAATATGAATATAATTGATGAATGAGGCTGGGTTTCACTGAGGTTCAGCTTTGTGATCAATGTTGGTTCTGTATATATTTATAGGAATATAATTAATGAATGAGGCTGTGTTTCAAAGAACTTAAACTCATTGATCAATGTTGGTTCTGTTTATATTAATATGAATATAATTGAGGAATGAGGCTGCGTTTCACTGAGGTTAAACTCATTGATCAATGTTGGTTCTGTTTATATTAATATGAATATAATTGATGAATGAGATTGGGTTTCACTGAGGTTCAGCTTTGTGATCAATGTTGGTTCTGTATATATTTATAGGAATATAATTAATGAATGAGGATGTGTTTCAAAGAACTTAAACTCATTGATCAATGTTGGTTCTGTTTATATTAATATGAATATAATTGAGGAATGAGGCTGCGTTTCACTGAGGTTAAACTCATTGATCAATGTTGGTTCTGTTTATATTAATATGAATAAAATTGATGAATTAGGCTTGGTTTCACTGAGGTTCAGCTTTGTGATCAATGTTGGTTCTGTTTATATTAATATGAATATAATTTATGAATGAGGCTGGGTTTCACTGAGGTTCAGCTTTGTGATCAACGTTGGTTCTGTTTATATTAATATGAATATAATTGATGAATGAGGCTGGGTTTCACTGAGATTCAGCTTTGTGATCAATGTTGGTTCTGTTTATATTAATATGAATATAATTGATGAATGAGGCTGGGTTTCACTGAGATTCAGCTTTGTGGTCAATGTTGGTTCTGTTTATATTAATATGAATATAATTGATGAATGAGGCTGGGTTTCACTGAGATTCAGCTTTGTGGTCAATGTTGGTTCTGTTTATATTAATATGAATAAAATTGATGAATTAGGCTTGGTTTCACTGAGGTTCAGCTTTGTGATCAATGTTGGTTCTGTTTATATTAATATGAATATAATTTATGAATGAGGCTGGGTTTCACTGAGGTTCAGCTTTGTGATCAACGTTGGTTCTGTTTATATTAATATGAATATAATTGATGAATGAGGCTGGGTTTCACTGAGATTCAGCTTTGTGGTCAATGCTTGTTCTGTTTATATTAATATGTATATAATTGATGAATGAGGCTGAGTTTCACTGAGGTTCAGCTTTGTGATCAATGTTGGTTCTGTTTATATTAATATGAATATAATTGATGAATGAGGCTGGGTTTCACTGAGGTTCAGCTTTGTGATCAATGTTGGTTCTGTATATATTTATATGAATATAATTAATGAATGAGGCTGTGTTTCAAAGAACTTAAACTCATTGATCAATGTTGGTTCTGTTTATATTAATATGAATATAATTGAGGAATGATTCTGGGTTTCACTGAGGTTCAGCTTTGTGATCAATGTTGGTTCTGTATATATTTATATGAATATAATTAATGAATGAGGCTGTGTTTCAAAGAACTTAAACTCATTGATCAATGTTGGTTCTGTTTATATTAATATGAATATAATTGATGAATGAGGCTGGGTTTCACTGAGGTTCAGCTTTGTGTTCAATGTTGGTTCTGTTTATATTAATATGAATATAATTGAGGAATGTGGCTGGGTTTCACTGATGTTCAGCTTTGTGATCAATGTTGGTTCTCTTTATATTAATATGAACATAATTGAGGAATGAGGCTGCGTTTCACTGAGGTTAAACTCATTGATCAATGTTGGTTCTGTTTATATTAATATGAATATAATTGATGAATGAGGCTGGGTTTCACTGAGGTTCAGCTTTGTGATCAATGTTTGTTCTGTTTATATTACTATGAATATAATTGATGAATGAGGCTGCTTTTCACTGAGGTTAAACTCATTGATCAATGTTGGTTCTGTTTATATTAATATGAATATAACTGATGAATGAGGCTGGGTTTCACTGAGGTTCAGCTTTGTGATCAATGTTGGTTCTGTTTATATGAATATGAATATAATTGAGGAATGAGGCTGGGTTTCACTGAGGTTAAAGTCATTGATCAATGTTTGTTCTGTTTATATTAATATGAATATAATTGATGAATGAGGCTGTGTCTCACTGAGGTTCAGCTTTGTGGTCAATGCTTGTTCTGTTTATATTAATATGTATATAATTGATGAATGAGGCTGAGTTTCACTGAGGTTCAGCTTTGTGATCAATGTTGGTTCTGTTTATATTAATATGAATATAATTGATGAATGAGGCTGGGTTTCACTGAGGTTCAGCTTTGTGATCAATGTTGGTTCTGTATATATTTATATGAATATAATTAATGAATGAGGCTGTGTTTCAAAGAACTTAAACTCATTGATCAATGTTGGTTCTGTTTATATTAATATGAATATAATTGAGGAATGAGGCTGCGTTTCACTGAGGTTAAACTCATTGATCAATGTTGGTTCTGTTTATATTAATATGAATAAAATTGATGAATGAGGCTGGGTTTCACTGAGGTTCAGCTTTGTGATCAATGTTGGTTCTGTTTATATTAATATGAATAAAATTGATGAATGAGGCTGGGTTTCACTGAGGTTAAACTCATTGATCAATATTAGTTCTGTTTATATTAATATGAATATAATTGATGAATTAGGCTTGGTTTCACTGAGGTTCAGCTTTGTGATCAATGTTGGTTCTGTTTATATTAATATGAATATAATTTATGAATGAGGCTGGGTTTCACTGAGGTTCAGCTTTGTGATCAATGTTGGTTCTGTTTATATTAATATGAATATAATTGATGAATGAGGCTGGGTTTCACTGAGATTCAGCTTTGTGATCAATGTTGGTTCTGTTTATATTAATATGAATATAATTGATGAATGAGGCTGGGTTTCACTGAGATTCAGCTTTGTGGTCAATGTTGGTTCTGTTTATATTAATATGAATATAATTGATGAATGAGGCTGGGTTTCACTGAGGTTCAGCTTTGTGTTCAATGTTGGTTCTGTTTATATTAATATGAATATAATTGAGGAATGTGGCTGGGTTTCACTGATGTTCAGCTTTGTGATCAATGTTGGTTCTCTTTATATTAATATGAACATAATTGAGGAATGAGGCTGCGTTTCACTGAGGTTAAACTCATTGATCAATGTTGGTTCTGTTTATATTAATATGAATATAATTGATGAATGAGGCTGGGTTTCACTGAGGTTCAGCTTTGTGATCAATGTTTGTTCTGTTTATATTGCTATGAATATAATTGAGGAATGAGGCTGCGTTTCACTGAGGTTAAACTCATTGATCAATGTTGGTTCTGTTTATATTAATATGAATATAATTGATGAATGAGGCTGGGTTTCACTGAGGTTCAGCTTTGTGATCAATGTTGGTTCTGTATATATTTATAGGAATATAATTAATGAATGAGGCTGTGTTTCAAAGAACTTAAACTCATTGATCAATGTTGGTTCTGTTTATATTAATATGAATATAATTGAGGAATGAGGCTGCGTTTCACTGAGGTTAAACTCATTGATCAATGTTGGTTCTGTTTATATTAATATGAATATAATTGATGAATGAGATTGGGTTTCACTGAGGTTCAGCTTTGTGATCAATGTTGGTTCTGTATATATTTATAGGAATATAATTAATGAATGAGGATGTGTTTCAAAGAACTTAAACTCATTGATCAATGTTGGTTCTGTTTATATTAATATGAATATAATTGAGGAATGAGGCTGCGTTTCACTGAGGTTAAACTCATTGATCAATGTTGGTTCTGTTTATATTAATATGAATAAAATTGATGAATTAGGCTTGGTTTCACTGAGGTTCAGCTTTGTGATCAATGTTGGTTCTGTTTATATTAATATGAATATAATTTATGAATGAGGCTGGGTTTCACTGAGGTTCAGCTTTGTGATCAACGTTGGTTCTGTTTATATTAATATGAATATAATTGATGAATGAGGCTGGGTTTCACTGAGATTCAGCTTTGTGATCAATGTTGGTTCTGTTTATATTAATATGAATATAATTGATGAATGAGGCTGGGTTTCACTGAGATTCAGCTTTGTGGTCAATGTTGGTTCTGTTTATATTAATATGAATATAATTGATGAATGAGGCTGGGTTTCACTGAGGTTCAGCTTTGTGTTCAATGTTGGTTCTGTTTATATTAATATGAATATAACTGATGAATGAGGCTGCGTTTCACTGAGGTTAAACTCATTGATCAATGTTGGTTCTGTTTATATTAATATGAATATAACTGATGAATGAGGCTGGGTTTCACTGAGGTTCAGCTTTGTGATCAATGTTGGTTCTGTTTATATGAATATGAATATAATTGAGGAATGAGGCTGGGTTTCACTGAGGTTAATCTCATTGATCAATGATGGTTCTGTCTATATTAAAATGAATATAATTGATGATTGAGGCTTGGTTTCACTGAGGTTCAGCTTTGTGATCAATGTTGGTTCTGTTTATAATAATATGAATATAATTGATGAATGAGGCTGGGTTTCACTGAGGTTCAGCTTTTTGATCAATGCTTGTTCTGTTTCTATTGATATGTATATAATTGATGAATGAGGCTGGGTTTCACTGAGGTTCAGCTTTGTGATCAATGTTGGTTCTGTTTATATTTATATGAATATAATTGAGCAATGAGGCTGCGTTTCACTGAGGTTAAACTCATTAATCAATGTTGGTTCTGTTTATATTAATATGAATATAATTGATGAATGAGGCTGGGTTTCACTGAGGTTCAGCTTTGTGATCAATGTTGGTTCTCTATATATTTATATGAATATAATTAATGAATGAGGCTGTGTTTCAAAGAACTTAAACTCATTGATCAATGTTGGTTCTGTTTATATTAATATGAATATAATTGAGGAATGAGGCTGCGTTTCACTGAGGTTAAACTCATTGATCAATGTTGGTTCTGTTTATATTAATATGAATAAAATTGATGAATGAGGCTGGGTTTCACTGAGGTTCAGCTTTGTGATCAATGTTGGTTCTGTTTATATTAATATGAATAAAATTGATGAATGAGGCTGGGTTTCACTGAGGTTCAGCTTTGTGATCAATGTTGGTTCTGTTTATATTAATATGAATAAAATTGATGAATGAAGCTGGATTTCACTGAGATTCAGCTTTGTGGTCAATGTTGGTTCTTTTTATATTAATATGAATATAATTGATGAATGAGGTTGGGTTTCACTGAGGTTAAACTCATTGATCAATATTGGTTCTGTTTATATTAATATGAATATAATTGATGAATTAGGCTTGGTTTCACTGAGGTTCAGCTTTGTGATCAATGTTGGTTCTGTTTATATTAATATGAATATAATTTATGAATGAGGCTGGGTTTCACTGAGGTTCAGCTTTGTGATCAATGTTGGTTCTGTTTATATTAATATGAATATAATTGATGAATGAGGCTGGGTTTCACTGAGATTCAGCGTTGTGATCAATGTTGGTTCTGTTTATATTAATATGAATATAATTGATGAATGAGGCTGGGTTTCACTGAGGTTCAGCTTTGTGTTCAATGTTGGTTCTGTTGATATTAATATGAATATAATTGATGAATGAGGCTGGGTTTCACTGAGATTCAGCGTTGTGATCAATGTTGGTTCTGTTTATATTAATATGAATATAATTGATGAATGAGGCTGGGTTTCACTGAGGTTCAGCTTTGTGTTCAATGTTGGTTCTGTTTATATTAATATGAATATAGTTGAGGAATGTGGCTGGGTTTCACTGATGTTCAGCTTTGTGATCAATGTTGGTTCTCTTTATATTAATATGAACATAATTGAGGAATGAGGCTGCGTTTCACTGAGGTTAAACTCATTGATCAATGTTGGTTCTGTTTATATTAATATGAATATAATTGATGAATGAGGCTGGGTTTCACTGAGGTTCAGCTTTGTGATCAATGTTTGTTCTGTTTATATTGCTATGAATATAATTGAGGAATGAGGCTGCGTTTCACTGAGGTTAAACTCATTGATCAATGTTGGTTCTGTTTATATTAATATGAATATAACTGATGAATGAGGCTGGGTTTCACTGAGGTTCAGCTTTGTGATCAATGTTGGTTCTGTTTATATGAATATGAATATAATTGAGGAATGAGGCTGGGTTTCACTGAGGTTAAACTCATTGATCAATGTTGGTTCTGTTTATATTAATATGAATATAATTGATGAATGAGGCTGGGTTTCACTGAGGTTCAGCTTTGTGATCAATGTTTGTTCTGTTTATATTGATATGAATATAATTGATGAATGAGGCTGGGTTTCACTGAGGTTAAACTCATTGATCAATATTGGTTCTGTTTATATTAATATGAATATAATTGATGAATTAGGCTTGGTTTCACTGAGGTTCAGCTTTGTGATCAATGTTGGTTCTGTTTATATTAATATGAATATAATTGATGAATGAGGCTGGGTTTCACTGAGATTCAGCTTTGTGATCAATGTTGGTTATGTTTATATTAATATGAATATAATTGATGAATGAGGCTGGGTTTCACTGAGATTCAGCTTTGTGGTCAATGTTGGTTCTGTTTATATTAATATGAATATAATTGATGAATGAGGCTGGGTTTCACTGAGGTTCAGCTTTGTGTTCAATGTTGGTTCTGTTTATATTAATATGAATATAACTGATGAATGAGGCTGCGTTTCACTGAGGTTAAACTCATTGATCAATGTTGGTTCTGTTTATATTAATATGAATATAACTGATGAATGAGGCTGGGTTTCACTGAGGTTCAGCTTTGTGATCAATGTTGGTTCTGTTTCTATGAATATGAATATAATTGAGGAATGAGGCTGGGTTTCACTGAGGTTAAACTCATTGATCAATGATGGTTCTGTCTATATTAAAATGAATATAATTGATGATTGAGGCTTGGTTTCACTGAGGTTCAGCTTTGTGATCAATGTTGGTTCTGTTTATAATAATATGAATATAATTGATGAATGAGGCTGGGTTTCACTGAGGTTCAGCTTTGTGATCAATGTCGGTTCTGTTTCTATTGATATGTATATAATTGATGAATGAGGCTGGGTTTCACTGAGGTTCAGCTTTGTGATCAATGTTGGTTCTGTTTATATTTATATGAATATAATTGAGGAATGAGGCTGCGTTTCACTGAGGTTAAACTCATTAATCAATGTTGGTTCTGTTTATACTAATATGAATATAATTGATGAATGAGGCTGGGTTTCTCTGAGGTTCAGCTTTGTGATCAATGTTGGTTCTGTATATATTTATATGAATATAATTAATGAATGAGGCTGTGTTTCAAAGAACTTAAACTCATTGATCAATGTTGGTTCTGTTTATATTAATATGAATATAATTGAGGAATGAGGCTGTGTTTCACTGAGGTTAAACTCATTGATCAATGTTGGTTCTGTTTATATTAATATGAATAAAATTGATGAATGAGGCTGGGTTTCACTGAGGTTCAGCTTTGTGATCAATGTTGGTTCTGTTTATATTAATATGAATAAAATTGATGAATGAAGCTGGATTTCACTGAGATTCAGCTTTGTGGTCAATGTTGGTTCTTTTTATATTAATATGAATATAATTGATGAATGAGGCTGGGTTTCACTGAGGTTAAACTCATTGATCAATATTGGTTCTGTTTATATTAATATGAATATAATTGATGAATTAGGCTTGGTTTCACTGAGGTTCAGCTTTGTGATCAATGTTGGTTCTGTTTATATTAATATGAATATAATTTATGAATGAGGCTGGGTTTCACTGAGGTTCAGCTTTGTGATCAATGTTGGTTCTGTTTATATTAATATGAATATAATTGATGAATGAGGCTGGGTTTCACTGAGATTCAGCTTTGTGATCAATGTTGGTTCTGTTTATATTAATATGAATATAATTGATGAATGAGGCTGGGTTTCACTGAGATTCAGCTTTGTGGTCAATGTTGGTTCTGTTTATATTAATATGAATATAATTGATGAATGAGGCTGGGTTTCACTGAGGTTCAGCTTTGTGTTCAATGTTGGTTCTGTTTATATTAATATGAATATAATTGAGGAATGTGGCTGGGTTTCACTGATGTTCAGCTTTGTGATCAATGTTGGTTCTCTTTATATTAATATGAACATAATTGAGGAATGAGGCTGCGTTTCACTGAGGTTAAACTCATTGATCAATGTTGGTTCTGTTTATATTAATATGAATATAATTGATGAATGAGGCTGGGTTTCACTGAGGTTCAGCTTTGTGATCAATGTTTGTTCTGTTTATATTGCTATGAATATAATTGAGGAATGAGGCTGCGTTTCACTGAGGTTAAACTCATTGATCAATGTTGGTTCTGTTTATATTAATATGAATATAACTGATGAATGAGGCTGGGTTTCACTGAGGTTCAGCTTTGTGATCAATGTTGGTTCTGTTTATATGAATATGAATATAATTGAGGAATGAGGCTGGGATTCACTGAGGTTAAACTCATTGATCAATGTTGGTTCTGTTTATATTAATATGAATATAATTGATGAATGAGGCTGGGTTTCACTGAGGTTCAGCTTTGTGATCAATGTTTGTTCTGTTTATATTGATATGAATATAATTGATGAATGAGGCTGGGTTTCACTGAGGTTCAGCTTTGTGATCAATGTTGGTTCTGTTTATATTAATATGAATATAATTGATGAATGAGGCTGGGTTTCACTGAGATTCAGCTTTGTGGTCAATGTTGGTTCTGTTTATATTAATATGAATATAATTGATGAATGAGGCTGGGTTTCACTGAGGTTCAGCTTTGTGTTCAATGTTGGTTCTGTTTATATTAATATGAATATAATTGAGGAATGTGGCTGGGTTTCACTGATGTTCAGCTTTGTGATCAATGTTGGTTCTCTTTATATTAATATGAACATAATTGAGGAATGAGGCTGCGTTTCACTGAGGTTAAACTCATTGATCAATGTTGGTTCTGTTTATATTAATATGAATATAATTGATGAATGAGGCTGGGTTTCACTGAGGTTCAGCTTTGTGATCAATGTTTGTTCTGTTTATATTGCTATGAATATAATTGAGGAATGAGGCTGCGTTTCACTGAGGTTAAACTCATTGATCAATGTTGGTTCTGTTTATATTAATATGAATATAACTGATGAATGAGGCTGGGTTTCACTGAGGTTCAGCTTTGTGATCAATGTTGGTTCTGTTTATATGAATATGAATATAATTGAGGAATGAGGCTGGGATTCACTGAGGTTAAACTCATTGATCAATGTTGGTTCTGTTTATATTAATATGAATATAATTGATGAATGAGGCTGGGTTTCACTGAGGTTCAGCTTTGTGATCAATGTTTGTTCTGTTTATATTGATATGAATATAATTGATGAATGAGGCTGGGTTTCACTGAGGTTCAGCTTTGTGATCAATGTTGGTTCTGTTTATATTAATATGAATATAATTGAGGAATAAGGTGGGTTTCACTGAGGTTAAACTCATTGATCAATGATGGTTCTGTCTATATTAAAATGAATATAATTGATGATTGAGGCTTGGTTTCACTGAGGTTCAGCTTTGTGATCAATGTTGGTTCTGTTTATAATAATATGAATATAATTGATGAATGAGGCTGGGTTTCACTGAGGTTCAGCTTTGTGATCAATGTCAGTTCTGTTTATATTAATATGAATATAATTGATGAATGAGGCTGGGTTTCACTGAGGTTCAGCTTTTTGATCAATGCTTGTTCTGTTTCTATTAATATGTATATAATTGATGAATGAGGCTGGGTTTCACTGAGGTTCAGCTTTGTGATCAATGTTGGTTCTGTTTATATTTATATGAATATAATTGAGGAATGAGGCTGCGTTTCACTGAGGTTAAACTCATTAATCAATGTTGGTTCTGTTTATATTAATATGAATATAATTGATGAATGATTCTGGGTTTCACTGAGGTTCAGCTTTGTGATCAATGTTGGTTCTGTATATATTTATATGAATATAATTAATGAATGAGGCTGTGTTTCAAAGAACTTAAACTCATTGATCAATGTTGGTTCTGTTTATATTAATATGAATATAATTGATGAATGAGGCTGGGTTTCACTGAGGTTCAGCTTTGTGTTCAATGTTGGTTCTGTTTATATTAATATGAATATAATTGAGGAATGTGGCTGGGTTTCACTGATGTTCAGCTTTGTGATCAATGTTGGTTCTCTTTATATTAATATGAACATAATTGAGGAATGAGGCTGCGTTTCACTGAGGTTAAACTCATTGATCAATGTTGGTTCTGTTTATATTAATATGAATATAATTGATGAATGAGGCTGGGTTTCACTGAGGTTCAGCTTTGTGATCAATGTTTGTTCTGTTTATATTACTATGAATATAATTGATGAATGAGGCTGCTTTTCACTGAGGTTAAACTCATTGATCAATGTTGGTTCTGTTTATATTAATATGAATATAACTGATGAATGAGGCTGGGTTTCACTGAGGTTCAGCTTTGTGATCAATGTTGGTTCTGTTTATATGAATATGAATATAATTGAGGAATGAGGCTGGGTTTCACTGAGGTTAAAGTCATTGATCAATGTTTGTTCTGTTTATATTAATATGAATATAATTGATGAATGAGGCTGTGTCTCACTGAGGTTCAGCTTTGTGGTCAATGCTTGTTCTGTTTATATTAATATGTATATAATTGATGAATGAGGCTGAGTTTCACTGAGGTTCAGCTTTGTGATCAATGTTGGTTCTGTTTATATTAATATGAATATAATTGATGAAAGAGGCTGGGTTTCACTGAGGTTCAGCTTTGTGATCAATGTTGGTTCTGTATATATTTATATGAATATAATTAATGAATGAGGCTGTGTTTCAAAGAACTTAAACTCATTGATCAATGTTGGTTCTGTTTATATTAATATGAATATAATTGAGGAATGAGGCTGCGTTTCACTGAGGTTAAACTCATTGATCAATGTTGGTTCTGTTTATATTAATATGAATAAAATTGATGAATGAGGCTGGGTTTCACTGAGGTTCAGCTTTGCGATCAATGTTGGTTCTGTTTATATTAATATGAATAAAATTGATGAATGAAGCTGGATTTCACTGAGATTCAGCTTTGTGGTCAATGTTGGTTCTTTTTATATTAATATGAATATAATTGATGAATGAGGCTGGGTTTCACTGAGGTTAAACTCATTGATCAATATTGGTTCTGTTTATATTAATATGAATATAATTGATGAATTAGGCTTGGTTTCACTGAGGTTCAGCTTTGTGATCAATGTTGGTTCTGTTTATATTAATATGAATATAATTTATGAATGAGGCTGGGTTTCACTGAGGTTCAGCTTTGTGATCAATGTTGGTTCTGTTTATATTAATATGAATATAATTGATGAATGAGGCTGGGTTTCACTGAGGTTCAGCTTTGTGATCAATGTTGGTTCTGTTTATATTTATATGAATATAATTGAGGAATGAGGCTGCGTTTCACTGAGGTTAAACTCATTAATTAATGTTGGTTCTGTTTATATTAATATGAATATAATTGATGAATGAGGCTGGGTTTCACTGAGGTTCAGCTTTGTGATCAATGTTGGTTCTGTATATATTTATATGAATATAATTAAAGAATGAGGCTGTGTTTCAAAGAACTTAAACTCATTGATCAATGTTGGTTCTGTTTATATTAATATGAATATAATTGATGAATGAGGCTGGGTTTCACTGAGGTTCAGCTTTGTGTTCAATGTTGGTTCTGTTTATATTAATATGAATATAATTGAGGAATGTGGCTGGGTTTCACTGATGTTCAGCTTTGTGATCAATGTTGGTTCTCTTTATATTAATATGAACATAATTGAGGAATGAGGCTGGGTTTCACTGAGGTTCAGCTTTGTGATCAATGTTGGTTCTATATATATTTATATGAATATAATTAATGAATGAGGCTGTGTTTCAAAGAACTTAAACTCATTGATCAATGTTGGTTCTGTTTATATTAATATGAATATAATTGAGGAATGAGGCTGCGTTTCACTGAGGTTAAACTCATTGATCAATGTTGGTTCTGTTTATATTAATATGAATAAAATTGATGAATGAGGCTGGGTTTCACTGAGGTTCAGCTTTGTGATCAATGTTGGTTCTGTTTATATTAATATGAATAAAATTGAAGAATGAGGCTGGATTTCACTGAGGTTCAGCTTTGTGATCAATGTTGGTTCTATATATATTTATATGAATATAATTAATGAATGAGGCTGTGTTTCAAAGAACTTAAACTCATTGATCAATGTTGGTTCTGTTTATATTAATATGAATATAATTGAGGAATGAGGCTGCGTTTCACTGAGGTTAAACTCATTGATCAATGTTGGTTCTGTTTATATTAATATGAATAAAATTGATGAATGAGGCTGGGTTTCACTGAGGTTCAGCTTTGTGATCAATGTTGGTTCTGTTTATATTAATATGAATAAAATTGAAGAATGAGGCTGGATTTCACTGAGATTCAGCTTTGTGGTCAATGTTGGTTCTTTTTATATTAATATGAATATAATTGATGAATGAGGCTGGGTTTCACTGAGGTTAAACTCATTGATCAATGTTGGTTCTGTTTATATTAATATGAATATAATTGATGAATGAGGCTGGGTTTCACTGAGGTTCAGCTTTGTGATCAATGTTTGTTCTGTTTATATTACTATGAATATAATTGAGGAATGAGGCTGCTTTTCACTGAGGTTAAACTCATTGATCAATGTTGGTTCTGTTTATATTAATATGAATATAACTGATGAATGAGGCTGGGTTTCACTGAGGTTCAGCTTTGTGATCAATGTTGGTTCTGTTTATATGAATATGAATATAATTGAGGAATGAGGCTGGGTTTCACTGAGGTTAAAGTCATTGATCAATGTTTGTTCTGTTTATATTAATATGAATATAATTGATGAATGAGGCTGTGTCTCACTGAGGTTCAGCTTTGTGGTCAATGCTTGTTCTGTATATATTTATATGAATATAATTAATGAATGAGGCTGTGTTTCAAAGAACTTAAACTCATTGATCAATGTTGGTTCTGTTTATATTAATATGAATATAATTGAGGAATGAGGCTGCGTTTCACTGAGGTTAAACTCATTGATCAATGTTGGTTCTGTTTATATTAATATGAATAAAATTGATGAATGAGGCTGGGTTTCACTGAGGTTCAGCTTTGTGATCAATGTTGGTTCTGTTTAAATTAATATGAATAAAATTGATGAATGAAGCTGGATTTCACTGAGATTCAGCTTTGTGGTCAATGTTGGTTCTTTTTATATTAATATGAATATAATTGATGAATGAGGCTGGGTTTCACTGAGGTTCAGCTTTGTGATCAATGTTGGTTCTGTTTATATTAATATGAATATAATTGATGAATGAGGCTGGGTTTCACTGAGGTTCAGCTTTGTGATCAATGTTGGTTCTGTTTATATTAATATGAATATAATTGATGAATGAGGCTGGGTTTCACTGAGATTCAGCTCTGTGATCAATGTTGGTTCTGTTTATATTAATATGAATATAATTGATGAATGAGGCTGGGTTTCACTGAGATTCAGCTTTGTGGTCAATGTTGGTTCTGTTTATATTAATATGAATATAATTGATGAATGAGGCTGGGTTTCACTGAGGTTCAGCTTTGTGTTCAATGTTGGTTCTGTTTATATTAATATGAATATAATTGAGGAATGCGGCTGGGTTTCACTGATGTTCAGCTTTGTGATCAATGTTGGTTCTCTTTATATTAATATGAACATAATTGAGGAATGAGGCTGCGTTTCACTGAGGTTAAACTCATTGACCAATGTTGGTTCTGTTTATATTAATATGAATATAATTGATGAATGAGGCTGGGTTTCACTGAGGTTCAGCTTTGTGATCAATGCTTGTTCTGTTTATATTACTATGAATATAATTGAGGAATGAGGCTGCGTTTCACTGAGGTTAAACTCATTGATCAATGTTGGTTCTGTTTATATGAATATGAATATAATTGATGAATGAGGCTGGGTTTCACTGAGATTCAGCTTTGTGGTCAATGTTGGTTCTGTTTATATTAATATGAATATAATTGATGAATGAGGCTGGGTTTCACTGAGGTTCAGCTTTGTGTTCAATGTTGGTTCTGTTTATATTAATATGAATATAATTGAGGAATGCGGCTGGGTTTCACTGATGTTCTGCTTTGTGATCAATGTTGGTTCTCTTTATATTAATATGAACATAATTGAGGAATGAGGCTGCGTTTCACTGAGGTTAAACTCATTGACCAATGTTGGTTCTGTTTATATTAATATGAATATAATTGATGAATGAGGCTGGGTTTCACTGAGGTTCAGCTTTGTGATCAATGTTGGTTCTGTTTATATTAATATGAATATAATTGATGAATGAGGCTGGGTTTCACTGAGATTCAGCTCTGTGATCAATGTTGGTTCTGTTTATATTAATATGAATATAATTGATGAATGAGGCTGGGTTTCACTGAGGTTCAGCTTTGTGATCAATGTTGGTTCTGTTTATATTAATATGAATATAATTGATGAATGAGGCTGGGTTTCACTGAGATTCAGCTCTGTGATCAATGTTGGTTCTGTTTATATTAATATGAATATAATTGATGAATGAGGCTGGGTTTCACTGAGATTCAGCTTTGTGATCAATGTTGGTTCTGTTTATATTAATATGAATATAATTGAGGAATAAGGTGGGTTTCACTGAGGTTAAACTCATTGATCAATGATGGTTCTGTCTATATTAAAATGAATATAATTGATGATTGAGGCTTGGTTTCACTGAGGTTCAGCTTTGTGATCAATGTTGGTTCTGTTTATAATAATATGAATATAATTGATGAATGAGGCTGGGTTTCACTGAGGTTCAGCTTTGTGATCAATGTCAGTTCTGTTTATATTAATATGAATATAATTGATGAATGAGGCTGGGTTTCACTGAGGTTCAGCTTTTTGATCAATGCTTGTTCTGTTTCTATTAATATGTATATAATTGATGAATGAGGCTGGGTTTCACTGAGGTTCAGCTTTGTGATCAATGTTGGTTCTGTTTATATTTATATGAATATAATTGAGGAATGAGGCTGCGTTTCACTGAGGTTAAACTCATTAATCAATGTTGGTTCTGTTTATATTAATATGAATATAATTGATGAATGAGGCTGGGTTTCACTGAGGTTCAGCTTTGTGATCAATGTTGGTTCTGTATATATTTATATGAATATAATTAATGAATGAGGCTGTGTTTCAAAGAACTTAAACTCATTGATCAATGTTGGTTCTGTTTATATTAATATGAATATAATTGATGAATGAGGCTGGGTTTCACTGAGGTTCAGCTTTGTGTTCAATGTTGGTTCTGTTTATATTAATATGAATATAATTGAGGAATGTGGCTGGGTTTCACTGAGGTTCAGCTTTGTGTTCAATGTTGGTTCTGTTTATATTAATATGAATATAATTGAGGAATGTGGCTGGGTTTCACTGATGTTCAGCTTTGTGATCAATGTTGGTTCTCTTTATATTAATATGAACATAATTGAGGAATGAGGCTGCGTTTCACTGAGGTTAAACTCATTGATCAATGTTGGTTCTGTTTATATTAATATGAATATAATTGATGAATGAGGCTGGGTTTCACTGAGGTTCAGCTTTGTGATCAATGTTTGTTCTGTTTATATTACTATGAATATAATTGAGGAATGAGGCTGCGTTTCACTGAGGTTAAACTCATTGATCAATGTTGGTTCTGTTTATATTAATATGAATATAACTGATGAATGAGGCTGGGTTTCACTGAGGTTCAGCTTTGTGATCAATGTTGGTTCTGTTTATATGAATATGAATATAATTGAGGAATGAGGCTGGGTTTCACTGAGGTTAAAGTCATTGATCAATGTTTGTTCTGTTTATATTAATATGAATATAATTGATGAATGAGGCTGTGTCTCACTGAGGTTCAGCTTTGTGGTCAATGCTTGTTCTGTTTATATTAATATGTATATAATTGATGAATGAGGCTGAGTTTCACTGAGGTTCAGCTTTGTGATCAATGTTGGTTCTGTTTATATTAATATGAATATAATTGATGAATGAGGCTGGGTTTCACTGAGGTTCAGCTTTGTGATCAATGTTGGTTCTGTATATATTTATATGAATATAATTAATGAATGAGGCTGTGTTTCAAAGAACTTAAACTCATTGATCAATGTTGGTTCTGTTTATATTAATATGAATATAATTGAGGAATGAGGCTGCGTTTCACTGAGGTTAAACTCATTGATCAATGTTGGTTCTGTTTATATTAATATGAATAAAATTGATGAATGAGGCTGGGTTTCACTGAGGTTCAGCTTTGTGATCAATGTTGGTTCTGTTTAAATTAATATGAATAAAATTGATGAATGAAGCTGGATTTCACTGAGATTCAGCTTTGTGGTCAATGTTGGTTCTTTTTATATTAATATGAATATAATTGATGAATGAGGCTGGGTTTCACTGAGGTTCAGCTTTGTGATCAATGTTGGTTCTGTTTATATTAATATGAATATAATTGATGAATGAGGCTGGGTTTCACTGAGGTTCAGCTTTGTGATCAATGTTGGTTCTGTTTATATTAATATGAATATAATTGATGAATGAGGCTGGGTTTCACTGAGATTCAGCTCTGTGATCAATGTTGGTTCTGTTTATATTAATATGAATATAATTGATGAATGAGGCTGGGTTTCACTGAGATTCAGCTTTGTGGTCAATGTTGGTTCTGTTTATATTAATATGAATATAATTGACAAATGAGGCTGGGTTTCACTGAGGTTCAGCTTTGTGTTCAATGTTGGTTCTGTTTATATTAATATGAATATAATTGAGGAATGCGGCTGGGTTTCACTGATGTTCAGCTTTGTGATCAATGTTGGTTCTCTTTATATTAATATGAACATAATTGAGGAATGAGGCTGCGTTTCACTGAGGTTAAACTCATTGACCAATGTTGGTTCTGTTTATATTAATATGAATATAATTGATGAATGAGGCTGGGTTTCACTGAGGTTCAGCTTTGTGATCAATGCTTGTTCTGTTTATATTACTATGAATATAATTGAGGAATGAGGCTGCGTTTCACTGAGGTTAAACTCATTGATCAATGTTGGTTCTGTTTATATGAATATGAATATAATTGATGAATGAGGCTGGGTTTCACTGAGATTCAGCTTTGTGGTCAATGTTGGTTCTGTTTATATTAATATGAATATAATTGATGAATGAGGCTGGGTTTCACTGAGGTTCAGCTTTGTGTTCAATGTTGGTTCTGTTTATATTAATATGAATATAATTGAGGAATGCGGCTGGGTTTCACTGATGTTCTGCTTTGTGATCAATGTTGGTTCTCTTTATATTAATATGAACATAATTGAGGAATGAGGCTGCGTTTCACTGAGGTTAAACTCATTGACCAATGTTGGTTCTGTTTATATTAATATGAATATAATTGATGAATGAGGCTGGGTTTCACTGAGGTTCAGCTTTGTGATCAATGTTGGTTCTGTTTATATTAATATGAATATAATTGATGAATGAGGCTGGGTTTCACTGAGATTCAGCTCTGTGATCAATGTTGGTTCTGTTTATATTAATATGAATATAATTGATGAATGAGGCTGGGTTTCACTGAGGTTCAGCTTTGTGATCAATGTTGGTTCTGTTTATATTAATATGAATATAATTGATGAATGAGGCTGGGTTTCACTGAGATTCAGCTCTGTGATCAATGTTGGTTCTGTTTATATTAATATGAATATAATTGATGAATGAGGCTGGGTTTCACTGAGATTCAGCTTTGTGATCAATGTTGGTTCTGTTTATATTAATATGAATATAATTGAGGAATAAGGTGGGTTTCACTGAGGTTAAACTCATTGATCAATGATGGTTCTGTCTATATTAAAATGAATATAATTGATGATTGAGGCTTGGTTTCACTGAGGTTCAGCTTTGTGATCAATGTTGGTTCTGTTTATAATAATATGAATATAATTGATGAATGAGGCTGGGTTTCACTGAGGTTCAGCTTTGTGATCAATGTCAGTTCTGTTTATATTAATATGAATATAATTGATGAATGAGGCTGGGTTTCACTGAGGTTCAGCTTTTTGATCAATGCTTGTTCTGTTTCTATTAATATGTATATAATTGATGAATGAGGCTGGGTTTCACTGAGGTTCAGCTTTGTGATCAATGTTGGTTCTGTTTATATTTATATGAATATAATTGAGGAATGAGGCTGCGTTTCACTGAGGTTAAACTCATTAATCAATGTTGGTTCTGTTTATATTAATATGAATATAATTGATGAATGAGGCTGGGTTTCACTGAGATTCAGCTCTGTGATCAATGTTGGTTCTGTTTATATTAATATGAATATAATTGATGAATGAGGCTGGGTTTCACTGAGATTCAGCTTTGTGATCAATGTTGGTTCTGTTTATATTAATATGAATATAATTGAGGAATAAGGTGGGTTTCACTGAGGTTAAACTCATTGATCAATGATGGTTCTGTCTATATTAAAATGAATATAATTGATGATTGAGGCTTGGTTTCACTGAGGTTCAGCTTTGTGATCAATGTTGGTTCTGTTTATAATAATATGAATATAATTGATGAATGAGGCTGGGTTTCACTGAGGTTCAGCTTTGTGATCAATGTCAGTTCTGTTTATATTAATATGAATATAATTGATGAATGAGGCTGGGTTTCACTGAGGTTCAGCTTTTTGATCAATGCTTGTTCTGTTTCTATTAATATGTATATAATTGATGAATGAGGCTGGGTTTCACTGAGGTTCAGCTTTGTGATCAATGTTGGTTCTGTTTATATTTATATGAATATAATTGAGGAATGAGGCTGCGTTTCACTGAGGTTAAACTCATTAATCAATGTTGGTTCTGTTTATATTAATATGAATATAATTGATGAATGAGGCTGGGTTTCACTGAGGTTCAGCTTTGTGATCAATGTTGGTTCTGTATATATTTATATGAATATAATTAATGAATGAGGCTGTGTTTCAAAGAACTTAAACTCATTGATCAATGTTGGTTCTGTTTATATTAATATGAATATAATTGATGAATGAGGCTGGGTTTCACTGAGGTTCAGCTTTGTGTTCAATGTTGGTTCTGTTTATATTAATATGAATATAATTGAGGAATGTGGCTGGGTTTCACTGAGGTTCAGCTTTGTGTTCAATGTTGGTTCTGTTTATATTAATATGAATATAATTGAGGAATGTGGCTGGGTTTCACTGATGTTCAGCTTTGTGATCAATGTTGGTTCTCTTTATATTAATATGAACATAATTGAGGAATGAGGCTGCGTTTCACTGAGGTTAAACTCATTGATCAATGTTGGTTCTGTTTATATTAATATGAATATAATTGATGAATGAGGCTGGGTTTCACTGAGGTTCAGCTTTGTGATCAATGTTTGTTCTGTTTATATTACTATGAATATAATTGAGGAATGAGGCTGCGTTTCACTGAGGTTAAACTCATTGATCAATGTTGGTTCTGTTTATATTAATATGAATATAACTGATGAATGAGGCTGGGTTTCACTGAGGTTCAGCTTTGTGATCAATGTTGGTTCTGTTTATATGAATATGAATATAATTGAGGAATGAGGCTGGGTTTCACTGAGGTTAAAGTCATTGATCAATGTTTGTTCTGTTTATATTAATATGAATATAATTGATGAATGAGGCTGTGTCTCACTGAGGTTCAGCTTTGTGGTCAATGCTTGTTCTGTTTATATTAATATGTATATAATTGATGAATGAGGCTGAGTTTCACTGAGGTTCAGCTTTGTGATCAATGTTGGTTCTGTTTATATTAATATGAATATAATTGATGAATGAGGCTGGGTTTCACTGAGGTTCAGCTTTGTGATCAATGTTGGTTCTGTATATATTTATATGAATATAATTAATGAATGAGGCTGTGTTTCAAAGAACTTAAACTCATTGATCAATGTTGGTTCTGTTTATATTAATATGAATATAATTGAGGAATGAGGCTGCGTTTCACTGAGGTTAAACTCATTGATCAATGTTGGTTCTGTTTATATTAATATGAATAAAATTGATGAATGAGGTTGGGTTTCACTGAGGTTCAGCTTTGTGATCAATGTTGGTTCTGTTTAAATTAATATGAATAAAATTGATGAATGAAGCTGGATTTCACTGAGATTCAGCTTTGTGGTCAATGTTGGTTCTTTTTATATTAATATGAATATAATTGATGAATGAGGCTGGGTTTCACTGAGGTTCAGCTTTGTGATCAATGTTGGTTCTGTTTATATTAATATGAATATAATTGATGAATGAGGCTGGGTTTCACTGAGGTTCAGCTTTGTGATCAATGTTGGTTCTGTTTATATTAATATGAATATAATTGATGAATGAGGCTGGGTTTCACTGAGGTTCAGCTTTGTGATCAATGTTGGTTCTGTTTATATTAATATGAATATAATTGATGAATGAGGCTGGGTTTCACTGAGATTCAGCTCTGTGATCAATGTTGGTTCTGTTTATATTAATATGAATATAATTGATGAATGAGGCTGGGTTTCACTGAGATTCAGCTTTGTGGTCAATGTTGGTTCTGTTTATATTAATATGAATATAATTGATGAATGAGGCTGGGTTTCACTGAGGTTCAGCTTTGGGTTCAATGTTGGTTCTGTTTATATTAATATGAATATAATTGAGGAATGCGGCTGGGTTTCACTGATGTTCAGCTTTGTGATCAATGTTGGTTCTCTTTATATTAATATGAACATAATTGAGGAATGAGGCTGCGTTTCACTGAGGTTAAACTCATTGACCAATGTTGGTTCTGTTTATATTAATATGAATATAATTGATGAATGAGGCTGGGTTTCACTGAGGTTCAGCTTTGTGATCAATGCTTGTTCTGTTTATATTACTATGAATATAATTGAGGAATGAGGCTGCGTTTCACTGAGGTTAAACTCATTGATCAATGTTGGTTCTGTTTATATGAATATGAATATAATTGATGAATGAGGCTGGGTTTCACTGAGATTCAGCTTTGTGGTCAATGTTGGTTCTGTTTATATTAATATGAATATAATTGATGAATGAGGCTGGGTTTCACTGAGGTTCAGCTTTGTGTTCAATGTTGGTTCTGTTTATATTAATATGAATATATTTGAGGAATGCGGCTGGGTTTCACTGATGTTCTGCTTTGTGATCAATGTTGGTTCTCTTTATATTAATATGAACATAATTGAGGAATGAGGCTGCGTTTCACTGAGGTTAAACTCATTGACCAATGTTGGTTCTGTTTATATTAATATGAATATAATTGATGAATGAGGCTGGGTTTCACTGAGGTTCAGCTTTGTGATCAATGTTGGTTCTGTTTATATTAATATGAATATAATTGATGAATGAGGCTGGGTTTCACTGAGATTCAGCTCTGTGATCAATGTTGGTTCTGTTTATATTAATATGAATATAATTGATGAATGAGGCTGGGTTTCACTGAGGTTCAGCTTTGTGATCAATGTTGGTTCTGTTTATATTAATATGAATATAATTGATGAATGAGGCTGGGTTTCACTGAGATTCAGCTCTGTGATCAATGTTGGTTCTGTTTATATTAATATGAATATAATTGATGAATGAGGCTGGGTTTCACTGAGATTCAGCTTTGTGGTCAATCTTGGTTCTGTTTATATTAATATGAATATAATTGATGAATGAGGCTGGGTTTCACTGAGGTTCAGCTTTGTGTTCAATGTTGGTTCTGTTTATATTAATATGAATATAATTGAGGAATGCGGCTGGGTTTCACTGATGTTCTGCTTTGTGATCAATGTTGGTTCTCTTTATATTAATATGAACATAATTGAGGAATGAGGCTGCGTTTCACTGAGGTTAAACTCATTGACCAATGTTGGTTCTGTTTTTATTAATATGAATATAATTGATGAATGCGGCTGGGTTTCACTGAGGTTCAGCTTTGTGATCAATGTTTGTTCTATTTATATTACTATGAATATAATTGAGGAATGAGGCTGCGTTTCACTGAGGTTAAACTCATTGATCAATGTTGGTTCTGTTTATATTAATATGAATATAACTCATGAATGAGGCTGGGTTTCACTGAGATTCAGCTTTGTGATCAATGTTGGTTCTGTTTATATGAATATGAATATAATTGAGGAATGAGGCTGGGTTTCACTGAGGTTAAACTCATTGATCAATGTTGGTTCTGTTTATATTAATATGAATATAATTGAAGAATGAGGCTGGGTTTCACTGAGGTTCAGCTTTGTGATCAATGTTTGTTCTGTTTATATTAATATAAATATAATTGATGAATGAGGCTGGGTTTCACTGAGGTTCAGCTTTGTGATCAATGTTGGTTCTGTTTATATTAATATGAATATAATTGATGAATGAGGCTGGGTTTCACTGAGGTTCAGCTTTGTGATCAATGTTGGTTCTGTATATATTTATATGAATATAATTAATGAATGAGGCTGTGTTTCAAAGAACTTAAACTCATTGATCAATGTTGGTTCTGTTTATATTAATATGAATATAATTGAGGAATGAGGCTGCGTTTCACTGAGGTTAAACTCATTGATCAATGTTGGTTCTGTTTATATTAAAATGAATAAAATTGATGAAAGAGGCTGGGTTTCACTCAGGTTCAGCTTTGTGATCAATGTTGGTTCTGTTTATATTAATATGAATAAAATTGATGAATGAGGCTGGATTTCACTGAGATTCAGCTTTGTTGTCAATATTGGTTCTGTTTATATTAATATGAATATAATTGATGAATGAGGCTGGGTTTCACTGAGGTTCAGCTTTGTGATCAATATTGGTTCTGTTTATATTAATATGAATATAATTGATGAATGAGGCTGGGTTTCACTGAGATACAGCTCTGTGATCAATGTTGGTTCTGTTTATATTAATATGAATATAATTGATGAATGAGGCTGGGTTTCACTGAGATTCAGCTTTGTGGTCAATGTTGGTTCTGTTTATATTAATATGAATATAATTGATGAATGAGGCTGGGTTTCACTGAGGTTCAGCTTTGTGTTCAATGTTGGTTCTGTTTATATTAATATGAATATAATTGAGGAATGCGGCTGGGTTTCACTGATGTTCAGCTTTGTGATCAATGTTGGTTCTCTTTATATTAATATGAACATAATTGAGGAATGAGGCTGCGTTTCACTGAGGTTAAACTTACTCATATTAATATAAACAGAACCAACATTGATCAATGAGTTTAACCTCAGTGAAACCCAGCCTCATTCCTCAATTATATTCATATTCATATAAACAGAACCAACATTGATAAAAAAGCTGATCCTCAGTGAAACCTAGCCTCATTCATCAGTTATATTCATATTAATATAAACAGAACCAACATAGATCAATGAGTTTAACCTCAGTGAAACGCAGCCTCATTCCTCAATTATATTCATAGTAATATAAATAGAACAAACATTGATCACAAAGCTGAACCTCAGTGAAACCCAGCCTCATTCATCGATTATATTCATATTAATATAAACAGAACCAACATTGGTCAATGAGTTTAACCTCAGTGAAACGCAGCCTCATTCCTCAATTATGTTCATATTAATATAAAGAGAACCAACATTGATCACAAAGCTGAACATCAGTGAAACCCAGCCGCATTCCTCAATTATATTCATATTAATATAAACAGAACCAACATTGAACACAAAGCTGAACCTCAGTGAAACCCAGCCTCATTCATCAATTATATTCATATTAATATAAACAGAACCAACATTGACCACAAAGCTGAATCTCAGTGAAACCCAGCCTCATTCATCAATTATATTCATATTCATATAAACAGAACCAACATTGATCAATGAGTTTAACCTCAGTGAAACGCAGCCTCATTCCTCAATTATATTTATAGTAATATAAACAGAACAAACATTGATCACAAAGCTGAACCTCAGTGAAACCCAGCCTCATTCATTAATTATATTCATATTAATATAAACAGAACCAACATTGGTCAATGAGTTTAACCTCAGTGAAACGCAGCCTCATTCCTCAATTATGTTCATATTAATATAAAGAGAACCAACATTGATCACAAAGCTGAACATCAGTGAAACCCAGCCGCATTCCTCAATTATATTCATATTAATATAAACAGAACCAACATTGAACACAAAGCTGAACCTCAGTGAAACCCAGCCTCATTCATCAATTATATTCATATTAATATAAACAGAACCAACATTGACCACAAAGCTGAATCTCAGTGAAACCCAGCCTCATTCATCAATTATATTCATATTAATATAAACAGAACCAACATTGATCACAGAGCTGAATCTCAGTGAAACCCAGCCTCATTCATCAATTATATTCATATTAATATAAACAGAACCAACATTGATCACAAAGCTGAACCTCAGTGAAACCCAGCCTCATTCATCAATTATATTCATATTAATATAAACAGAACCAACATTGATCACAAAGCTAAACCTCAGTGAAACCCAGCCTCATTCATCAATTATATTCATATTAATATAAACAGAACCAATATTGATCAATGAGTTTAACCTCAGTGAAACCCAGCCTCATTCATCAATTATATTCATATTAATATAAAAAGAACCAACATTGACCACTAAGCTGAATCTCAGTGAAATCCAGCCTCATTCATCAATTTTATTCATATTAATATAAACAGAACCAACATTGATCACAAAGCTGAACCTCAGTGAAACCCAGCCTCATTCATCAATTTTATTCATATTAATATAAACAGAACCAACATTGATCAATGAGTTTAAGTTCTTTGAAACACAGCCTCATTCATTAATTATATTCATATAAATATATACAGAACCAACATTGATCAAAAAGCTGAACCTCAGTGAAACCCAGCCTCATTCATCAATTATATTCATATTAATATAAACAGAACCAACATTGATCAATGAGTTTAACCTCAGTGAAACCCAGCCTCATTCATCAATTATATACATATTAATATAAACAGAACAAGCATTGACCACAAAGCTGAACCTCAGTGAGACCCAGCCTCATTCATCAATTATATTCATATTAATATAAACAGAACAAACATTGATCACAAAGCTGAACCTCAGTGAAACCCAGCCTCATTCATCAATTATATTCATATTATTATAAACAGAACCAACATTGATCAATGAGTTTAAGTTCTTTGAAACACAGCCTCATTCATTAATTATATTCATATAAATATATACAGAACCAACATTGATCAAAAAGCTGAACCTCAGTGAAACCCAGCCTCATTCATCAATTATATTCATATTAATATAAACAGAACCAACATTGATCAATGAGTTTAACCTCAGTGAAACCCAGCCTCATTCATCAATTATATTCATATTATTATAAACAGAACCAACATTGATCAATGAGTTTAACCTCAGTGAAACGCAGCCTTATTCCTCAATTATATTCATATTAATATAAACAGAACCAACATTGATCACAAAGCTGAACCTCAGTGAAACCCAGCCTCATTCATCAATTATATTCATATTAATATAAACAGAACCAACATTGATCAATGAGTTTAACCTCAGTGAAACGCAGCCTCATTCCTCAATTATATTCATATTAATATAAACAGAACCAACATTGATCACAAAGCTGAACCTCAGTGAAACCCAGCCTCATTCATCAATTATATACATATTAATAGAAACAGAACAAGCATTGATCAAAAAGCTGAACCTCAGTGAAACCCAGCCTCATTCATCAATTATATTCATATTAATATAAACAGAACCGACATTGATCACAAAGCTGAACCTCAGTGAAACCCAGCCTCATTCATCAATTATATTCATATTAATATAAAAAGAACCAACATTGATCAATGAGTTTAACTTCTTTGAAACACAGCCTCATTCATTAATTATATTCATATAAATATATACAGAACCAACATTGATCACAAAGCTGAACCTCAGTGAAACCAAGCCTGAATCATCATTTATATTCATTTTAATATAAACAGAACCAACATTGATCAATGAGTTTAACCTCAGTGAAACGCAGCCTTATTCCTCAATTATATTCATATTAATATAAACAGAACCAACATTGATCACAAAGCTGAACCTCAGTGAAACCCAGCCTCATTCATCATTTTTATTCATATTAATATAAACAGAACCAACATTGATCAATGAGTTTAGCCTCAGTGAAACCCAGCCTCATTCCTCAATTATATTCATATTATTATAAACAGAACCAACATTGATCAATGAGTTTAACCTCAGTGAAACGCAGCCTTATTCCTCAATTATATTCATATTAATATAAACAGAACCAACATTGATCACAAAGCTGAACCTCAGTGAAACCCAGCCTCATTCATCAATTATATTCATATTAATATAAACAGAACCAACATTGATCAATGAGTTTAACCTCAGTGAAACGCAGCCTCATTCCTCAATTATATTCATATTAATATAAACAGAACCAACATTGATCACAAAGCTGAACCTCAGTGAAACCCAGCCTCATTCATCAATTATATTCATATTAATATAAACAGAACCAACATTGATCAATGAGTTTAACCTCAGTGAAACCCAGCCTCATTCATCAATTATATTCATATTAATATAAACAGAACCAACATTGACCACAAAGCTGAATCTCAGTGAAACCCAGCCTCATTCATCAATTATATTCATATTAATATAAACAGAACCAACATTGATCACAGAGCTGAATCTCAGTGAAACCCAGCCTCATTCATCAATTATATTCATATTAATATAAACAGAACCAACATTGATCACAAAGCTGAACCTCAGTGAAACCCAGCCTCATTCATCAATTATATTCATATTAATATAAACAGAACCAACATTGATCACAAAGCTAAACCTCAGTGAAACCCAGCCTCATTCATCAATTATATTCATATTAATATAAACAGAACCAATATTGATCAATGAGTTTAACCTCAGTGAAACCCAGCCTCATTCATCAATTATATTCATATTAATATAAAAAGAACCAACATTGACCACTAAGCTGAATCTCAGTGAAATCCAGCCTCATTCATCAATTTTATTCATATTAATATAAACAGAACCAACATTGATCACAAAGCTGAACCTCGGTGAAACCCAGCCTCATTCATCAATTTTATTCATATTAATATAAACAGAACCAACATTGATCAATGAGTTTAAGTTCTTTGAAACACAGCCTCATTCATTAATTATATTCATATAAATATATACAGAACCAACATTGATCAAAAAGCTGAACCTCAGTGAAACCCAGCCTCATTCATCAATTATATTCATATTAATATAAACAGAACCAACATTGATCAATGAGTTTAACCTCAGTGAAACCCAGCCTCATTCATCAATTATATACATATTAATATAAACAGAACAAGCATTGACCACAAAGCTGAACCTCAGTGAGACCCAGCCTCATTCATCAATTATATTCATATTAATATAAACAGAACAAACATTGATCACAAAGCTGAACCTCAGTGAAACCCAGCCTCATTCATCAATTATATTCATAGTATTATAAACAGAACCAACATTGATCAATGAGTTTAAGTTCTTTGAAAAACAGCCTCATTCATTAATTATATTCATATAAATATATACAGAACCAACATTGATCAAAAAGCTGAACCTCAGTGAAACCCAGCCTCATTCATCAATTATATTCATATTAATATAAACAGAACCAACATTGATCAATGAGTTTAACCTCAGTGAAACCCAGCCTCATTCATCAATTATATTCATATTATTATAAACAGAACCAACATTGATCAATGAGTTTAACCTCAGTGAAACGCAGCCTTATTCCTCAATTATATTCATATTAATATAAACAGAACCAACATTGATCACAAAGCTGAACCTCAGTGAAACCCAGCCTCATTCATCAATTATATACATATTAATAGAAACAGAACAAGCATTGATCAAAAAGCTGAACCTCAGTGAAACCCAGCCTCATTCATCAATTATATTCATATTAATATAAACAGAACCGGCATTGATCACAAAGCTGAACCTCAGTGAAACCCAGCCTATTTCATCAATTATATTCATATTAATATAAAAAGAACCAACATTGATCAATGAGTTTAACTTCTTTGAAACACAGCCTCATTCATCAATTATATTCATATTAATATAAACAGAACCAACATTGATCACAAAGCTAAACCTCAGTGAAACCCAGCCTCATTCATCAATTATATTCATATTAATATAAACAGAACCAATATTGATCAATGAGTTTAACCTCAGTGAAACCCAGCCTCATTCATCAATTATATTCATATTAATATAAAAAGAACCAACATTGACCACTAAGCTGAATCTCAGTGAAATCCAGCCTCATTCATCAATTTTATTCATATTAATATAAACAGAACCAACATTGATCACAAAGCTGAACCTCAGTGAAACCCAGCCTCATTCATCAATTTTATTCATATTAATATAAACAGAACCAACATTGATCAATGAGTTTAAGTTCTTTGAAACACAGCCTCATTCATTAATTATATTCATATAAATATATACAGAACCAACATTGATCAAAAAGCTGAACCTCAGTGAAACGCAGCCTCATTCCTCAATTATATTCATATTAATATAAACAAAACCAACATTGATCACAAAGCTGAACCTCAGTGAAACCCAGCCTCATTCATCAATTATATACATATTAATAGAAACAGAACAAGCATTGATCAAAAAGCTGAACCTCAGTGAAACGCAGCCTTATTCCTCAATTATATTCATATTAATATAAACAGAACCAACATTGATCACAAAGCTGAACCTCAGTGAAACCCAGCCTCATTCATCAATTTTATTCATATTAATATAAACAGAACCAACATTGATCAATGAGTTTAGCCTCAGTGAAACCCAGCCTCATTCCTCAATTATATTCATATTATTATAAACAGAACCAACATTGATCAATGAGTTTAACCTCAGTGAAACGCAGCCTTATTCCTCAATTATATTCATATTAATATAAACAGAACCAACATTGATCACAAAGCTGAACCTCAGTGAAACCCAGCCTCATTCATCAATTATATTCATATTAATATAAACAGAACCAACATTGATCAATGAGTTTAACCTCAGTGAAACGCAGCCTCATTCCTCAATTATATTCATATTAATATAAACAAAACCAACATTGATCACAAAGCTGAACCTCAGTGAAACCCAGCCTCATTCATCAATTATATACATATTAATAGAAACAGAACAAGCATTGATCAAAAAGCTGAACCTCAGTGAAACCCAGCCTCATTCATCAATTATATTCATATTAATATAAACAGAACCGACATTGATCACAAAGCTGAACCTCAGTGAAACCCAGCCTCATTCATCAATTATATTCATATTAATATAAAAAGAACCAACATTGATCAATGAGTTTAACTTCTTTGAAACACAGCCTCATTCATTAATTATATTCATATAAATATATACAGAACCAACATTGATCACAAAGCTGAACCTCAGTGAAACCAAGCCTGAATCATCATTTATATTCATTTTAATATAAACAGAACCAACATTGATCAATGAGTTTAACCTCAGTGAAACGCAGCCTTATTCCTCAATTATATTCATATTAATATAAACAGAACCAACATTGATCACAAAGCTGAACCTCAGTGAAACCCAGCCTCATTCATCAATTTTATTCATATTAATATAAACAGAACCAACATTGATCAATGAGTTTAACCTCAGTGAAACCCAGCCTCATTCATCAATTTTATTCATATTAATATAAACAGAACCAACATTAATCAATGAGTTTAACCTCAGTGAAACGCAGCCTCGTTCCTCAATTATATTCATATTAGTATAAACAGAACCAACATTGATCAATGAGTTTAGCCTCAGTGAAACCCAGCCTCATTCCTCAATTATATTCATATTAATATAAACAGAACCAACATTGATCACAAAGCTGAACCTCAGTGAAACCCAGCCTCATTCATCAATTATATTCATATTAGTATAAACAGAACCAACATTGATCAAAAAGCTGAACCTCAGTGAAACCCAGCCTCATTCATCAATTATATTCATATTAATATAAACAGAACCAACATTGATCAATGAGTTTAACCTCACTGAAACCCAGCCTCATTCATCAATTATATTCATATTATTATAAACAGAACCAACATTGATCAATGAGTTTAAGTTCTTTGAAACACAGCCTCATTCATTAATTATATTCATATAAATATATACCGAACCAACATTGATCACAAAGCTGAACCTCAGTGAAACCAAGCCTCAATCATCAATTATATTCATTTTAATATAGACAGAACCATCATTGATCAATGAGTTTAAGTACTTTGAAACACAGCCTCATTCATTAATTATATTCATATTATTATAAACAGAACCAACATTGATCAATGAGTTTAAGTTCTTTGAAACACAGCCTCATTCATTAATTATATTCATATAAATATATACAGAACCAACATTGATCACAAAGCTGAACCTCAGTGAAACCCAGCCTCATTCATCAATTATATTCATATTATTATAAACAGAACCAACATTGATCAATGAGTTTAAGTTCTTTGAAACACAGCCTCATTCATTAATTATATTCATATTAATATAAACAGAACCAACATTGATCACAAAGCTGAACCTCAGTGAAACCCAGCCTCATTCATCAATTATATACATATTAATATAAACAGAACAAGCATTGACCACAAAGCTGAACCTCAGTGAAACCCAGCCTCATTCATCAATTATATTCATATTAATATAAACAGAACAAACATTGATCACAAAGCTGAACCTCAGTGAAACCCAGCCTCATTCATCAATTATATTCATATTAATATAAACAGAACCAACATTGATCAATGAGTTTAACCTCAGTGAAACCCAGCCTCATTCCTCAATTATATTCATATTCATATAAACAGAACCAACATTGATCAATGAGTTTAACCTCAGTGAAACGCAGCCTCATTCCTCAATTATATTCATAGTAATATAAACAGAACCAACATTGATCACAAAGCTGAACCTCAGTGAAACCCATTCTCATTCATCAGTTATATTGATATTAATATAAAAAGAACCAACATTGATCACAAAGCTGAACCTCAGTGAAACCCAGCCTCATTCATCAATTATATTCATATTAATATAAACAGAACCAACATTGATCAATGAGTTTAGCCTCAGTGAAACCCAGCCTCATTCCTCAATTATATTCATATTAATATAAACAGAACCAACATTGATCACAAAGCTGAACCTCAGTGAAACCCAGCCTCATTCATCAGTTATATTGATATTAATATAAACAGAACCAACATTGATCACTGAGTTTAACCTCAGTGAAACCCAGCCTCATTCATCAATTATATTCATATTAATATAAAAAGAACCAACATTGACCACTAAGCTGAATCTCAGTGAAATCCAGCCTCATTCATCAATTTTATTCATATTAATATAAACAGAACCAACATTGATCAATGAGTTTAACCTCAGTGAAACCCAGCCTCATTCATCAATTTTATTCATATTAATATAAACAGAACCAACATTAATCAATGAGTTTAACCTCAGTGAAACGCAGCCTCGTTCCTCAATTATATTCATATTAGTATAAACAGAACCAACATTGATCAATGAGTTTAGCCTCAGTGAAACCCAGCCTCATTCCTCAATTATATTCATATTAATATAAACAGAACCAACATTGATCACAAAGCTGAACCTCAGTGAAACCCAGCCTCATTCATCAATTATATTCATATTAGTATAAACAGAACCAACATTGATCAAAAAGCTGAACCTCAGTGAAACCCAGCCTCATTCATCAATTATATTCATATTAATATAAACAGAACCAACATTGATCAATGAGTTTAACCTCACTGAAACCCAGCCTCATTCATCAATTATATTCATATTATTATAAACAGAACCAACATTGATCAATGAGTTTAAGTTCTTTGAAACACAGCCTCATTCATTAATTATATTCATATAAATATATACCGAACCAACATTGATCACAAAGCTGAACCTCAGTGAAACCAAGCCTCAATCATCAATTATATTCATTTTAATATAGACAGAACCATCATTGATCAATGAGTTTAAGTACTTTGAAACACAGCCTCATTCATTAATTATATTCATATTATTATAAACAGAACCAACATTGATCAATGAGTTTAAGTTCTTTGAAACACAGCCTCATTCATTAATTATATTCATATAAATATATACAGAACCAACATTGATCACAAAGCTGAACCTCAGTGAAACCCAGCCTCATTCATCAATTATATTCATATTATTATAAACAGAACCAACATTGATCAATGAGTTTAAGTTCTTTGAAACACAGCCTCATTCATTAATTATATTCATATTAATATAAACAGAACCAACATTGATCACAAAGCTGAACCTCAGTGAAACCCAGCCTCATTCATCAATTATATACATATTAATATAAACAGAACAAGCATTGACCACAAAGCTGAACCTCAGTGAAACCCAGCCTCATTCATCAATTATATTCATATTAATATAAACAGAACAAACATTGATCACAAAGCTGAACCTCAGTGAAACCCAGCCTCATTCATCAATTATATTCATATTAATATAAACAGAACCAACATTGATCAATGAGTTTAACCTCAGTGAAACCCAGCCTCATTCCTCAATTATATTCATATTCATATAAACAGAACCAACATTGATCAATGAGTTTAACCTCAGTGAAACGCAGCCTCATTCCTCAATTATATTCATAGTAATATAAACAGAACCAACATTGATCACAAAGCTGAACCTCAGTGAAACCCATTCTCATTCATCAGTTATATTGATATTAATATAAAAAGAACCAACATTGATCACAAAGCTGAACCTCAGTGAAACCCAGCCTCATTCATCAATTATATTCATATTAATATAAACAGAACCAACATTGATCAATGAGTTTAGCCTCAGTGAAACCCAGCCTCATTCCTCAATTATATTCATATTAATATAAACAGAACCAACATTGATCACAAAGCTGAACCTCAGTGAAACCCAGCCTCATTCATCAGTTATATTGATATTAATATAAACAGAACCAACATTGATCACTGAGTTTAACCTCAGTGAAACCCAGCCTCATTCATCAATTATATTCATATTAATATAAACAGAACCAACATTGATCACAAAGCTGAACCTCAGTGAAACCCAGCCTCATTCATCAATTATATTCATATTATTATAAACAGAACCAACATTGATCAATGAGTTTAAGTTCTTTGAAACACAGCCTCATTCATTAATTATATTCATATAAATATATACAGAACCAACATTGATCAAAAAGCTGAACCTCAGTGAAACCCAGCCTCATTCATCAATTATATTCATATTAATATAAACAGAACCAACATTGATCAATGAGTTTAACCTCAGTGAAACCCAGCCTCATTCATCAATTATATTCATATTATTATAAACAGAACCAACATTGATCAATGAGTTTAACCTCAGTGAAACGCAGCCTCATTCCTCAATTATATTCATATTAATATAAACAGAACCAACATTGATCACAAAGCTGAACCTCAGTGAAACCCAGCCTCATTCATCAATTATATACATATTAATAGAAACAGAACAAGCATTGATCAAAAAGCTGAACCTCAGTGAAACCCAGCCTCATTCATCCATTATATTCATATTAATATAAACAGAACCGACATTGATCACAAAGCTGAACCTCAGTGAAACCCAGCCTCATTCATCAAATATATTCATATTAATATAAAAAGAACCAACATTGATCAATGAGTTTAACTTCTTTGAAACCCAGCCTCATTCATTAATTATATTCATATAAATATTTACAGAACCAACATTGATCACAAAGCTGAACCTCAGTGAAACGCAGCCTCGTTCCTCAATTATATTCATATTAGTATAAACAGAACCAACATTGATCAATGAGTTTAGCCTCAGTGAAACCCAGCCTCATTCCTCAATTATATTCATATTAATATAAACAGAACCAACATTGATCACAAAGCTGAACCTCAGTGAAACCCAGCCTCATTCATCAATTATATTCATATTAATATAAACAGAACAAGCATTGACCACAAAGCTGAACCTCAGTGAAACCCAGCCTCATTCATCAATTATATTCATATTAATATAAACAGAACCAACATTGATCAATGAGTTTAACCTCAGTGAAACCCAGCCTCATTCATCAATTATATTCATATTATTATAAACAGAACCAACATTGATCAATGAGTTTAAGTTCTTTGAAACACAGCCTCATTCATTAATTATATTCATATAAATATATACAGAACCAACATTGATCACAAAGCTGAACCTCAGTGAAACCCAGCCTCATTCATCAGTTATATTGATATTAATATAAACAGAACCAACATTGATCAATGAGTTTAACCTCAGTGAAACCCAGCCTCATTCATCAATTATATTCATATTAATATAAACAGAACCAACATTGATCACAAAGCTGAACCTCAGTGAAACCCAGCCTCATTCATCAATTATATTCATATTCATATAAACAGAACCAACATTGATAAAAAAGCTGATCCTCAGTGAAACCTAGCCTCATTCATCAGTTATATTCATATTAATATAAACAGAACCAACATAGATCAATGAGTTTAACCTCAGTGAAACGCAGCCTCATTCCTCAATTATATTCATAGTAATATAAATAGAACAAACATTGATTACAAAGCTGAACCTCAGTGAAACCCAGCCTCATTCATCGATTATATTCATATTAATATAAACAGAACCAACATTGGTCAATGAGTTTAACCTCAGTGAAACGCAGCCTCATTCCTCAATTATGTTCATATTAATATAAAGAGAACCAACATTGATCACAAAGCTGAACATCAGTGAAACCCAGCCGCATTCCTCCATTATATTCATATTAATATAAACAGAACCAACATTGAACACAAAGCTGAACCTCAGTGAAACCCAGCCTCATTCATCAATTATATTCATATTAATATAAACAGAACCAACATTGACCACAAAGCTGAATCTCAGTGAAACCCAGCCTCATTCATCAATTATATTCATATTCATATAAACAGAACCAACATTGATCAATGAGTTTAACCTCAGTGAAACCCAGCCTCATTCATCAATTATATTCATATTAATATAAACAGAACCAACATTGATCACAAAGCTAAACCTCAGTGAAACCCAGCCTCATTCATCAATTATATTCATATTAATATAAACAGTACCAATATTGATCAATGAGTTTAACCTCAGTGAAACCCAGCCTCATTCATCAATTATATACATATTAATATAAACAGAACAAGCATTGACCACAAAGCTGAACCTCAGTGAGACCCAGCCTCATTCATCAATTATATTCATATTAATATAAACAGAACAAACATTGATCACAAAGCTGAACCTCAGTGAAACCCAGCCTCATTCATCAATTATATTCATATTATTATAAACAGAACCAACATTGATCAATGAGTTTAAGTTCTTTGAAACACAGCCTCATTCATTAATTATATTCATATAAATATATACAGAACCAACATTGATCAAAAAACTGAACCTCAGTGAAACCCAGCCTCATTCATCAATTTTATTCATATTAATATAAACAGAACCAACATTGATCAATGAGTTTAACCTCAGTGAAACCCAGCCTCATTCATCAATTTTATTCATATTAATATAAACAGAACCAACATTGATCAATGAGTTTAACCTCAGTGAAACGCAGCCTCGTTCCTCAATTATATTCATATTATTATAAACAGAACCAACATTGATCAATGAGTTTAACCTCAGTGAAACGCAGCCTTATTCCTCAATTATATTCATATTAATATAAACAGAACCAACATTGATCAATGAGTTTAACCTCAGTGAAACGCAGCCTCATTCCTCAATTATATTCATATTAATATAAACAGAACCAACATTGATCACAAAGCTAAACCTCAGTGAAACCCAGCCTCATTCATCAATTATATACATATTAATAGAAACAGAACAAGCATTGGTCAAAAAGCTGAACCTCAGTGAAACCCAGCCTCATTCATCAATTATATTCATATTAATATAAACAGAACTGACATTGATCACAAAGCTGAACCTCAGTGAAACCCAGCCTCATTCATCAATTATATTCATATTAATATAAAAAGAACCAACATTGATCAATGAGTTTAACTTCTTTGAAACCCAGCCTCATTCATTAATTATATTCATATAAATATTTACAGAACCAACATTGATCACAAAGCTGAACCTCAGTGAAACCAAGCCTCAATCATCATTTATATTCATTTTAATATAAACAGAACCAACATTGATCAATGAGTTTAACCCCAGTGAAACGCAGCCTTATTCCTCAATTATATTCATATTAATATAAACAGAACCAACATTGATCACAAAGCTGAACCTCAGTGAAACCCAGCCTCATTCATCAATTTTATTCATATTAATATAAACAGAACCAACATTGATCAATGAGTTTAACCTCAGTGAAACCCAACCTCATTCATCAATTTTATTCATATTAATATAAACAGAACCAACATTGATCAATGAGTTTAACCTCAGTGAAACGCAGCCTCGTTCCTCAATTATATTCATATTAGTATAAACAGAACCAACATTGATCAATGAGTTTAGCCTCAGTGAAACCCAGCCTCATTCCTCAATTATATTCATATTAATATAAACAGAACCAACATTGATCACAAAGCTGAACCTCAGTGAAACCCAGCCTCATTCATCAATTATATTCATATTAATATAAACAGAACCATCATTGATCAATGAGTTTAACCTCAGTGAAACGCAGCCTTATTCCTCAATTATATTCATATTAATATAAACAGAACCAACATTGATCACAAAGCTGAACCTCAGTGAAACCCAGCCTCATTCATCAATTATATACATATTAATAAAAACAGAACAAGCATTGACCACAAAGCTGAACCTCAGTGAAACCCAGCCTCATTCATCAATTATATTCATATTAATATAAACACAACAAACATTGATCACAAAGCTGAACCTCAGTGAAACCCAGCCTCATTCATCAATTATATTCATATTAATATAAACAGAACCAACATTGATCAATGAGTTTAACCTCAATGAAACCCAGCCTCATTCATCAATTATATTCATATTAATATAAACAGAACCAACATTGATCAATGAGTTTAACCTCAGTGAAACGCAGCCTCATTCCTCAATTATGTTCATATTAATATAAAGAGAACCAACATTGATCACAAAGCTGAACATCAGTGAAACCCAGCCACATTCCTCAATTATATTCATATTAATATAAACAGAACCAACATTGAACACAAAGCTTAACCTCAGTGAAACCCAGCCTCATTCATCAATTATATTCATATTAATATAAACAGAACCAACATTGACCACAAAGCTGAATCTCAGTGAAACCCAGCCTCATTCATCAATTATATTCATATTAATATAAACAGAACCAACATTGATCACAAAGCTGAATCTCAGTGAAACCCAGCCTCATTCATCAATTATATTCATATTAATATAAACAGAACCAACATTGATCACAAAGCTGAACCTCAGTGAAACCCAGCCTCATTCATCAATTATATTCATATTAATATACACAGTACCAACATTGATCACAAAGCTGAACCTCAGTGAAACCCAGCATAATTCATCAATTATATTCATATTAATATAAACAGAACCAATATTGATCAATGAGTTTAACCTCAGTGAAACCCAGCCTCATTCATCAATTATATTCATATTAATATAAAAAGAACCAAAACTGACCACAAAGCTGAATCTCAGTGAAATCCAGCCTCATTCATCACTTTTATTCATATTAATATAAACAGAACCAACATTGATCAATGAGTTTAACCTCAGTGAAACGCAGCCTCATTCCTCAATTATATTCATATTAATATAAACAGAACCAACATTGATCAATAAGTTTAAGTTCTTTGAAACACAGCCTCATTCATTAATTATATTCATATAAATATATACAGAACCAACATTGATCACAAAGCTGAACCTCAGTGAAACCCAGTCTCATTCATCAATTATATTCATATTAATATAAACAGAACCAACATTGATCACAAAGCTGAACCTCAGTGAAACCCAGCCTCATTCATCAATTATATTCATATTAATATAAACAGAACAAACATTGATCACAAAGCTGAACCTCAGTGAAACCCAGCCTCATTCATCAATTATATTCATATTAATATAAACAGAACAAACATTGATCACAAAGCTGAACCTCAGTGAAACCCAGCCTCATTCATCAATTATATTCATATTAATATAAACAGAACCAACATTGATCAATGAGTTTAACCTCAGTGAAACCCAGCCTCATTCCTCAATTATATTCATATTCATATAAACAGAACCAACATTGATCAAAAAGCTGAACCTCAGTGAAACCCAGCCTCATCCATCAGTTATATTTATATTAATATAAACAGAACCAACATTGATCAATGAGTTTAACCTCAGTGAAACGCAGCTTCGTTCCTCAATTATATTCATATTAGTATAAACAGATCCAACATTGATCAATGAGTTTAGCCTCAGTGAAACCCAGCCTCATTCCTCAATTATATTCATATTAATATAAACAGAACCAACATTGATCACAAAGCTGAACCTCAGTGAAACCCAGCCTCATTCATCAATTATATTCATATTAATATAAACAGAACCAACATTGATCAATGAGTTTAACCTCAGTGAAACCCAGCCTCATTCCTCAATTATATTCATATTAATATAAACAGAACCAACATTGACCACAAAGCTGAATCTCAGTGAAACCCAGCCTCATTCATCAATTATATTCATATTAATATAAACAGAACCAATATTGATCAATGAGTTTAACCTCAGTGAAACCCAGCCTCATTCATCAATTATATTCATATTAATATAAAAAGAACCAAAATTGACCACAAAGCTGAATCTCAGTGAAATCCAGCCTCATTCATCACTTTTATTCATATTAATATAAACAGAACCAACATTGATCAATGAGTTTAACCTCAGTGAAACGCAGCCTCATTCCTCAATTATATTCATATTAATATAAACAGAACCAACATTGATCAATAAGTTTAAGTTCTTTGAAACACAGCCTCATTCATTAATTATATTCATATAAATATATACAGAACCAACATTGATCACAAAGCTGAACCTCAGTGAAACCCAGTCTCATTCATCAATTATATTCATATTAATATAAACAGAACCAACATTGATCACAAAGCTGAACCTCAGTGAAACCCAGCCTCATTCATCAATTATATTCATATTAATATAAACAGAACAAACATTGATCACAAAGCTGAACCTCAGTGAAACCCAGCCTCATTCATCAATTATATTCATATTAATATAAACAGAACAAACATTGATCACAAAGCTGAACCTCAGTGAAACCCAGCCTCATTCATCAATTATATTCATATTAATATAAACAGAACCAACATTGATCAATGAGTTTAACCTCCGTGAAACCCAGCCTCATTCCTCAATTATATTCATATTCATATAAACAGAACCAACATTGATCAAAAAGCTGAACCTCAGTGAAACCCAGCCTCATCCATCAGTTATATTTATATTAATATAAACAGAACCAACATTGATCAATGAGTTTAACCTCAGTGAAACGCAGCTTCGTTCCTCAATTATATTCATATTAGTATAAACAGATCCAACATTGATCAATGAGTTTAGCCTCAGTGAAACCCAGCCTCATTCCTCAATTATATTCATATTAATATAAACAGAACCAACATTGATCAATGAGTTTAACCTCAGTGAAACGCAGCTTCGTTCCTCAATTATATTCATATTAGTATAAACAGATCCAACATTGATCAATGAGTTTAGCCTCAGTGAAACCCAGCCTCATTCCTCAATTATATTCATATTAATATAAACAGAACCAACATTGATCACAAAGCTGAACCTCAGTGAAACCCAGCCTCATTCATCAATTATATTCATATTAATATAAACAGAACCAACATTGATCAATGAGTTTAACCTCAGTGAAACACAGCCTCATTCCTCAATTATATTCATATTCATATAAACAGAACCAACATTGATCACAAAGCTGAACCTCAGTGAAACCCAGCCTCATTCATCAGTTATATTCATATTAATATAAACAGAACCAACATTGATCAATGAGTTTAAACTCAGTGAAACGCAGCCTCATTCCTCAATTATATTCATAGTAATATAAACAGAACAAACATTGATCACAAAGCTGAACCTCAGTGAAACCCAGCCTCATTCATCAATTATATTCATATTAATATAAACAGAACCAACATTGATCACTGAGTTTAACCTCAGTGAAACGCAACCTCATTCCTCAATTATGTTCATATTAATATAAAGAGAACCAACATTGATCACAAAGCTGAACATCAGTGAAACCCAGCCACATTCCTCAATTATATTCATATTAATATAAACAGAACCAACATTGAACACAAAGCTTAACCTCAGTGAAACCCAGCCTCATTCATCAATTATATTCATATTAATATAAACAGAACCAACATTGACCACAAAGCTGAATCTCAGTGAAACCCAGCCTCATTCATCAATTATATTCATATTAATATAAACAGAACCAACATTGATCACAAAGCTGAACCTCAGGGAAACCCAGCCTCATTCATCAATTATATACATATTAATATACACAGAACCAACATTGATCACAAAGCTGAACCTCAGTGAAACCCAGCCTAATTGATCAATTATATTCATATTAATATAAACAGAACCAATATTGATCAATGAGTTTAACCTCAGTGAAACCCAGCCTCATTCATCAATTATATTCATATTAATATAAAAAGAACCAACATTGATCACAAAGCTGAACCTCAGTGAAACCCAGCCTCATTCATTAATTTTATTCATGTTAATATAAACAGAACCAACATTGATCAATGAGTTTAACCTCAGTGAAACGCAGCCTCATTCCTCAATTATATTCATATTAATATAAACAGAACCAACATTGATCAATGAGTTTAAGTTCTTTGAAACACAGCCTCATTCATTAATTATATTCATATAAATATATACAGAACCAACATTGATCACAAAGCTGAACCTCAGTGAAACCCAGCCTCATTCATCAATTATATTCATATTAATATAAACAGAACCAACATTGATCAAAAAGCTGAACCTCAGTGAAACCCAGCCACATTCATCAATTATATTCATATTAATATAAACAGAACAAACATTGATCACAAAGCTGAACCTCAGTGAAACCCAGCCTCATTCATCAATTACATTCATATTAATATAAACAGAACCAACATTGATCAATGAGTTTAACCTCAGTGAAACCCAGCCTCATTCCTCAATTATATTCATATTCATATAAACAGAACCAACATTGATCAAAAAGCTGAACCTCAGTGAAACCCAGCCTCATTCATCAGTTATATTCATATTAATATAAACAGAACCAACATTGATCAATGAGTTTAACCTCAGTGAAACCCAGCCTCATTCCTCAATTATATTCATATTCATATAAACAGAACCAACATTGATCAAAAAGCTGAACCTCAGTGAAACCCAGCCTCATCCATCAGTTATATTTATATTAATATAAACAGAACCAACATTGATCAATGAGTTTAACCTCAGTGAAACGCAGCCTCGTTCCTCAATTATATTCATATTAGTATAAACAGATCCAACATTGATCAATGAGTTTAGCCTCAGTGAAACCCAGCCTCATTCCTCAATTATATTCATATTAATATAAACAGAACCAACATTGATCACAAAGCTGAACCTCAGTGAAACCCAGCCTCATTCATCAATTATATTCATATTAATATAAACAGAACCAACATTGATCAATGAGTTTAACCTCAGTGAAACCCAGCCTCATTCCTCAATTATATTCATATTAATATAAACAGAACCAACATTGACCACAAAGCTGAATCTCAGTGAAACCCAGCCTCATTCATCAATTATATTCATATTAATATAAACAGAACCAACATTGATCACAAAGCTGAATCTCAGTGAAACCCAGGCTCATTCATCAATTATATTCATATTAATATAAACAGAACCAACATTGATCACAAAGCTGAACCTACGTGAAACCCAGCCTCATTCATCAATTATATTCATATTAATATACACAGAACCAACATTGATCACAAAGCTGAACCTCAGTGAAACCCAGCCTAATTCATCAATTATATTCATATTAATATAAACAGAACCAATATTGATCAATGAGTTTAACCTCAGTGAAACCCAGCATCATTCATCAATTATATTCATATTAATATAAACAGAACCAAAATTGACCACAAAGCTGAATCTCAGTGAAATCCAGCCTCATTCATCAATTTTATTCATATTAATATAAACAGAACCAACATTGATCACAAAGCTGAACCTCAGTGAAACCCAGCCTCATTCATCAATTTTATTCATATTAATATAAACAGAACCAACATTGATCAATGAGTTTAACCTCAGTGAAACGCAGCCTCATTCCTCAATTATATTCATATTAATATAAACAGAACCAACATTGATCAATGAGTTTAAGTTCTTTGAAACACAGCCTCATTCATTAATTATATTCATATAAATATATACAGAACCAACATTGATCACAAAGCTGAACCTCAGTGAAACCCAGCCTCATTCATCAATTATATTCATATTAATATAAACAGAACAAACATTGATCACAAAGCTGAATCTCAGTGAAACCCAGCCTCATTCATCAATTATATTCATATTAATATAAACAGAACCAACATTTGTCAATGAGTTTAACCTCAGTGAAACGCAGCCTCATTCCTCAATTATGTTCATATTAATATAAACAGAACCAACATTGATCACAAAGCTGAACCTCAGTGAAACCCAGCCTCATTCATCAATTATATTCATATTAATATAAACAGAACAAACATTGATCACAAAGCTGAACCTCAGTGAAACCCAGCCTCATTCATCAATTATATTCATATTAATATAAACAGAACAAACATTGATCACAAAGCTGAACCTCAGTGAAACCCAGCCTCATTCATCAATTATATTCATATTCATATAAACAGAACCAACATTGATCAAAAAGCTGAACCTCAGTGAAACCCAGCCTCATTCATCAGTTATATTCATATTAATATAAACAGAACCAACATTGATCAATGAGTTTAACCTCAGTGAAACGCAGCCTCATTCCTCAATTATATTCATAGTAATATAAACAGAACAAACATTGATCACAAAACTGAACCTCAGTGAAACCCAGCCTCATTCATCAATTATATTCATATTAATATAAACAGAACCAACATTGGTCAATGAGTTTAACCTCAGTGAAACGCAGCCTCATTCTTCAATTATGTTCATATTAATATAAAGAGAACCAACATTGATCACAAAGCTGAACATCAGTGAAACCCAGCCGCATTCCTCAATTATATTCATATTAATATAAACAGAACCAACATTGAACACAAAGCTGAACCTCAGTGAAACCCAGCCTCATTCATCAATTATATCCATATTAATATAAACAGAAACAACATTGGTCAATGAGTTTAACCTCAGTGAAACGCAGCCTCATTCCTCAATTATATTCATAGTAATATAAACAGAACAAACATTGATCAAAAAGCTGAACCTCAGTGAAACCCAGCCTCATTCATCAATTATATTCATATTAATATAAACAGAACCAACATTGGTCAATGAGTTTAACCTCAGTGAAACGCAGCCTCATTCCTCAATTATGTTCATATTAATATAAAGAGAACCAACATTGATCACAAAGCTGAACATCAGTGAAACCCAGCCGCATTCCTCAATTATATTCATATTAATATAAACAGAACCAACATTGAACACAAAGCTGAATCTCAGTGAAACCCAGCCTCATTCATCAATTATATTCATATTAATATAAACAGAACCAACATTGGTCAATGAGTTTAACCTCAGTGAAACGCAGCCTCATTCCTCAATTATGTTCATATTAATATAAACAGAACCAACATTGATCACAGAGCTGTATCTCAGTGAAACCCAGCCTCATTCATCAATTATATTCATATTAATATAAACAGAACCAATATTGATCACAAAGCTGAACCTCAGTGAAACCCAGCCTCATTCATCAATTATATTCATATTAATATAAACAGAACCAATATTGACAACAAAGCTGAATCTCAGTGAAATCCAGCCTCATTCATCAATTTTTTTCATATTAATATAAACAGAACCAACATTGATCACAAAGCTGAACCTGAGTGAAACCCAGCCTCATTCATCAATTTTATTCATATTAATATAAACAGAACCAACATTGATCAATGAGTTTAACCTCAGTGAAACGCAGCCTCATTCCTCAATTATATTCATATTAATATAAACAGAACCAACATTGATCAATGAGTTTAAGTTCTTTGAAACACAGCCTCATTCATTAATTATATTCATATAAATATATACAGAACCAACATTGATCACAAAGCTGAACCTCAGTGAAACCCAGCCTCATTCATCAATTATATTCATATTATTATAAACAGAACCAACATTGATCACAAAGCTGAATCTCAGTGAAACCCAGCCTCATTCATCAATTATATTCATATTAATATAAACAGAACAAACATTGACCACATAGCTGAACCTCAGTGAAACCCAGCCTCATTCTTCAATTATATTCATATTAATATAAACAGAACCAACATTGATCAATGAGTTTAACCTCAGTGAAACCCAGCCTCATTCCTCAATTATATTCATATTCATATAAACAGAACCAACATTGATCAAAAAGCTGAACCTTAGTGAAACCCAGCCTCATTCATCAGTTATATTCATATTAATATAAACAGAACCAACATTGATCAATGAGTTTAACCTCAGTGAAACGCAGCCTCATTCCTCAATTATATTCATAGTAATATAAATAGAACAAACATTGATCACAAAGCTGAACCTTAGTGAAACCCAGCCTCATTCATCAATTATATTCATATTAATATAAACAGAACCAACATTGAACACAAAGCTGAACCTCAGTGAAACCCAGCCTCATTCATCAATTATATTCATATTAATATAAACAGAACCAACATTGACCACAAAGCTGAATCTCAGTGAAACCCAGCCTCATTCATCAATTATATTCATATTCATATAAACAGAACCAACATTGATCAATGAGTTTAACCTCAGTGAAACGCAGCCTCATTCCTCAATTATATTCATAGTAATATAAACAGAACAAACATTGATCACAAAGCTGAACCTCAGTGAAACCCAGCCTCATTCATCAATTATATTCATATTAATATAAACAGAACCAACATTGGTCAATGAGTTTAACCTCAGTGAAACGCAGCCTCATTCTTCAATTATGTTCATATTAATATAAAGAGAACCAACATTGATCACAAAGCTAAACCTCAGTGAAACCCAGCCTCATTCATCAATTATATTCATATTAATATAAACAGAACCAATATTGATCAATGAGTTTAACCTCAGTGAAACCCAGCCTCATTCATCAATTATATTCATATTAATATAAAAAGAACCAACATTGACCACAAAGCTGAATCTCAGTGAAATCCAGCCTCATTCATCAATTTTATTCATATTAATATAAACAGAACCAACATTGATCACAAAGCTGAACCTCAGTGAAACCCAGCCTCATTCATCAATTTTATTCATATTAATATAAACAGAACCAACATTGATCAATGAGTTTAACCTCAGTGAAACGCAGCCTCATTCCTCAATTATATTCATATTAATATAAACAGAACAAACATTGATCAATGAGTTTAAGTTCTTTGAAACACAGCCTCATTCATTAATTATATTCATATAAATATATACAGAACCAACATTGATCACAAAGCTGAACCTCAGTGAAACCCAGCCTCATTCATCAATTATATTCATATTAATATAAACAGAACCAACATTGATCACAAAGCTGAACCTCAGTGAAACTCAGCCTCATTCATCAATTATATACATATTAATATAAACAGAACAAGCATTGACCACAAAGCTGAACCTCAGTGAGACCCAGCCTCATTCATCAATTATATTCATATTAATATAAACAGAACAAACATTGATCACAAAGCTGAACCTCAGTGAAACCCAGCCTCATTCATCAATTATATTCATATTAATATAAACAGAACCAACATTGATCAATGAGTTTAACCTCAGTGAAACCCAGCCTCATTCCTCAATTATATTCATATTCATATAAACAGAACCAACATTGATCACAAAGCTGAACCTCAGTGAAACCCAGCCTCATTCATCAGTTATATTCATATTAATATAAACAGAACCAACATTGATCAATGAGTTTAACCTCAGTGAAACGCAGCCTCATTCCTCAATTATATTCATATTAATATAAACAGAACCAACATTGGTCAATGAGTTTAACCTCAGTGAAACTCAGCCTCATTCCTCAATTATGTTCATATTAATATAAACAGAACCAACATTGATCACAGAGCTGTATATCAGTGAAACCCAGCCTCATTCATCAATTATATTCATATTAATATAAACAGAACCAATATTGATCACAAAGCTGAACCTCAGTGAAACCCAGCCTCATTCATCAATTATATTCATATTAATATAAACAGAACCAATATTGACAACAAAGCTGAATCTCAGTGAAATCCAGCCTCATTCATCAATTTTATTCATATTAATATAAACAGAACCAACATTGATCACAAAGCTGAACCTCAGTGAAACCCAGCCTCATCCATCAGTTATATTTATATTAATATAAACAGAACCAACATTGATCAATGAGTTTAACCTCAGTGAAACGCAGCCTCGTTCCTCAATTATATTCATATTAGTATAAACAGATCCAACATTGATCAATGAGTTTAGCCTCAGTGAAACCCAGCCTCATTCATCAATTATATTCATATTAATATAAACAGAACCAACATTGATCAATGAGTTTAACCTCAGTGAAACCCAGCCTCATTCCTCAATTATATTCATATTCATATAAACAGAACCAACATTGATCACAAAGCTGAACCTCAGTGAAACCCAGCCTCATTCATCAGTTATATTCATATTAATATAAACAGAACCAACATTGATCAATGAGTTTAACCTCAGTGAAACGCAGCCTCATTCCTCAATTATATTCATATTAATATAAACAGAACCAACATTGGTCAATGAGTTTAACCTCAGTGAAACTCAGCCTCATTCCTCAATTATGTTCATATTAATATAAACAGAACCAACATTGATCACAGAGCTGTATCTCAGTGAAACCCAGCCTCATTCATCAATTATATTCATATTAATATAAACAGAACCAATATTGATCACAAAGCTGAACCTCAGTGAAACCCAGCCTCATTCATCAATTATATTCATATTAATATAAACAGAACCAATATTGACAACAAAGCTGAATCTCAGTGAAATCCAGCCTCATTCCTCAATTATATTCATATTAATATAAACAGAACCAACATTGATCACAAAGCTGAACCTCAGTGAAACCCAGCCTCATTCATCAATTATATTCATATTAATATAAACAGAACCAACATTGATCAATGAGTTTAACCTCAGTGAAACCCAGCCTCATTCCTCAATTATATTCATATTAATATAAACAGAACCAACATTGACCACAAAGCTGAATCTCAGTGAAACCCAGCCTCATTCATCAATTATATTCATATTAATATAAACAGAACCAACATTGATCACAAAGCTGAATCTCAGTGAAACCCAGCCTCATTCATCAATTATATTCATATTAATATAAACAGAACCAACATTGATCACAAAGCTGAACCTACGTGAAACCCAGCCTCATTCATCAATTATATTCATATTAATATACACAGAACCAACATTGATCACAAAGCTGAACCTCAGTGAAACCCAGCCTAATTCATCAATTATATTCATATTAATATAAACAGAACCAATATTGATCAATGAGTTTAACCTCAGTGAAACCCAGCCTCATTCATCAATTATATTCATATTAATATAAACAGAACCAAAATTGACCACAAAGCTGAATCTCAGTGAAATCCAGCCTCATTCATCAATTTTATTCATATTAATATAAACAGAACCAACATTGATCACAAAGCTGAACCTCAGTGAAACCCAGCCTCATTCATCAATTTTATTCATATTAATATAAACAGAACCAACATTGATCAATGAGTTTAACCTCAGTGAAACACAGCCTCATTCATTAATTATATTCATATAAATATATACAGAACCAACATTGATCACAAAGCTGAACCTCAGTGAAACCCAGCCTCATTCATCAATTATATTCATATTAATATAAACAGAACCAACATTGATCACAAAGCTGAACCTCAGTGAAACCCTGCCTCATTCATCAATTATATTCATATTAATATAAACAGAACAAACATTGATCACAAAGCTGAACCTCAGTGAAACCCAGCCTCATTCATCAATTATATTCATATTAATATAAACAGAACAAACATTGATCACAAAGCTGAACCTCAGTGAAACCCAGCCTCATTCATCAATTATATTCATATTAATATAAACAGAACCAACATTGATCAATGAGTTTAACCTCAGTGAAACCCAGCCTCATTCCTCAATTATATTCATATTCATATAAACAGAACCAACATTGATCAAAAAGCTGAACCTCAGTGAAACCCAGCCTCATTCATCAGTTATATTCATATTAATATAAACAGAACCAACATTGATCAATGAATTTAACCTCAGTGAAACGCAGCCTCGTTCCTCAATTATATTCATATTAGTATAAACAGATCCAACATTGATCAATGAGTTTAGCCTCAGTGAAACCCAGCCTCCTTCCTCAATTATATTCATATTAATATAAACAGAACCAACATTGATCAATGAGTTTAACCTCAGTGAAACGCAGCCTCATTCCTCAATTATATTCATATTAATATAAACAGAACCAACATTGATCAATGAGTTTAAGTTCTTTGAAACACAGCCTCATTCATTAATTATATTCATATAAATATATAAAGAACCAACATTGATCACAAAGCTGAACCTCAGTGAAACCCACTCTCATTCATCAATTATATTCATATTAATATAAACAGAACCAACATTGATCACAAAGCTGAACCTCAGTGAAACCCAGCCTCATTCATCAATTATATTCATATTAATATAAACAGAACAAACATTGATCACAAAGCTGAACCTCAGTGAAACCCAGCCTCATTCATCAATTATATTCATATTAATATAAACAGAACAAACATTGATCACAAAGCTGAACCTCAGTGAAACCCAGCCTCATTCATCAATTATATTCATATTAATATAAATAGAACCAACATTGATCAATGAGTTTAACCTCAGTGAAACCCAGCCTCATTCCTCAATTATATTCATATTCATATAAACAGAACCAACATTGATCAAAAAGCTGAACCTCAGTGAAACCCAGCCTCATTCATCAGTTATATTCATATTAATATAAACAGAACCAATATTGATCAATGAGTTTAACCTCAGTGAAACCCAGCCTCATTCATCAATTATATTCATATTAGTATAAACAGATCCAACATTGATCAATGAGTTTAGCCTCAGTGAAACCCAGCCTCATTCCTCAATTATATTCATATTAATATAAACAGAACCAATATTGATCAATGAGTTTAACCTCAGTGAAACCCAGCCTCATTCATCAATTATATTCATATTAATATAAAAAGAACCAAAATTGACCACAAAGCTGAATCTCAGTGAAATCCAGCCTCATTCATCAATTTTATTCATATTAATATAAACAGAACCAACATTGATCAATGAGTTTAACCTCAGTGAAACCCAGCCTCATTCATCAATTATATTCATATTATTATAAACAGAACCAACATTGATCAATGAGTTTAACCTCAGTGAAACGCAGCCTTATTCCTCAATTATATTCATATTAATATAAACAGAACCAACATTGATCACAAAGCTGAACCTCAGTGAAACCCAGCCTCATTGATCAATTATATACATATTAATATAAACAGAACAAGCATTGACCACAAAGCTGAACCTCAGTGAAACCCAGCCTCATTCATCAATTATATTCATATTAATATAAACAGAACCAACATTGATCAATGAGTTTAACCTCAGTGAAACACAGCCTCATTCCTCAATTATATTCATATTCATATAAACAGAACCAACATTGATCACAAAGCTGAACCTCAGTGAAACCCAGCCTCATTCATCAGTTATATTCATATTAATATAAACAGAACCAACATTGATCAATGAGTTTAAACTCAGTGAAACGCAGCCTCATTCCTCAATTATATTCATAGTAATATAAACAGAACAAACATTGATCACAAAGCTGAACCTCAGTGAAACCCAGCCTCATTCATCAATTATATTCATATTAATATAAACAGAACCAACATTGATCACTGAGTTTAACCTCAGTGAAACGCAACCTCATTCCTCAATTATGTTCATATTAATATAAAGAGAACCAACATTGATCACAAAGCTGAACATCAGTGAAACCCAGCCACATTCCTCAATTATATTCATATTAATATAAACAGAACCAACATTGAACACAAAGCTTAACCTCAGTGAAACCCAGCCTAATTGATCAATTATATTCATATTAATATAAACAGAACCAATATTGATCAATGAGTTTAACCTCAGTGAAACCCAGCCTCATTCATCAATTATATTCATATTAATATAAAAAGAACCAACATTGATCACAAAGCTGAACCTCAGTGAAACCCAGCCTCATTCATTAATTTTATTCATATTAATATAAACAGAACCAACATTGATCAATGAGTTTAACCTCAGTGAAACGCAGCCTCATTCCTCAATTATATTCATATTAATATAAACAGAACCAACATTGATCAATGAGTTTAAGTTCTTTGAAACACAGCCTCATTCATTAATTATATTCATATAAATATATACAGAACCAACATTGATCACAAAGCTGAACCTCAGTGAAACCCAGCCTCATTCATCAATTATATTCATATTAATATAAACAGAACCAACATTGATCAAAAAGCTGAACCTCAGTGAAACCCAGCCACATTCATCAATTATATTCATATTAATATAAACAGAACAAACATTGATCACAAAGCTGAACCTCAGTGAAACCCAGCATCATTCATCAATTACATTCATATTAATATAAACAGAACCAACATTGATCAATGAGTTTAACCTCAGTGAAACCCAGACTCATTCATCAATTATATTCATATTCATATAAACAGAACCAACATTGATCAAAAAGCTGAACCTCAGTGAAACCCAGCCTCATTCATCAGTTATATTCATATTAATATAAACAGAACCAACATTGATCAATGAGTTTAACCTCAGTGAAACACAGCCTCATTCATTAATTATATTCATATAAATATATACAGAACCAACATTGATCACAAAGCTGAACCTCAGTGAAACCCAGCCTCATTCATCAATTATATTCATATTAATATAAACAGAACCAACATTGATCACAAAGCTGAACCTCAGTGAAACCCTGCCTCATTCATCAATTATATTCATATTAATATAAACAGAACAAACATTGATCACAAAGCTGAACCTCAGTGAAACCCAGCCTCATTCATCAATTATATTCATATTAATATAAACAGAACAAACATTGATCACAAAGCTGAACCTCAGTGAAACCCAGCCTCATTCATCAATTATATTCATATTAATATAAACAGAACCAACATTGATCAATGAGTTTAACCTCAGTGAAACCCAGCCTCATTCCTCAATTATATTCATATTCATATAAACAGAACCAACATTGATCAAAAAGCTGAACCTCAGTGAAACCCAGCCTCATTCATCAGTTATATTCATATTAATATAAACAGAACCAACATTGATCAATGAATTTAACCTCAGTGAAACGCAGCCTCGTTCCTCAATTATATTCATATTAGTATAAACAGATCCAACATTGATCAATGAGTTTAGCCTCAGTGAAACCCAGCCTCCTTCCTCAATTATATTCATATTAATATAAACAGAACCAACATTGATCAATGAGTTTAACCTCAGTGAAACGCAGCCTCATTCCTCAATTATATTCATATTAATATAAACAGAACCAACATTGATCAATGAGTTTAAGTTCTTTGAAACACAGCCTCATTCATTAATTATATTCATATAAATATATAAAGAACCAACATTGATCACAAAGCTGAACCTCAGTGAAACCCACTCTCATTCATCAATTATATTCATATTAATATAAACAGAACCAACATTGATCACAAAGCTGAACCTCAGTGAAACCCAGCCTCATTCATCAATTATATTCATATTAATATAAACAGAACAAACATTGATCACAAAGCTGAACCTCAGTGAAACCCAGCCTCATTCATCAATTATATTCATATTAATATAAACAGAACAAACATTGATCACAAAGCTGAACCTCAGTGAAACCCAGCCTCATTCATCAATTATATTCATATTAATATAAATAGAACCAACATTGATCAATGAGTTTAACCTCAGTGAAACCCAGCCTCATTCCTCAATTATATTCATATTCATATAAACAGAACCAACATTGATCAAAAAGCTGAACCTCAGTGAAACCCAGCCTCATTCATCAGTTATATTCATATTAATATAAACAGAACCAATATTGATCAATGAGTTTAACCTCAGTGAAACCCAGCCTCATTCATCAATTATATTCATATTAGTATAAACAGATCCAACATTGATCAATGAGTTTAGCCTCAGTGAAACCCAGCCTCATTCCTCAATTATATTCATATTAATATAAACAGAACCAATATTGATCAATGAGTTTAACCTCAGTGAAACCCAGCCTCATTCATCAATTATATTCATATTAATATAAAAAGAACCAAAATTGACCACAAAGCTGAATCTCAGTGAAATCCAGCCTCATTCATCAATTTTATTCATATTAATATAAACAGAACCAACATTGATCAATGAGTTTAACCTCAGTGAAACCCAGCCTCATTCATCAATTATATTCATATTATTATAAACAGAACCAACATTGATCAATGAGTTTAACCTCAGTGAAACGCAGCCTTATTCCTCAATTATATTCATATTAATATAAACAGAACCAACATTGATCACAAAGCTGAACCTCAGTGAAACCCAGCCTCATTGATCAATTATATACATATTAATATAAACAGAACAAGCATTGACCACAAAGCTGAACCTCAGTGAAACCCAGCCTCATTCATCAATTATATTCATATTAATATAAACAGAACCAACATTGATCAATGAGTTTAACCTCAGTGAAACACAGCCTCATTCCTCAATTATATTCATATTCATATAAACAGAACCAACATTGATCACAAAGCTGAACCTCAGTGAAACCCAGCCTCATTCATCAGTTATATTCATATTAATATAAACAGAACCAACATTGATCAATGAGTTTAAACTCAGTGAAACGCAGCCTCATTCCTCAATTATATTCATAGTAATATAAACAGAACAAACATTGATCACAAAGCTGAACCTCAGTGAAACCCAGCCTCATTCATCAATTATATTCATATTAATATAAACAGAACCAACATTGATCACTGAGTTTAACCTCAGTGAAACGCAACCTCATTCCTCAATTATGTTCATATTAATATAAAGAGAACCAACATTGATCACAAAGCTGAACATCAGTGAAACCCAGCCACATTCCTCAATTATATTCATATTAATATAAACAGAACCAACATTGAACACAAAGCTTAACCTCAGTGAAACCCAGCCTAATTGATCAATTATATTCATATTAATATAAACAGAACCAATATTGATCAATGAGTTTAACCTCAGTGAAACCCAGCCTCATTCATCAATTATATTCATATTAATATAAAAAGAACCAACATTGATCACAAAGCTGAACCTCAGTGAAACCCAGCCTCATTCATTAATTTTATTCATATTAATATAAACAGAACCAACATTGATCAATGAGTTTAACCTCAGTGAAACGCAGCCTCATTCCTCAATTATATTCATATTAATATAAACAGAACCAACATTGATCAATGAGTTTAAGTTCTTTGAAACACAGCCTCATTCATTAATTATATTCATATAAATATATACAGAACCAACATTGATCACAAAGCTGAACCTCAGTGAAACCCAGCCTCATTCATCAATTATATTCATATTAATATAAACAGAACCAACATTGATCAAAAAGCTGAACCTCAGTGAAACCCAGCCACATTCATCAATTATATTCATATTAATATAAACAGAACAAACATTGATCACAAAGCTGAACCTCAGTGAAACCCAGCATCATTCATCAATTACATTCATATTAATATAAACAGAACCAACATTGATCAATGAGTTTAACCTCAGTGAAACCCAGACTCATTCATCAATTATATTCATATTCATATAAACAGAACCAACATTGATCAAAAAGCTGAACCTCAGTGAAACCCAGCCTCATTCATCAGTTATATTCATATTAATATAAACAGAACCAACATTGATCAATGAGTTTAACCTCAGTGAAACGCAGCCTCATTCCTCAATTATATTCATAGTAATATAAACAGAACAAACATTGATCACAAAACTGAACCTCAGTGAAACCCAGCCTCATTCATCAATTATATTCATATTAATATAAACAGAACCAACATTGGTCAATGAGTTTAACCTCAGTGAAACGCAGCCTCATTCTTCAATTATGTTCATATTAATATAAAGAGAACCAACATTGATCACAAAGCTGAACCTCAGTGAAACCCAGCCACATTCCTCAATTATATTCATATTAATATAAACAGAACCAACATTGAAGACAAAGCTTAACCTCAGTGAAACCCAGCCTAATTGATCAATTATATTCATATTAATATAAACAGAACCAATATTGATCAATGAGTTTAACCTCAGTGAAACCCAGCCTCATTCATCAATTATATTCATATTAATATAAAAAGAACCAACATTGATCACAAAGCTGAACCTCAGTGAAACCCAGCCTCATTCATTAATTTTATTCATATTAATATAAACAGAACCAACATTGATCAATGAGTTTAACCTCAGTGAAACGCAGCCTCATTCCTCAATTATATTCATATTAATATAAACAGAACCAACATTGATCAATGAGTTTAAGTTCTTTGAAACACAGCCTCATTCATTAATTATATTCATATAAATATATACAGAACCAACATTGATCACAAAGCTGAACCTCAGTGAAACCCAGCCTCATTCATCAATTATATTCATATTAATATAAACAGAACCAACATTGATCAAAAAGCTGAACCTCAGTGAAACCCAGCCACATTCATCAATTATATTCATATTAATATAAACAGAACAAACATTGATCACAAAGCTGAACCTCAGTGAAACCCAGCATCATTCATCAATTACATTCATATTAATATAAACAGAACCAACATTGATCAATGAGTTTAACCTCAGTGAAACCCAGACTCATTCATCAATTATATTCATATTCATATAAACAGAACCAACATTGATCAAAAAGCTGAACCTCAGTGAAACCCAGCCTCATTCATCAGTTATATTCATATTAATATAAACAGAACCAACATTGATCAATGAGTTTAACCTCAGTGAAACGCAGCCTCATTCCTCAATTATATTCATAGTAATATAAACAGAACAAACATTGATCACAAAACTGAACCTCAGTGAAACCCAGCCTCATTCATCAATTATATTCATATTAATATAAACAGAACCAACATTGGTCAATGAGTTTAACCTCAGTGAAACGCAGCCTCATTCTTCAATTATGTTCATATTAATATAAAGAGAACCAACATTGATCACAAAGCTGAACATCAGTGAAACCCAGCCGCATTCCTCAATTATATTCATATTAATATAAACAGAACCAACATTGAACACAAAGCTGAACCTCAGTGAAACCCAGCCTCATTCATCAATTATATCCATATTAATATAAACAGAAACAACATTGGTCAATGAGTTTAACCTCAGTGAAACGCAGCCTCATTCATCAATTATATTCATAGTAATATAAACAGAACAAACATTGATCAAAAAGCTGAACCTCAGTGAAACCCAGCCTCATTCATTAATTATATTCATATTAATATAAACAGAACCAACATTGGTCAATGAGTTTAACCTCAGTGAAACGCAGCCTCATTCCTCAATTATGTTCATATTAATATAAAGAGAACCAACATTGATCACAAAGCTGAACATCAGTGAAACCCAGCCGCATTCCTCAATTATATTCATATTAATATAAACAGAACCAACATTGAACACAAAGCTGAACCTCAGTGAAACCCAGCCTCATTCATCAATTATATTCATATTAATATAAACAGAACCAACATTGGTCAATGAGTTTAACCTCAGTGAAACGCAGCCTCATTCCTCAATTATGTTCATATTAATATAAACAGAACCAACATTGATCACAGAGCTGTATCTCAGTGAAACCCAGCCTCATTCATCAATTATATTCATATTAATATAAACAGAACCAATATTGATCACAAAGCTGAACCTCAGTGAAACCCAGCCTCATTCATCAATTATATTCATATTAATATAAACAGAACCAATATTGACAACAAAGCTGAATCTCAGTGAAATCCAGCCTCATTCATCAATTTTTTTCATATTAATATAAACAGAACCAACATTGATCACAAAGCTGAACCTGAGTGAAACCCAGCCTCATTCATCAATTTTATTCATATTAATATAAACAGAACCAACATTGATCAATGAGTTTAACCTCAGTGAAACGCAGCCTCATTCCTCAATTATATTCATATTAATATAAACAGAACCAACATTGATCAATGAGTTTAAGTTCTTTGAAACACAGCCTCATTCATTAATTATATTCATATAAATATATACAGAACCAACATTGATCACAAAGCTGAACCTCAGTGAAACCCAGCCTCATTCATCAATTATATTCATATTAATATAAACAGAACCAACATTGATCACAAAGCTGAACCTCAGTGAAACCCAGCCTCATTCATCAATTATATTCATATTAATATAAACAGAACAAACATTGATCACAAAGCTGAACCTCAGTGAAACCCAGCCTCATTCTTAAATTATATACATATTAATATAAACAGAACCAACATTGATGAATGAGTTTAACCTCAGTGAAACCCAGCCTCATTCCTCAATTATATTCATATTCATATAAACAGAACCAACATTGATCAAAAAGCTGAACCTCAGTGAAACCCAGCCTCATTCATCAGTTATATTCATATTAATATAAACAGAACCAACATTGATCAATGAGTTTAACCTCAGTGAAACGCAGCCTCATTCCTCAATTATATTCATAGTAATATAAATAGAACAAACATTGATCACAAAGCTGAACCTTAGTGAAACCCAGCCTCATTCATCAATTATATTCATATTAATATAAACAGAACCAACATTGGTCAATGAGTTTAACCTCAGTGAAACGCAGCCTCATTCCTCAATTATGTTCATATTAATATAAAGAGAACCAACATTGATCACAAAGCTGAACATCAGTGAAACCCAGCCGCATTCCTCAATTATATTCATATTAATATAAACAGAACCAACATTGAACACAAAGCTGAACCTCAGTGAAACCCAGCCTCATTCATCAATTATATTCATATTAATATAAACAGAACCAACATTGACCACAAAGCTGAATCTCAGTGAAACCCAGCCTCATTCATCAATTATATTCATATTCATATAAACAGAACCAACATTGATCAATGAGTTTAACCTCAGTGAAACGCAGCCTCATTCCTCAATTATATTCATAGTAATATAAACAGAACAAACATTGATCACAAAGCTGAACCTCAGTGAAACCCAGCCTCATTCATCAATTATATTCATATTAATATAAACAGAACCAACATTGATCAATGAGTTTAACCTCAGTGAAACGCAGCCTCATTCCTCAATTATATTCATATTAATATAAACAGAACCAACATTGATCAATGAGTTTAAGTTCTTTGAAACACAGCCTCATTCATTAATTATATTCATATAAATATATACAGAACCAACATTGATCACAAAGCTGAACCTCAGTGAAACCCAGCCTCATTCATCAATTATATTCATATTAATATAAACAGAACCAACATTGATCACAGAGCTGAATCTCAGTGAAACCCAGCCTCATTCATCAATTATATTCATATTAATATGAACAGAACCAACATTGATCACAAAGCTGAACCTCAGTGAAACCCAGCCTCATTCATCAATTATATTCATATTAATAGAAACAGAACCAACATTGATCACAAAGCTAAACCTCAGTGAAACCCAGCCTCATTCATCAATTATATTCATATTAATATAAACAGAACCAATATTGATCAATGAGTTTAACCTCAGTGAAACCCAGCCTCATTCATCAATTATATTCATATTAATATAAAAAGAACCAACATTGACCACAAAGCTGAATCTCAGTGAAATCCAGCCTCATTCATCAATTTTATTCATATTAATATAAACAGAACCAACATTGATCACAAAGCTGAACCTCAGTGAAACCCAGCCTCATTCATCAATTTTATTCATATTAATATAAACAGAACCAACATTGATCAATGAGTTTAACCTCAGTGAAACGCAGCCTCATTCCTCAATTATATTCATATTAATATAAACAGAACAAACATTGATCAATGAGTTTAAGTTCTTTGAAACACAGCCTCATTCATTAATTATATTCATATAAATATATACAGAACCAACATTGATCACAAAGCTGAACCTCAGTGAAACCCAGCCTCATTCATCAATTATATTCATATTAATATAAACAGAACCAACATTGATCACAAAGCTGAACCTCAGTGAAACTCAGCCTCATTCATCAATTATATACATATTAATATAAACAGAACAAGCATTGACCACAAAGCTGAACCTCAGTGAGACCCAGCCTCATTCATCAATTATATTCATATTAATATAAACAGAACAAACATTGATCACAAAGCTGATCCTCAGTGAAACCCAGCCTCATTCATCAATTATATTCATATTAATATAAACAGAACCAACATTGATCAATGAGTTTAACCTCAGTGAAACCCAGCCTCATTCCTCAATTATATTCATATTCATATAAACAGAACCAACATTGATCACAAAGCTGAACCTCAGTGAAACCCAGCCTCATTCATCAGTTATATTCATATTAATATAAACAGAACCAACATTGATCAATGAGTTTAACCTCAGTGAAACGCAGCCTCATTCCTCAATTATATTCATATTAATATAAACAGAACCAACATTGGTCAATGAGTTTAACCTCAGTGAAACTCAGCCTCATTCCTCAATTATGTTCATATTAATATAAACAGAACCAACATTGATCACAGAGCTGTATCTCAGTGAAACCCAGCCTCATTCATCAATTATATTCATATTAATATAAACAGAACCAATATTGATCACAAAGCTGAACCTCAGTGAAACCCAGCCTCATTCATCAATTATATTCATATTAATATAAACAGAACCAATATTGACAACAAAGCTGAATCTCAGTGAAATCCAGCCTCATTCATCAATTTTATTCATATTAATATAAACAGAACCAACATTGATCACAAAGCTGAACCTCAGTGAAACCCAGCCTCATTCATCAGTTATATTCATATTAATATAAACAGAACCAACATTGATCAATGAGTTTAACCTCAGTGAAACGCAGCCTCATTCCTCAATTATATTCATATTAATATAAACAGAACCAACATTGGTCAATGAGTTTAACCTCAGTGAAACTCAGCCTCATTCCTCAATTATGTTCATATTAATATAAACAGAACCAACATTGATCACAGAGCTGTATCTCAGTGAAACCCAGCCTCATTCATCAATTATATTCATATTAATATAAACAGAACCAATATTGATCACAAAGCTGAACCTCAGTGAAACCCAGCCTCATTCATCAATTATATTCATATTAATATAAACAGAACCAATATTGACAACAAAGCTGAATCTCAGTGAAATCCAGCCTCATTCATCAATTTTATTCATATTAATATAAACAGAACCAACATTGATCACAAAGCTGAACCTGAGTGAAACCCAGCCTCATTCATCAATTTTATTCATATTAATATAAACAGAACCAACATTGATCAATGAGTTTAACCTCAGTGAAACGCAGCCTCATTCCTCAATTATATTCATATTAATATAAACAGAACCAACATTGATCAATGAGTTTAAGTTCTTTGAAACACAGCCTCATTCATTAATTATATTCATATAAATATATACAGAACCAACATTGATCACAAAGCTGAACCTCAGTGAAACCCAGCCTCATTCATCAATTATATTCATATTAATATAAACAGAACCAACATTGATCACAAAGCTGAACCTCAGTGAAACCCAGCCTCATTCATCAATTATATTCATATTAATATAAACAGAACAAACATTGATCACAAAGCTGAACCTCAGTGAAACCCAGCCTCATTCTTCAATTATATTCATATTAATATAAACAGAACCAACATTGATCAATGAGTTTAACCTCAGTGAAACCCAGCCTCATTCCTCAATTATTTTCATATTCATATAAACAGAACCAACATAGATCACAAAGCTGAACCTCAGTGACACCCAGCCTCATTCATCAGTTATATTCATATTAATATAAACAGAACCAACATTGATCAATGAGTTTAAGTTCTTTGAAACACAGCCTCATTCATTAATTATATTCCTATAAATATATACAGAACCAACATTGATCACAAAGCTGAACCTCAGTGAAACCCAGCCTCATTCATCAATTATATTCATATAAATATAAACAGAACCAACATTGATCAATGAGTTTAACCTCAGTGAAACGCAGCCTTATTCCTCAATTATATTCATATTAATATAAACAGAACCAACATTGATCACAAAGCTGAACCTCAGTGAAACCCAGCCTCATTCATCAATTATATACATATTAATATAAACAGAACAAGCATTGACCACAAAGCTGAATCTCAGTGAAACCCAGCCTCATTCATCAATTATATTCATATTAATATAAACAGAACAAACATTGATCACAAAGCTGAACCTCAGTGAAACCCAGCCTCATTCATCAATTATATTCATATTAATATAAACAGAACCAACATTGATCAATGAGTTTAACCTCGGTGAAACCCAGCCTCATTCCTCAATTATTTTCATATTCATATAAACAGAACCAACATTGATCACAAAGCTGAACCTCAGTGACACCCAGCCTCATTCATCAGTTATATTCATATTAATATAAACAGAACCAACATTGATCACAAAGCTGAACCTCAGTGAAACGTAGCCTCATTCATCAATTATATTCATATTAATATAAACAGAACCAACATTGATCAATGAGTTTAACCTCAGTGAAACACAGCCTCATTCCTCAATTATGTTCATATTAATATAAAGAGAACCAACATTGATCACAAAGCTGAACATCAGTGAAACCCAGCCGCATTCCTCAATTATATTCATATTAATATAAACAGAACCAACATTGAACACAAAGCTGAACCTCAGTGAAACCCAGCCTCATTCATCAATTATATTCATATTTATATAAACAGAACCAACATTGACCACAAAGCTGAATCTCAGTGAAACCCAGCCTCATTCATCAATTATATTCATATTAATATAAACAGAACCAACATTGATCACATAGCTGAATCTCAGTGAAACCCAGCCTCATTCATCAATTATATTCATATTAATATAAACAGAACCAACATTGATCACAAAGCTGAACCTCAGTGAAACCAAGCCTCATTCATCAATTATATTCATATTAATATAAACAGAACCAACATTGATCACAAAGCTAAACCTCAGTGAAACCCAGCCTCATTCATCAATTATATTCATATTAATATAAAAAGAACCGACATTGATCACAAAGCTGAACCTCAGTGAAACCCAGCCTCATTCATCAATTATATTCATATTAATATAAACAGAACCAACATTGATCATAAAGCTGAACCTCAGTGAAACCCAGCCTCATTCATCAATTTTATTCATATTAATATAAACAGAACCAACATTGATCAATGAGTTTAACCTCAGTGAAACGCAGCCTCATTCATCAATTATATTCATATTAATATAAACAGAACCAACATTGATCAATGAGTTTAAGTTCTTTGAAACACAGCCTCATTCATTTATTATATTCATATAAATATATACAGAACCAACATTGATCACAAAGCTGAACCTCAGTGAAACCCAGCCTCATTCATCAATTATATTCATATTAATATAAACAGAACCAACATTGATTAATGAGTTTAACCTCAGTGAAACGCAGCCTCATTCCTAAATTATATTCATATAAATATAAACAGAACCAACATTGATCACAAAGCTGAACCTCAGTGAAACCCAGCCTCATTCATCAATTATATACATATTAATAGAAACAGAACAAGCATTGATCAAAAAACTAAACCTCAGTGAAACCCAGCCTCATTCATCAATAATATTCATATTAATATAAACAGAACCGACATTGATCACAAAGCTGAACCTCAGTGAAACCCAGCCTTATTCATCAATTATATTCATATTAATATAAACAGAACAAACATTGATCACAAAGCTGAACGTCAGTGAAACCCAGCCTCATTCATCAATTATATTCATATTAATATAAACAGAACCAACATTGATCAATGAGTTTAACCTCAGTGAAACCCAGCCTCATTCCTCAATTATATTCATATTCATATAAACAGAACCAACATTGATCAAAAAGCTGAACCTCAGTGAAACCCAGCCTCATTCATCAGTTATATTCATATTAATATAAACAGAACCAACATTGATCAATGAGTTTAACCTCAGTGAAACGCAGCCTCGTTCCTCAATTATATTCATATTAGTATAAACAGATCCAACATTGATCAATGAGTTTAGCCTCAGTGAAACCCAGCCTCATTCCTCAATTATATTCATATTATTATAAACAGAACCAACATTGATCACAAAGCTGAACCTCAGTGAAACCCAGCCTCATTCATCAATTATATACATATTAATATAAACAGAACAAGCATTGACCACAAAGCTGAACCTCAGTGAAACCCAGCCTCATTCATCAATTATATTCATATTAATATAAACAGAACAAACATTGATCACAAAGCTGAACCTCAGTGAAACCCAGCCTCATTCATCAATTATATTCATATTAATATAAACAGAACCAACATTGATCAATGAGTTTAACCTCAGTGAAACCCAGCCTCATTCATCAATTATATTCATATTATTATAAACAGAACCAACATTGATCAATGAGTTTAAGTTCTTTGAAACACAGCCTCATTCATTAATTATATTCATATAAATATATACAGAACCAACATTGATCACAAAGCTGAACCTCAGTGAGACCCAGCCTCATTCATCAATTATATTCATATTAATATAAACAGAACAAACATTGATCACAAAGCTGATCCTCAGTGAAACCCAGCCTCATTCATCAATTATATTCATATTAATATAAACAGAACCAACATTGATCAATGAGTTTAACCTCAGTGAAACCCAGCCTCATTCCTCAATTATATTCATATTCATATAAACAGAACCAACATTGATCACAAAGCTGAACCTCAGTGAAACCCAGCCTCATTCATCAGTTATATTCATATTAATATAAACAGAACCAACATTGATCAATGAGTTTAACCTCAGTGAAACGCAGCCTCATTCCTCAATTATATTCATATTAATATAAACAGAACCAACATTGGTCAATGAGTTTAACCTCAGTGAAACTCAGCCTCATTCCTCAATTATGTTCATATTAATATAAACAGAACCAACATTGATCACAGAGCTGTATCTCAGTGAAACCCAGCCTCATTCATCAATTATATTCATATTAATATAAACAGAACCAATATTGATCACAAAGCTGAACCTCAGTGAAACCCAGCCTCATTCATCAATTATATTCATATTAATATAAACAGAACCAATATTGACAACAAAGCTGAATCTCAGTGAAATCCAGCCTCATTCATCAATTTTATTCATATTAATATAAACAGAACCAACATTGATCACAAAGCTGAACCTCAGTGAAACCCAGCCTCATTCATCAGTTATATTCATATTAATATAAACAGAACCAACATTGATCAATGAGTTTAACCTCAGTGAAACGCAGCCTCATTCCTCAATTATATTCATATTAATATAAACAGAACCAACATTGGTCAATGAGTTTAACCTCAGTGAAACTCAGCCTCATTCCTCAATTATGTTCATATTAATATAAACAGAACCAACATTGATCACAGAGCTGTATCTCAGTGAAACCCAGCCTCATTCATCAATTATATTCATATTAATATAAACAGAACCAATATTGATCACAAAGCTGAACCTCAGTGAAACCCAGCCTCATTCATCAATTATATTCATATTAATATAAACAGAACCAATATTGACAACAAAGCTGAATCTCAGTGAAATCCAGCCTCATTCATCAATTTTATTCATATTAATATAAACAGAACCAACATTGATCACAAAGCTGAACCTGAGTGAAACCCAGCCTCATTCATCAATTTTATTCATATTAATATAAACAGAACCAACATTGATCAATGAGTTTAACCTCAGTGAAACGCAGCCTCATTCCTCAATTATATTCATATTAATATAAACAGAACCAACATTGATCAATGAGTTTAAGTTCTTTGAAACACAGCCTCATTCATTAATTATATTCATATAAATATATACAGAACCAACATTGATCACAAAGCTGAACCTCAGTGAAACCCAGCCTCATTCATCAATTATATTCATATTAATATAAACAGAACCAACATTGATCATAAAGCTGAACCTCAGTGAAACCCAGCCTCATTCATCAATTTTATTCATATTAATATAAACAGAACCAACATTGATCAATGAGTTTAACCTCAGTGAAACGCAGCCTCATTCATCAATTATATTCATATTAATATAAACAGAACCAACATTGATCAATGAGTTTAAGTTCTTTGAAACACAGCCTCATTCATTTATTATATTCATATAAATATATACAGAACCAACATTGATCACAAAGCTGAACCTCAGTGAAACCCAGCCTCATTCATCAATTATATTCATATTAATATAAACAGAACCAACATTGATTAATGAGTTTAACCTCAGTGAAACGCAGCCTCATTCCTAAATTATATTCATATAAATATAAACAGAACCAACATTGATCACAAAGCTGAACCTCAGTGAAACCCAGCCTCATTCATCAATTATATACATATTAATAGAAACAGAACAAGCATTGATCAAAAAACTAAACCTCAGTGAAACCCAGCCTCATTCATCAATAATATTCATATTAATATAAACAGAACCGACATTGATCACAAAGCTGAACCTCAGTGAAACCCAGCCTTATTCATCAATTATATTCATATTAATATAAACAGAACAAACATTGATCACAAAGCTGAACGTCAGTGAAACCCAGCCTCATTCATCAATTATATTCATATTAATATAAACAGAACCAACATTGATCAATGAGTTTAACCTCAGTGAAACCCAGCCTCATTCCTCAATTATATTCATATTCATATAAACAGAACCAACATTGATCAAAAAGCTGAACCTCAGTGAAACCCAGCCTCATTCATCAGTTATATTCATATTAATATAAACAGAACCAACATTGATCAATGAGTTTAACCTCAGTGAAACGCAGCCTCGTTCCTCAATTATATTCATATTAGTATAAACAGATCCAACATTGATCAATGAGTTTAGCCTCAGTGAAACCCAGCCTCATTCCTCAATTATATTCATATTATTATAAACAGAACCAACATTGATCACAAAGCTGAACCTCAGTGAAACCCAGCCTCATTCATCAATTATATACATATTAATATAAACAGAACAAGCATTGACCACAAAGCTGAACCTCAGTGAAACCCAGCCTCATTCATCAATTATATTCATATTAATATAAACAGAACAAACATTGATCACAAAGCTGAACCTCAGTGAAACCCAGCCTCATTCATCAATTATATTCATATTAATATAAACAGAACCAACATTGATCAATGAGTTTAACCTCAGTGAAACCCAGCCTCATTCATCAATTATATTCATATTATTATAAACAGAACCAACATTGATCAATGAGTTTAAGTTCTTTGAAACACAGCCTCATTCATTAATTATATTCATATAAATATATACAGAACCAACATTGATCACAAAGCTGAACCTCAGTGAGACCCAGCCTCATTCATCAATTATATTCATATTAATATAAACAGAACAAACATTGATCACAAAGCTGATCCTCAGTGAAACCCAGCCTCATTCATCAATTATATTCATATTAATATAAACAGAACCAACATTGATCAATGAGTTTAACCTCAGTGAAACCCAGCCTCATTCCTCAATTATATTCATATTCATATAAACAGAACCAACATTGATCACAAAGCTGAACCTCAGTGAAACCCAGCCTCATTCATCAGTTATATTCATATTAATATAAACAGAACCAACATTGATCAATGAGTTTAACCTCAGTGAAACGCAGCCTCATTCCTCAATTATATTCATATTAATATAAACAGAACCAACATTGGTCAATGAGTTTAACCTCAGTGAAACTCAGCCTCATTCCTCAATTATGTTCATATTAATATAAACAGAACCAACATTGATCACAGAGCTGTATCTCAGTGAAACCCAGCCTCATTCATCAATTATATTCATATTAATATAAACAGAACCAATATTGATCACAAAGCTGAACCTCAGTGAAACCCAGCCTCATTCATCAATTATATTCATATTAATATAAACAGAACCAATATTGACAACAAAGCTGAATCTCAGTGAAATCCAGCCTCATTCATCAATTTTATTCATATTAATATAAACAGAACCAACATTGATCACAAAGCTGAACCTCAGTGAAACCCAGCCTCATTCATCAGTTATATTCATATTAATATAAACAGAACCAACATTGATCAATGAGTTTAACCTCAGTGAAACGCAGCCTCATTCCTCAATTATATTCATATTAATATAAACAGAACCAACATTGGTCAATGAGTTTAACCTCAGTGAAACTCAGCCTCATTCCTCAATTATGTTCATATTAATATAAACAGAACCAACATTGATCACAGAGCTGTATCTCAGTGAAACCCAGCCTCATTCATCAATTATATTCATATTAATATAAACAGAACCAATATTGATCACAAAGCTGAACCTCAGTGAAACCCAGCCTCATTCATCAATTATATTCATATTAATATAAACAGAACCAATATTGACAACAAAGCTGAATCTCAGTGAAATCCAGCCTCATTCATCAATTTTATTCATATTAATATAAACAGAACCAACATTGATCACAAAGCTGAACCTGAGTGAAACCCAGCCTCATTCATCAATTTTATTCATATTAATATAAACAGAACCAACATTGATCAATGAGTTTAACCTCAGTGAAACGCAGCCTCATTCCTCAATTATATTCATATTAATATAAACAGAACCAACATTGATCAATGAGTTTAAGTTCTTTGAAACACAGCCTCATTCATTAATTATATTCATATAAATATATACAGAACCAACATTGATCACAAAGCTGAACCTCAGTGAAACCCAGCCTCATTCATCAATTATATTCATATTAATATAAACAGAACCAACATTGATCACAAAGCTGAACCTCAGTGAAACCCAGCCTCATTCATCAATTATATTCATATTAATATAAACAGAACAAACATTGATCACAAAGCTGAACCTCAGTGAAACCCAGCCTCATTCTTCAATTATATTCATATTAATATAAACAGAACCAACATTGATCAATGAGTTTAACCTCAGTGAAACCCAGCCTCATTCCTCAATTATTTTCATATTCATATAAACAGAACCAACATAGATCACAAAGCTGAACCTCAGTGACACCCAGCCTCATTCATCAGTTATATTCATATTAATATAAACAGAACCAACATTGATCAATGAGTTTAAGTTCTTTGAAACACAGCCTCATTCATTAATTATATTCCTATAAATATATACAGAACCAACATTGATCACAAAGCTGAACCTCAGTGAAACCCAGCCTTATTCCTCAATTATATTCATATTAATATAAACAGAACCAACATTGATCACAAAGCTGAACCTCAGTGAAACCCAGCCTCATTCATCAATTATATACATATTAATATAAACAGAACAAGCATTGACCACAAAGCTGAATCTCAGTGAAACCCAGCCTCATTCATCAATTATATTCATATTAATATAAACAGAACAAACATTGATCACAAAGCTGAACCTCAGTGAAACCCAGCCTCATTCATCAATTATATTCATATTAATATAAACAGAACCAACATTGATCAATGAGTTTAACCTCGGTGAAACCCAGCCTCATTCCTCAATTATTTTCATATTCATATAAACAGAACCAACATTGATCACAAAGCTGAACCTCAGTGACACCCAGCCTCATTCATCAGTTATATTCATATTAATATAAACAGAACCAACATTGATCACAAAGCTGAACCTCAGTGAAACGTAGCCTCATTCATCAATTATATTCATATTAATATAAACAGAACCAACATTGATCAATGAGTTTAACCTCAGTGAAACACAGCCTCATTCCTCAATTATGTTCATATTAATATAAAGAGAACCAACATTGATCACAAAGCTGAACATCAGTGAAACCCAGCCGCATTCCTCAATTATATTCATATTAATATAAACAGAACCAACATTGAACACAAAGCTGAACCTCAGTGAAACCCAGCCTCATTCATCAATTATATTCATATTTATATAAACAGAACCAACATTGACCACAAAGCTGAATCTCAGTGAAACCCAGCCTCATTCATCAATTATATTCATATTAATATAAACAGAACCAACATTGATCACATAGCTGAATCTCAGTGAAACCCAGCCTCATTCATCAATTATATTCATATTAATATAAACAGAACCAACATTGATCACAAAGCTGAACCTCAGTGAAACCAAGCCTCATTCATCAATTATATTCATATTAATATAAACAGAACCAACATTGATCACAAAGCTAAACCTCAGTGAAACCCAGCCTCATTCATCAATTATATTCATATTAATATAAAAAGAACCGACATTGATCACAAAGCTGAACCTCAGTGAAACCCAGCCTCATTCATCAATTATATTCATATTAATATAAACAGAACCAACATTGATCATAAAGCTGAACCTCAGTGAAACCCAGCCTCATTCATCAATTTTATTCATATTAATATAAACAGAACCAACATTGATCAATGAGTTTAACCTCAGTGAAACGCAGCCTCATTCATCAATTATATTCATATTAATATAAACAGAACCAACATTGATCAATGAGTTTAAGTTCTTTGAAACACAGCCTCATTCATTTATTATATTCATATAAATATATACAGAACCAACATTGATCACAAAGCTGAACCTCAGTGAAACCCAGCCTCATTCATCAATTATATTCATATTAATATAAACAGAACCAACATTGATTAATGAGTTTAACCTCAGTGAAACGCAGCCTCATTCCTAAATTATATTCATATAAATATAAACAGAACCAACATTGATCACAAAGCTGAACCTCAGTGAAACCCAGCCTCATTCATCAATTATATACATATTAATAGAAACAGAACAAGCATTGATCAAAAAACTAAACCTCAGTGAAACCCAGCCTCATTCATCAATAATATTCATATTAATATAAACAGAACCGACATTGATCACAAAGCTGAACCTCAGTGAAACCCAGCCTTATTCATCAATTATATTCATATTAATATAAACAGAACAAACATTGATCACAAAGCTGAACGTCAGTGAAACCCAGCCTCATTCATCAATTATATTCATATTAATATAAACAGAACCAACATTGATCAATGAGTTTAACCTCAGTGAAACCCAGCCTCATTCCTCAATTATATTCATATTCATATAAACAGAACCAACATTGATCAAAAAGCTGAACCTCAGTGAAACCCAGCCTCATTCATCAGTTATATTCATATTAATATAAACAGAACCAACATTGATCAATGAGTTTAACCTCAGTGAAACGCAGCCTCGTTCCTCAATTATATTCATATTAGTATAAACAGATCCAACATTGATCAATGAGTTTAGCCTCAGTGAAACCCAGCCTCATTCCTCAATTATATTCATATTATTATAAACAGAACCAACATTGATCACAAAGCTGAACCTCAGTGAAACCCAGCCTCATTCATCAATTATATACATATTAATATAAACAGAACAAGCATTGACCACAAAGCTGAACCTCAGTGAAACCCAGCCTCATTCATCAATTATATTCATATTAATATAAACAGAACAAACATTGATCACAAAGCTGAACCTCAGTGAAACCCAGCCTCATTCATCAATTATATTCATATTAATATAAACAGAACCAACATTGATCAATGAGTTTAACCTCAGTGAAACCCAGCCTCATTCATCAATTATATTCATATTATTATAAACAGAACCAACATTGATCAATGAGTTTAAGTTCTTTGAAACACAGCCTCATTCATTAATTATATTCATATAAATATATACAGAACCAACATTGATCACAAAGCTGAACCTCAGTGAAACCAAGCCTCAATCATCAATTATATTCATTTTAATATAGACAGAACCATCATTGATCAATGAGTTTAACCTCAGTGAAACGCAGCCTTATTCCTCAATTATATTCATATTAATATAAACAGAACCAACATTGATCACAAAGCTGAACCTCAGTGAAACCCAGCCTCATTGATCAATTATATACATATTAATATAAACAGAACAAGCATTGACCACAAAGCTGAACCTCAGTGAAACCCAGCCTCATTCATCAATTATATTCATATTAATATAAACAGAACAAACATTGATCCCAAAGCTGAACCTCAGTGAAACCCAGCCTCATTCATCAATTATATTCATATTAATATAAACAGAACCAACATTGATCAATGAGTTTAACCTCAGTGAAACCCAGCCTCATTCCTCAATTATATTCATATTCATATAAACAGAACCAACATTGATCACAAATCTGAACCTCAGTGAAACCCAGCCTCATTCATCAGTTATATTCATATTAATATAAACAGAACCAACATTGATCAATGAGTTTAACCTCAGTGAAACGCAGCCTCATTCCTCAATTATGTTCATATTAATATAAAGAGAACCAACATTGATCACAAAGCTGAACATCAGTGAAACCCAGCCACATTCCACAATTATATTCATATTAATATAAACAGAACCAACATTGAACACAAAGCTGAACCTCAGTGAAACCCAGCCTCATTCATCAATTATATTCATATTTATATAAACAGAACCAACATTGACCACAAAGCTGAATCTCAGTGAAACCCAGCCTCATTCATCAATTATATTCATATTAATATAAACAGAACAAACATTGATCACAAAGCTGAACCTCAGTGAAACCCAGCCTCATTCATCAATTATATTCATATTAATATAAACAGAACCAACATTGATCACAAAGCTGAACCTCAGTGAAACCCAGCCTCATTAATAAATTATATTCATATTAATATAAACAGAACCAACATTGATCACAAAGCTGAACCTCAGTGAAACCAAGCCTAATTCATCAATTATCTTCATATTAATATAAACAGAACCAATATTGATCAATGAGTTTAACCTCAGTGAAACCCAGCCTCATTCATCAATTATATTCATATTAATATAAAAAGAACCAACATTGACCACAAAGCTGAATCTCAGTGAAATCCAGCTTCATTCATCAATTTTATTCATATTAATATAAACAGAACCAACATTGATCACAAAGCTGAACCTCAGTGAAACCCAGCCTCATTCATCAATTTTATTCATATTAATATAAACAGAACCAACATTGATCAATGAGTTTAACCTCAGTGAAACGCAGCCTCATTCCTCAATTATATTCATAGTAATATAAACAGAACAAACATTGATCACAAAGCTGAACCTCAGTGAAACCCAGCCTCATTCATCAATTATATTCATATTAATATAAACAGAACCAACATTGATTAATGAGTTTAACCTCAGTGAAACGCAGCCTCATTCATCAATTATATTCATATTAATATAAACAGAACCAACATTGATCAATGAGTTTAACCTCAGTGAAACGCAGCCTCATTCATCAATTATATTCATATTAATATAAACAGAACCAACATTGATCAATGAGTTTAAGTTCTTTGAAACACAGCCTCATTCATTTATTATATTCATATAAATATATACAGAACCAACATTGATCACAAAGCTGAACCTCAGTGAAACCCAGCCTCATTCATCAATTATATTCATATTAATATAAACAGAACCAACATTGATTAATGAGTTTAACCTCAGTGAAACGCAGCCTCATTCATCAATTATATTCATATTAATATAAACAGAACCAACATTGATCAATGAGTTTAAGTTCTTTGAAACACAGCCTCATTCATTAATTATATTCATATAAATATATACAGAACCAACATTGATCACAAAGCTGAACATCAGTGAAACCCAGCCTCATTCATCAATTATATTCATATTAATATAAACAGAACCAACATTGATCACAAAGCTGAACCTCAGTGAAACTCAGCCTCATTCATCAATTATATACATATTAATATAAACAGAACAAGCATTGACCACAAAGCTGAACCTCAGTGAGACCCAGCCTCATTCATCAATTATATTCATATTAATATAAACAGAACAAACATTGATCACAAAGCTGAACCTCAGTGAAACCCAGCCTCATTCATCAATTATATTCATATTAATATAAACAGAACCAACATTGATCAATGAGTTTAACCTCAGTGAAACCCAGCCTCATTCCTCAATTATATTCATATTCATATAAACAGAACCAACATTGATCACAAAGCTGAACCTCAGTGAAACCCAGCCTCATTCATCAGTTATATTCATATTAATATAAACAGAACAAACATTGATCAATGAGTTTAACCTCAGTGAAACGCAGCCTCATTCCTCAATTATATTCATAGTAATATAAACAGAACAAACATTGATCACAAAGCTGAACCTCAGTGAAACCCAGCCTCATTCATCAATTATATTCATATTAATATAAACAGAACCAACATTGATCAATGAGTTTAACCTCAGTGAAACGCAGCCTCATTCCTCAATTATGTTCATATTAATATAAAGAGAACCAACATTGATCACAAAGCTGAACATCAGTGAAACCCAGCCACATTCCTCAATTATATTCATATTAATATAAACAGAACCAACATTGAACACAAAGCTGAACCTCAGTGAAACCCAGCCTCATTCATCAATTATATTCATATTAATATAAACAGAACCAACATTGATCAATGAGTTTAAGTTCTTTGAAACACAGCCTCATTCATTAATTATATTCATATAAATATATACAGAACCAACATTGATCACAAAGCTGAACCTCAGTGAAACCCAGCCTCATTCATCAATTATATTCATATTAATATAAACAGAACCAACATTGATTAATGAGTTTAACCTCAGTGAAACGCAGCCTCATTCCTCAATTATATTCATATAAATATAAACAGAACCAACATTGATCACAAAGCTGAACCTCAGTGAAACCCAGCCTCATTCATCAATTATATACATATTAATAGAAACAGAACAAGCATTGATCAAAAAGCTGAACCTCAGTGAAACCCAGCCTCATTCATCAATTATATTCATATTAATATAAACAGAACCGACATTGATCAAAAAGCTGAACCTCAGTGAAACCCAGCCTCATTCATCAGTTATATTCATATTAATATAAACAGAACCAACATTGATCAATGAGTTTAACCTCAGTGAAACGCAGCCTCGTTCCTCAATTATATTCATATTAGTATAAACAGATCCAACATTGATCAATGAGTTTAGCCTCAGTGAAACCCAGCCTCATTCCTCAATTATATTCATATTATTATAAACAGAACCAACATTGATCACAAAGCTGAACCTCAGTGAAACCCAGCCTCATTCATCAATTATATACATATTAATATAAACAGAACAAGCATTGACCACAAAGCTGAACCTCAGTGAAACCCAGCCTCATTCATCAATTATATTCATATTAATATAAACAGAACAAACATTGATCACAAAGCTGAACCTCAGTGAAACCCAGCCTCATTCATCAATTTTATTCATATTAATATAAACAGAACCAACATTGATCAATGAGTTTAACCTCAGTGAAACCCAGCCTCATTCATCAATTATATTCATATTATTATAAACAGAACCAACATTGATCAATGAGTTTAAGTTCTTTGAAACACAGCCTCATTCATTAATTATATTCATATAAATATATACAGAACCAACATTGATCACAAAGCTGAACCTCAGTGAAACCAAGCCTCAATCATCAATTATATTCATTTTAATATAGACAGAACCATCATTGATCAATGAGTTTAACCTCAGTGAAACGCAGCCTTATTCCTCAATTATATTCATATTAATATAAACAGAACCAACATTGATCACAAAGCTGAACCTCAGTGAAACCCAGCCTCATTGATCAATTATATACATATTAATATAGACAGAACAAGCATTGACCACAAAGCTGAACCTCAGTGAAACCCAGCCTCATTCATCAATTATATTCATATTAATATAAACAGAACAAACATTGATCCCAAAGCTGAACCTCAGTGAAACCCAGCCTCATTCATCAATTATATTCATATTAATATAAACAGAATCAACATTGATCAATGAGTTTAACCTCAGTGAAACCCAGCCTCATTCCTCAATTATATTCATATTCATATAAACAGAACCAACATTGATCACAAATCTGAACCTCAGTGAAACCCAGCCTCATTCATCAGTTATATTCATATTAATATAAACAGAACCAACATTGATCAATGAGTTTAACCTCAGTGAAACGCAGCCTCATTCCTCAATTATGTTCATATTAATATAAAGAGAACCAACATTGATCACAAAGCTGAACATCAGTGAAACCCAGCCACATTCCACAATTATATTCATATTAATATAAACAGAACCAACATTGAACACAAAGCTGAACCTCAGTGAAACCCAGCCTCATTCATCAATTATATTCATATTTATATAAACAGAACCAACATTGACCACAAAGCTGAATCTCAGTGAAACCCAGCCTCATTCATCAATTATATTCATATTAATATAAACAGAACAAACATTGATCACAAAGCTGAACCTCAGTGAAACCCAGCCTCATTCATCAATTATATTCATATTAATATAAACAGAACCAACATTGATCACAAAGCTGAACCTCAGTGAAACCCAGCCTCATTAATAAATTATATTCATATTAATATAAAAAGAACCAACATTGACCACAAAGCTGAATCTCAGTGAAATCCAGCTTCATTCATCAATTTTATTCATATTAATATAAAAAGAACCAACATTGACCACAAAGCTGAATCTCAGTGAAATCCAGCTTCATTCATCAATTTTATTCATATTAATATAAACAGAACCAACATTGATCACAAAGCTGAATCTCAGTGAAATCCAGCCTCATTCATCAATTTTATTCATATTAATATAAACAGAACCAACATTGATCAATGAGTTTAACCTCAGTGAAACGCAGCCTCATTCCTCAATTATATTCATAGTAATATAAACAGAACAAACATTGATCACAAAGCTGAACCTCAGTGAAACCCAGCCTCATTCATCAATTATATTCATATTAATATAAACAGAACCAACATTGATTAATGAGTTTAACCTCAGTGAAACGCAGCCTCATTCATCAATTATATTCATATTAATATAAACAGAACCAACATTGATCAATGAGTTTAACCTCAGTGAAACGCAGCCTCATTCATCAATTATATTCATATTAATATAAACAGAACCAACATTGATCAATGAGTTTAAGTTCTTTGAAACACAGCCTCATTCATTTATTATATTCATATAAATATATACAGAACCAACATTGATCACAAAGCTGAACCTCAGTGAAACCCAGCCTCATTCATCAATTATATTCATATTAATATAAACAGAACCAACATTGATTAATGAGTTTAACCTCAGTGAAACGCAGCCTCATTCATCAATTATATTCATATTAATATAAACAGAACCAACATTGATCAATGAGTTTAAGTTCTTTGAAACACAGCCTCATTCATTAATTATATTCATATAAATATATACAGAACCAACATTGATCACAAAGCTGAACCTCAGTGAAACCCAGCCTCATTCATCAATTATATTCATATTAATATAAACAGAACCAACATTGATCACAAAGCTGAACCTCAGTGAAACTCAGCCTCATTCATCAATTATATACATATTAATATAAACAGAACAAGCATTGACCACAAAGCTGAACCTCAGTGAGACCCAGCCTCATTCATCAATTATATTCATATTAATATAAACAGAACAAACATTGATCACAAAGCTGAACCTCAGTGAAACCCAGCCTCATTCATCAATTATATTCATATTTATATAAACAGAACCAACATTGACCACAAAGCTGAATCTCAGTGAAACCCAGCCTCATTCATCAATTATATTCATATTAATATAAACAGAACCAACATTGATCACATAGCTGAATCTCAGTGAAACCCAGCCTCATTCATCAATTATATTCATATTAATATAAACAGAACCAACATTGATCACAAAGCTGAACCTCAGTGAAACCAAGCCTCATTCATCAATTATATTCATATTAATATAAACAGAACCAACATTGATCACAAAGCTAAACCTCAGTGAAACCCAGCCTCATTCATCAATTATATTCATATTAATATAAAAAGAACCAACATTGATCACAAAGCTAAACCTCAGTGAAACCCAGCCTCATTCATCAATTATATTCATATTAATATAAACAGAACCAACATTGATCAATGAGTTTAAGTTCTTTGAAACACAGCCTCATTCATTAATTATATTCCTATAAATATATACAGAACCAACATTGATCACAAAGCTGAACCTCAGTGAAACCCAGCCTCATTCATCAATTATATTCATATAAATATAAACAGAACCAACATTGATCAATGAGTTTAACCTCAGTGAAACGCAGCCTTACTCCTCAATTATATTCATATTAATATAAACCGAACCAACATTGATCACAAAGCTGAACCTCAGTGAAACCCAGCCTCATTCATCAATTATATACATATTAATATAAACAGAACAAGCATTGACCACAAAGCTGAATCTCAGTGAAACCCAGCCTCATTCATCAATTATATTCATATTAATATAAACAGAACAAACATTGATCACAAAGCTGAACCTCAGTGAAACCCAGCCTCATTCATCAATTATATTCATATTAATATAAACAGAACCAACATTGATCAATGAGTTTAACCTCGGTGAAACCCAGCCTCATTCCTCAATTATTTTCATATTCATATAAACAGAACCAACATTGATCACAAAGCTGAACCTCAGTGACACCCAGCCTCATTCATCAGTTATATTCATATTAATATAAACAGAACCAACATTGATCACAAAGCTGAACCTCAGTGAAACGTAGCCTCATTCATCAATTATATTCATATTAATATAAACAGAACCAACATTGATCAATGAGTTTAACCTCAGTGAAACACAGCCTCATTCCTCAATTATGTTCATATTAATATAAAGAGAACCAACATTGATCACAAAGCTGAACATCAGTGAAACCCAGCCGCATTCCTCAATTATATTCATATTAATATAAACAGAACCAACATTGAACACAAAGCTGAACCTCAGTGAAACCCAGCCTCATTCATCAATTATATTCATATTTATATAAACAGAACCAACATTGACCACAAAGCTGAATCTCAGTGAAACCCAGCCTCATTCATCAATTATATTCATATTAATATAAACAGAACCAACATTGATCACATAGCTGAATCTCAGTGAAACCCAGCCTCATTCATCAATTATATTCATATTAATATAAACAGAACCAACATTGATCACAAAGCTGAACCTCAGTGAAACCAAGCCTCATTCATCAATTATATTCATATTAATATAAACAGAACCAACATTGATCACAAAGCTAAACCTCAGTGAAACCCAGCCTCATTCATCAATTATATTCATATTAATATAAAAAGAACCGACATTGATCACAAAGCTGAACCTCAGTGAAACCCAGCCTCATTCATCAATTATATTCATATTAATATAAACAGAACCAACATTGATCATAAAGCTGAACCTCAGTGAAACCCAGCCTCATTCATCAATTTTATTCATATTAATATAAACAGAACCAACATTGATCAATGAGTTTAACCTCAGTGAAACGCAGCCTCATTCATCAATTATATTCATATTAATATAAACAGAACCAACATTGATCAATGAGTTTAAGTTCTTTGAAACACAGCCTCATTCATTTATTATATTCATATAAATATATACAGAACCAACATTGATCACAAAGCTGAACCTCAGTGAAACCCAGCCTCATTCATCAATTATATTCATATTAATATAAACAGAACCAACATTGATTAATGAGTTTAACCTCAGTGAAACGCAGCCTCATTCCTAAATTATATTCATATAAATATAAACAGAACCAACATTGATCACAAAGCTGAACCTCAGTGAAACCCAGCCTCATTCATCAATTATATACATATTAATAGAAACAGAACAAGCATTGATCAAAAAACTAAACCTCAGTGAAACCCAGCCTCATTCATCAATAATATTCATATTAATATAAACAGAACCGACATTGATCACAAAGCTGAACCTCAGTGAAACCCAGCCTTATTCATCAATTATATTCATATTAATATAAACAGAACAAACATTGATCACAAAGCTGAACGTCAGTGAAACCCAGCCTCATTCATCAATTATATTCATATTAATATAAACAGAACCAACATTGATCAATGAGTTTAACCTCAGTGAAACCCAGCCTCATTCCTCAATTATATTCATATTCATATAAACAGAACCAACATTGATCAAAAAGCTGAACCTCAGTGAAACCCAGCCTCATTCATCAGTTATATTCATATTAATATAAACAGAACCAACATTGATCAATGAGTTTAACCTCAGTGAAACGCAGCCTCGTTCCTCAATTATATTCATATTAGTATAAACAGATCCAACATTGATCAATGAGTTTAGCCTCAGTGAAACCCAGCCTCATTCCTCAATTATATTCATATTATTATAAACAGAACCAACATTGATCACAAAGCTGAACCTCAGTGAAACCCAGCCTCATTCATCAATTATATACATATTAATATAAACAGAACAAGCATTGACCACAAAGCTGAACCTCAGTGAAACCCAGCCTCATTCATCAATTATATTCATATTAATATAAACAGAACAAACATTGATCACAAAGCTGAACCTCAGTGAAACCCAGCCTCATTCATCAATTATATTCATATTAATATAAACAGAACCAACATTGATCAATGAGTTTAACCTCAGTGAAACCCAGCCTCATTCATCAATTATATTCATATTATTATAAACAGAACCAACATTGATCAATGAGTTTAAGTTCTTTGAAACACAGCCTCATTCATTAATTATATTCATATAAATATATACAGAACCAACATTGATCACAAAGCTGAACCTCAGTGAAACCAAGCCTCAATCATCAATTATATTCATTTTAATATAGACAGAACCATCATTGATCAATGAGTTTAACCTCAGTGAAACGCAGCCTTATTCCTCAATTATATTCATATTAATATAAACAGAACCAACATTGATCACAAAGCTGAACCTCAGTGAAACCCAGCCTCATTGATCAATTATATACATATTAATATAAACAGAACAAGCATTGACCACAAAGCTGAACCTCAGTGAAACCCAGCCTCATTCATCAATTATATTCATATTAATATAAACAGAACAAACATTGATCCCAAAGCTGAACCTCAGTGAAACCCAGCCTCATTCATCAATTATATTCATATTAATATAAACAGAACCAACATTGATCAATGAGTTTAACCTCAGTGAAACCCAGCCTCATTCCTCAATTATATTCATATTCATATAAACAGAACCAACATTGATCACAAATCTGAACCTCAGTGAAACCCAGCCTCATTCATCAGTTATATTCATATTAATATAAACAGAACCAACATTGATCAATGAGTTTAACCTCAGTGAAACGCAGCCTCATTCCTCAATTATGTTCATATTAATATAAAGAGAACCAACATTGATCACAAAGCTGAACATCAGTGAAACCCAGCCACATTCCACAATTATATTCATATTAATATAAACAGAACCAACATTGAACACAAAGCTGAACCTCAGTGAAACCCAGCCTCATTCATCAATTATATTCATATTTATATAAACAGAACCAACATTGACCACAAAGCTGAATCTCAGTGAAACCCAGCCTCATTCATCAATTATATTCATATTAATATAAACAGAACAAACATTGATCACAAAGCTGAACCTCAGTGAAACCCAGCCTCATTCATCAATTATATTCATATTAATATAAACAGAACCAACATTGATCACAAAGCTGAACCTCAGTGAAACCCAGCCTCATTAATAAATTATATTCATATTAATATAAACAGAACCAACATTGATCACAAAGCTGAACCTCAGTGAAACCAAGCCTAATTCATCAATTATCTTCATATTAATATAAACAGAACCAATATTGATCAATGAGTTTAACCTCAGTGAAACCCAGCCTCATTCATCAATTATATTCATATTAATATAAAAAGAACCAACATTGACCACAAAGCTGAATCTCAGTGAAATCCAGCTTCATTCATCAATTTTATTCATATTAATATAAACAGAACCAACATTGATCACAAAGCTGAACCTCAGTGAAACCCAGCCTCATTCATCAATTTTATTCATATTAATATAAACAGAACCAACATTGATCAATGAGTTTAACCTCAGTGAAACGCAGCCTCATTCCTCAATTATATTCATAGTAATATAAACAGAACAAACATTGATCACAAAGCTGAACCTCAGTGAAACCCAGCCTCATTCATCAATTATATTCATATTAATATAAACAGAACCAACATTGATTAATGAGTTTAACCTCAGTGAAACGCAGCCTCATTCATCAATTATATTCATATTAATATAAACAGAACCAACATTGATCAATGAGTTTAACCTCAGTGAAACGCAGCCTCATTCATCAATTATATTCATATTAATATAAACAGAACCAACATTGATCAATGAGTTTAAGTTCTTTGAAACACAGCCTCATTCATTTATTATATTCATATAAATATATACAGAACCAACATTGATCACAAAGCTGAACCTCAGTGAAACCCAGCCTCATTCATCAATTATATTCATATTAATATAAACAGAACCAACATTGATTAATGAGTTTAACCTCAGTGAAACGCAGCCTCATTCATCAATTATATTCATATTAATATAAACAGAACCAACATTGATCAATGAGTTTAAGTTCTTTGAAACACAGCCTCATTCATTAATTATATTCATATAAATATATACAGAACCAACATTGATCACAAAGCTGAACATCAGTGAAACCCAGCCTCATTCATCAATTATATTCATATTAATATAAACAGAACCAACATTGATCACAAAGCTGAACCTCAGTGAAACTCAGCCTCATTCATCAATTATATACATATTAATATAAACAGAACAAGCATTGACCACAAAGCTGAACCTCAGTGAGACCCAGCCTCATTCATCAATTATATTCATATTAATATAAACAGAACAAACATTGATCACAAAGCTGAACCTCAGTGAAACCCAGCCTCATTCATCAATTATATTCATATTAATATAAACAGAACCAACATTGATCAATGAGTTTAACCTCAGTGAAACCCAGCCTCATTCCTCAATTATATTCATATTCATATAAACAGAACCAACATTGATCACAAAGCTGAACCTCAGTGAAACCCAGCCTCATTCATCAGTTATATTCATATTAATATAAACAGAACAAACATTGATCAATGAGTTTAACCTCAGTGAAACGCAGCCTCATTCCTCAATTATATTCATAGTAATATAAACAGAACAAACATTGATCACAAAGCTGAACCTCAGTGAAACCCAGCCTCATTCATCAATTATATTCATATTAATATAAACAGAACCAACATTGATCAATGAGTTTAACCTCAGTGAAACGCAGCCTCATTCCTCAATTATGTTCATATTAATATAAAGAGAACCAACATTGATCACAAAGCTGAACATCAGTGAAACCCAGCCACATTCCTCAATTATATTCATATTAATATAAACAGAACCAACATTGAACACAAAGCTGAACCTCAGTGAAACCCAGCCTCATTCATCAATTATATTCATATTAATATAAACAGAACCAACATTGATCAATGAGTTTAAGTTCTTTGAAACACAGCCTCATTCATTAATTATATTCATATAAATATATACAGAACCAACATTGATCACAAAGCTGAACCTCAGTGAAACCCAGCCTCATTCATCAATTATATTCATATTAATATAAACAGAACCAACATTGATTAATGAGTTTAACCTCAGTGAAACGCAGCCTCATTCCTCAATTATATTCATATAAATATAAACAGAACCAACATTGATCACAAAGCTGAACCTCAGTGAAACCCAGCCTCATTCATCAATTATATACATATTAATAGAAACAGAACAAGCATTGATCAAAAAGCTGAACCTCAGTGAAACCCAGCCTCATTCATCAATTATATTCATATTAATATAAACAGAACCGACATTGATCAAAAAGCTGAACCTCAGTGAAACCCAGCCTCATTCATCAGTTATATTCATATTAATATAAACAGAACCAACATTGATCAATGAGTTTAACCTCAGTGAAACGCAGCCTCGTTCCTCAATTATATTCATATTAGTATAAACAGATCCAACATTGATCAATGAGTTTAGCCTCAGTGAAACCCAGCCTCATTCCTCAATTATATTCATATTATTATAAACAGAACCAACATTGATCACAAAGCTGAACCTCAGTGAAACCCAGCCTCATTCATCAATTATATACATATTAATATAAACAGAACAAGCATTGACCACAAAGCTGAACCTCAGTGAAACCCAGCCTCATTCATCAATTATATTCATATTAATATAAACAGAACAAACATTGATCACAAAGCTGAACCTCAGTGAAACCCAGCCTCATTCATCAATTTTATTCATATTAATATAAACAGAACCAACATTGATCAATGAGTTTAACCTCAGTGAAACCCAGCCTCATTCATCAATTATATTCATATTATTATAAACAGAACCAACATTGATCAATGAGTTTAAGTTCTTTGAAACACAGCCTCATTCATTAATTATATTCATATAAATATATACAGAACCAACATTGATCACAAAGCTGAACCTCAGTGAAACCAAGCCTCAATCATCAATTATATTCATTTTAATATAGACAGAACCATCATTGATCAATGAGTTTAACCTCAGTGAAACGCAGCCTTATTCCTCAATTATATTCATATTAATATAAACAGAACCAACATTGATCACAAAGCTGAACCTCAGTGAAACCCAGCCTCATTGATCAATTATATACATATTAATATAGACAGAACAAGCATTGACCACAAAGCTGAACCTCAGTGAAACCCAGCCTCATTCATCAATTATATTCATATTAATATAAACAGAACAAACATTGATCCCAAAGCTGAACCTCAGTGAAACCCAGCCTCATTCATCAATTATATTCATATTAATATAAAAAGAATCAACATTGATCAATGAGTTTAACCTCAGTGAAACCCAGCCTCATTCCTCAATTATATTCATATTCATATAAACAGAACCAACATTGATCACAAATCTGAACCTCAGTGAAACCCAGCCTCATTCATCAGTTATATTCATATTAATATAAACAGAACCAACATTGATCAATGAGTTTAACCTCAGTGAAACGCAGCCTCATTCCTCAATTATGTTCATATTAATATAAAGAGAACCAACATTGATCACAAAGCTGAACATCAGTGAAACCCAGCCACATTCCACAATTATATTCATATTAATATAAACAGAACCAACATTGAACACAAAGCTGAACCTCAGTGAAACCCAGCCTCATTCATCAATTATATTCATATTTATATAAACAGAACCAACATTGACCACAAAGCTGAATCTCAGTGAAACCCAGCCTCATTCATCAATTATATTCATATTAATATAAACAGAACAAACATTGATCACAAAGCTGAACCTCAGTGAAACCCAGCCTCATTCATCAATTATATTCATATTAATATAAACAGAACCAACATTGATCACAAAGCTGAACCTCAGTGAAACCCAGCCTCATTAATAAATTATATTCATATTAATATAAAAAGAACCAACATTGACCACAAAGCTGAATCTCAGTGAAATCCAGCTTCATTCATCAATTTTATTCATATTAATATAAAAAGAACCAACATTGACCACAAAGCTGAATCTCAGTGAAATCCAGCTTCATTCATCAATTTTATTCATATTAATATAAACAGAACCAACATTGATCACAAAGCTGAATCTCAGTGAAATCCAGCCTCATTCATCAATTTTATTCATATTAATATAAACAGAACCAACATTGATCAATGAGTTTAACCTCAGTGAAACGCAGCCTCATTCCTCAATTATATTCATAGTAATATAAACAGAACAAACATTGATCACAAAGCTGAACCTCAGTGAAACCCAGCCTCATTCATCAATTATATTCATATTAATATAAACAGAACCAACATTGATTAATGAGTTTAACCTCAGTGAAACGCAGCCTCATTCATCAATTATATTCATATTAATATAAACAGAACCAACATTGATCAATGAGTTTAAGTTCTTTGAAACACAGCCTCATTCATTAATTATATTCATATAAATATATACAGAACCAACATTGATCACAAAGCTGAACCTCAGTGAAACCAAGCCTCAATCATCAATTATATTCATTTTAATATAGACAGAACCATCATTGATCAATGAGTTTAACCTCAGTGAAACGCAGCCTTATTCCTCAATTATATTCATATTAATATAAACAGAACCAACATTGATCACAAAGCTGAACCTCAGTGAAACCCAGCCTCATTGATCAATTATATACATATTAATATAGACAGAACAAGCATTGACCACAAAGCTGAACCTCAGTGAAACCCAGCCTCATTCATCAATTATATTCATATTAATATAAACAGAACAAACATTGATCCCAAAGCTGAACCTCAGTGAAACCCAGCCTCATTCATCAATTATATTCATATTAATATAAACAGAATCAACATTGATCAATGAGTTTAACCTCAGTGAAACCCAGCCTCATTCCTCAATTATATTCATATTCATATAAACAGAACCAACATTGATCACAAATCTGAACCTCAGTGAAACCCAGCCTCATTCATCAGTTATATTCATATTAATATAAACAGAACCAACATTGATCAATGAGTTTAACCTCAGTGAAACGCAGCCTCATTCCTCAATTATGTTCATATTAATATAAAGAGAACCAACATTGATCACAAAGCTGAACATCAGTGAAACCCAGCCACATTCCACAATTATATTCATATTAATATAAACAGAACCAACATTGAACACAAAGCTGAACCTCAGTGAAACCCAGCCTCATTCATCAATTATATTCATATTTATATAAACAGAACCAACATTGACCACAAAGCTGAATCTCAGTGAAACCCAGCCTCATTCATCAATTATATTCATATTAATATAAACAGAACAAACATTGATCACAAAGCTGAACCTCAGTGAAACCCAGCCTCATTCATCAATTATATTCATATTAATATAAACAGAACCAACATTGATCACAAAGCTGAACCTCAGTGAAACCCAGCCTCATTAATAAATTATATTCATATTAATATAAAAAGAACCAACATTGACCACAAAGCTGAATCTCAGTGAAATCCAGCTTCATTCATCAATTTTATTCATATTAATATAAAAAGAACCAACATTGACCACAAAGCTGAATCTCAGTGAAATCCAGCTTCATTCATCAATTTTATTCATATTAATATAAACAGAACCAACATTGATCACAAAGCTGAATCTCAGTGAAATCCAGCCTCATTCATCAATTTTATTCATATTAATATAAACAGAACCAACATTGATCAATGAGTTTAACCTCAGTGAAACGCAGCCTCATTCCTCAATTATATTCATAGTAATATAAACAGAACAAACATTGATCACAAAGCTGAACCTCAGTGAAACCCAGCCTCATTCATCAATTATATTCATATTAATATAAACAGAACCAACATTGATTAATGAGTTTAACCTCAGTGAAACGCAGCCTCATTCATCAATTATATTCATATTAATATAAACAGAACCAACATTGATCAATGAGTTTAACCTCAGTGAAACGCAGCCTCATTCATCAATTATATTCATATTAATATAAACAGAACCAACATTGATCAATGAGTTTAAGTTCTTTGAAACACAGCCTCATTCATTTATTATATTCATATAAATATATACAGAACCAACATTGATCACAAAGCTGAACCTCAGTGAAACCCAGCCTCATTCATCAATTATATTCATATTAATATAAACAGAACCAACATTGATTAATGAGTTTAACCTCAGTGAAACGCAGCCTCATTCATCAATTATATTCATATTAATATAAACAGAACCAACATTGATCAATGAGTTTAAGTTCTTTGAAACACAGCCTCATTCATTAATTATATTCATATAAATATATACAGAACCAACATTGATCACAAAGCTGAACCTCAGTGAAACCCAGCCTCATTCATCAATTATATTCATATTAATATAAACAGAACCAACATTGATCACAAAGCTGAACCTCAGTGAAACTCAGCCTCATTCATCAATTATATACATATTAATATAAACAGAACAAGCATTGACCACAAAGCTGAACCTCAGTGAGACCCAGCCTCATTCATCAATTATATTCATATTAATATAAACAGAACAAACATTGATCACAAAGCTGAACCTCAGTGAAACCCAGCCTCATTCATCAATTATATTCATATTTATATAAACAGAACCAACATTGACCACAAAGCTGAATCTCAGTGAAACCCAGCCTCATTCATCAATTATATTCATATTAATATAAACAGAACCAACATTGATCACATAGCTGAATCTCAGTGAAACCCAGCCTCATTCATCAATTATATTCATATTAATATAAACAGAACCAACATTGATCACAAAGCTGAACCTCAGTGAAACCAAGCCTCATTCATCAATTATATTCATATTAATATAAACAGAACCAACATTGATCACAAAGCTAAACCTCAGTGAAACCCAGCCTCATTCATCAATTATATTCATATTAATATAAAAAGAACCGACATTGATCACAAAGCTGAACCTCAGTGAAACCCAGCCTCATTCATCAATTATATTCATATTAATATAAACAGAACCAACATTGATCATAAAGCTGAACCTCAGTGAAACCCAGCCTCATTCATCAATTTTATTCATATTAATATAAACAGAACCAACATTGATCAATGAGTTTAACCTCAGTGAAACGCAGCCTCATTCATCAATTATATTCATATTAATATAAACAGAACCAACATTGATCAATGAGTTTAAGTTCTTTGAAACACAGCCTCATTCATTTATTATATTCATATAAATATATACAGAACCAACATTGATCACAAAGCTGAACCTCAGTGAAACCCAGCCTCATTCATCAATTATATTCATATTAATATAAACAGAACCAACATTGATTAATGAGTTTAACCTCAGTGAAACGCAGCCTCATTCCTAAATTATATTCATATAAATATAAACAGAACCAACATTGATCACAAAGCTGAACCTCAGTGAAACCCAGCCTCATTCATCAATTATATACATATTAATAGAAACAGAACAAGCATTGATCAAAAAACTAAACCTCAGTGAAACCCAGCCTCATTCATCAATAATATTCATATTAATATAAACAGAACCGACATTGATCACAAAGCTGAACCTCAGTGAAACCCAGCCTTATTCATCAATTATATTCATATTAATATAAACAGAACAAACATTGATCACAAAGCTGAACGTCAGTGAAACCCAGCCTCATTCATCAATTATATTCATATTAATATAAACAGAACCAACATTGATCAATGAGTTTAACCTCAGTGAAACCCAGCCTCATTCCTCAATTATATTCATATTCATATAAACAGAACCAACATTGATCAAAAAGCTGAACCTCAGTGAAACCCAGCCTCATTCATCAGTTATATTCATATTAATATAAACAGAACCAACATTGATCAATGAGTTTAACCTCAGTGAAACGCAGCCTCGTTCCTCAATTATATTCATATTAGTATAAACAGATCCAACATTGATCAATGAGTTTAGCCTCAGTGAAACCCAGCCTCATTCCTCAATTATATTCATATTATTATAAACAGAACCAACATTGATCACAAAGCTGAACCTCAGTGAAACCCAGCCTCATTCATCAATTATATACATATTAATATAAACAGAACAAGCATTGACCACAAAGCTGAACCTCAGTGAAACCCAGCCTCATTCATCAATTATATTCATATTAATATAAACAGAACAAACATTGATCACAAAGCTGAACCTCAGTGAAACCCAGCCTCATTCATCAATTATATTCATATTAATATAAACAGAACCAACATTGATCAATGAGTTTAACCTCAGTGAAACCCAGCCTCATTCATCAATTATATTCATATTATTATAAACAGAACCAACATTGATCAATGAGTTTAAGTTCTTTGAAACACAGCCTCATTCATTAATTATATTCATATAAATATATACAGAACCAACATTGATCACAAAGCTGAACCTCAGTGAAACCAAGCCTCAATCATCAATTATATTCATTTTAATATAGACAGAACCATCATTGATCAATGAGTTTAACCTCAGTGAAACGCAGCCTTATTCCTCAATTATATTCATATTAATATAAACAGAACCAACATTGATCACAAAGCTGAACCTCAGTGAAACCCAGCCTCATTGATCAATTATATACATAGTAATATAAACAGAACAAGCATTGACCACAAAGCTGAACCTCAGTGAAACCCAGCCTCATTCATCAATTATATTCATATTAATATAAACAGAACAAACATTGATCCCAAAGCTGAACCTCAGTGAAACCCAGCCTCATTCATCAATTATATTCATATTAATATAAACAGAACCAACATTGATCAATGAGTTTAACCTCAGTGAAACCCAGCCTCATTCCTCAATTATATTCATATTCATATAAACAGAACCAACATTGATCACAAATCTGAACCTCAGTGAAACCCAGCCTCATTCATCAGTTATATTCATATTAATATAAACAGAACCAACATTGATCAATGAGTTTAACCTCAGTGAAACGCAGCCTCATTCCTCAATTATGTTCATATTAATATAAAGAGAACCAACATTGATCACAAAGCTGAACCTCAGTGAAACCCAGCCTCATTCATCAATTATATTCATATTAATATAAACAGAACAAACATTGATCCCAAAGCTGAACCTCAGTGAAACCCAGCCTCATTCATCAATTATATTCATATTAATATAAACAGGACCAACATTGATCAATGAGTTTAACCTCAGTGAAACCCAGCCTCATTCCTCAATTATATTCATATTCATATAAACAGAACCAACATTGATCACAAATCTGAACCTCAGTGAAACCCAGCCTCATTCATCAGTTATATTCATATTAATATAAACAGAACCAACATTGATCAATGAGTTTAACCTCAGTGAAACGCAGCCTCATTCCTCAATTATGTTCATATTAATATAAAGAGAACCAACATTGATCACAAAGCTGAACATCAGTGAAACCCAGCCACATTCCACAATTATATTCATATTAATATAAACAGAACCAACATTGAACACAAAGCTGAACCTCAGTGAAACCCAGCCTCATTCATCAATTATATTCATATTTATATAAACAGAACCAACATTGACCACAAAGCTGAATATCAGTGAAACCCAGCCTCATTCATCATTTATATTCATATTAATATAAACAGAACAAACATTGATCACAAAGCTGAACCTCAGTGAAACCCAGCCTCATTCATCAATTATATTCATATTAATATAAACAGAACCAACATTGATCACAAAGCTGAACCTCAGTGAAACCCAGCCTCATTAATAAATTATATTCATATTAATATAAACAGAACCAACATTGATCACAAAGCTGAACCTCAGTGAAACCAAGCCTAATTCATCAATTATATTCATATTAATATAAACAGAACCAATATTGATCAATGAGTTTAACCTCAGTGAAACCCAGCCTCATTCATCAATTATATTCATATTAATATAAAAAGAACCAACATTGACCACAAAGCTGAATCTCAGTGAAATCCAGCTTCATTCATCAATTTTATTCATATTAATATAAACAGAACCAACATTGATCACAAAGCTGAACCTCAGTGAAACCCAGCCTCATTCATCAATTTTATTCATATTAATATAAACAGAACCAACATTGATCAATGAGTTTAACCTCAGTGAAACGCAGCCTCATTCCTCAATTATATTCATAGTAATATAAACAGAACAAACATTGATCACAAAGCTGAACCTCAGTGAAACCCAGCCTCATTCATCAATTATATTCATATTAATATAAACAGAACCAACATTGATTAATGAGTTTAACCTCAGTGAAACGCAGCCTCATTCATCAATTATATTCATATTAATATAAACAGAACCAACATTGATCAATGAGTTTAACCTCAGTGAAACGCAGCCTCATTCATCAATTATATTCATATTAATATAAACAGAACCAACATTGATCAATGAGTTTAAGTTCTTTGAAACACAGCCTCATTCATTTATTATATTCATATAAATATATACAGAACCAACATTGATCACAAAGCTGAACCTCAGTGAAACCCAGCCTCATTCATCAATTATATTCATATTAATATAAACAGAACCAACATTGATTAATGAGTTTAACCTCAGTGAAACGCAGCCTCATTCATCAATTATATTCATATTAATATAAACAGAACCAACATTGATCAATGAGTTTAAGTTCTTTGAAACACAGCCTCATTCATTAATTATATTCATATAAATATATACAGAACCAACATTGATCACAAAGCTGAACCTCAGTGAAACCCAGCCTCATTCATCAATTATATTCATATTAATATAAACAGAACCAACATTGATCACAAAGCTGAACCTCAGTGAAACTCAGCCTCATTCATCAATTATATACATATTAATATAAACAGAACAAGCATTGACCACAAAGCTGAACCTCAGTGAGACCCAGCCTCATTCATCAATTATATTCATATTAATATAAACAGAACAAACATTGATCACAAAGCTGAACCTCAGTGAAACCCAGCCTCATTCATCAATTATATTCATATTAATATAAACAGAACCAACATTGATCAATGAGTTTAACCTCAGTGAAACCCAGCCTCATTCCTCAATTATATTCATATTCATATAAACAGAACCAACATTGATCACAAAGCTGAACCTCAGTGAAACCCAGCCTCATTCATCAGTTATATTCATATTAATATAAACAGAACAAACATTGATCAATGAGTTTAACCTCAGTGAAACGCAGCCTCATTCCTCAATTATATTCATAGTAATATAAACAGAACAAACATTGATCACAAAGCTGAACCTCAGTGAAACCCAGCCTCATTCATCAATTATATTCATATTAATATAAACAGAACCAACATTGATCAATGAGTTTAACCTCAGTGAAACGCAGCCTCATTCCTCAATTATGTTCATATTAATATAAAGAGAACCAACATTGATCACAAAGCTGAACATCAGTGAAACCCAGCCACATTCCTCAATTATATTCATATTAATATAAACAGAACCAACATTGAACACAAAGCTGAACCTCAGTGAAACCCAGCCTCATTCATCAATTATATTCATATTAATATAAACAGAACCAACATTGATCAATGAGTTTAAGTTCTTTGAAACACAGCCTCATTCATTAATTATATTCATATAAATATATACAGAACCAACATTGATCACAAAGCTGAACCTCAGTGAAACCCAGCCTCATTCATCAATTATATTCATATTAATATAAACAGAACCAACATTGATTAATGAGTTTAACCTCAGTGAAACGCAGCCTCATTCCTCAATTATATTCATATAAATATAAACAGAACCAACATTGATCACAAAGCTGAACCTCAGTGAAACCCAGCCTCATTCATCAATTATATACATATTAATAGAAACAGAACAAGCATTGATCAAAAAGCTGAACCTCAGTGAAACCCAGCCTCATTCATCAATTATATTCATATTAATATAAACAGAACCGACATTGATCAAAAAGCTGAACCTCAGTGAAACCCAGCCTCATTCATCAGTTATATTCATATTAATATAAACAGAACCAACATTGATCAATGAGTTTAACCTCAGTGAAACGCAGCCTCGTTCCTCAATTATATTCATATTAGTATAAACAGATCCAACATTGATCAATGAGTTTAGCCTCAGTGAAACCCAGCCTCATTCCTCAATTATATTCATATTATTATAAACAGAACCAACATTGATCACAAAGCTGAACCTCAGTGAAACCCAGCCTCATTCATCAATTATATACATATTAATATAAACAGAACAAGCATTGACCACAAAGCTGAACCTCAGTGAAACCCAGCCTCATTCATCAATTATATTCATATTAATATAAACAGAACAAACATTGATCACAAAGCTGAACCTCAGTGAAACCCAGCCTCATTCATCAATTTTATTCATATTAATATAAACAGAACCAACATTGATCAATGAGTTTAACCTCAGTGAAACCCAGCCTCATTCATCAATTATATTCATATTATTATAAACAGAACCAACATTGATCAATGAGTTTAAGTTCTTTGAAACACAGCCTCATTCATTAATTATATTCATATAAATATATACAGAACCAACATTGATCACAAAGCTGAACCTCAGTGAAACCAAGCCTCAATCATCAATTATATTCATTTTAATATAGACAGAACCATCATTGATCAATGAGTTTAACCTCAGTGAAACGCAGCCTTATTCCTCAATTATATTCATATTAATATAAACAGAACCAACATTGATCACAAAGCTGAACCTCAGTGAAACCCAGCCTCATTGATCAATTATATACATATTAATATAGACAGAACAAGCATTGACCACAAAGCTGAACCTCAGTGAAACCCAGCCTCATTCATCAATTATATTCATATTAATATAAACAGAACAAACATTGATCCCAAAGCTGAACCTCAGTGAAACCCAGCCTCATTCATCAATTATATTCATATTAATATAAACAGAATCAACATTGATCAATGAGTTTAACCTCAGTGAAACCCAGCCTCATTCCTCAATTATATTCATATTCATATAAACAGAACCAACATTGATCACAAATCTGAACCTCAGTGAAACCCAGCCTCATTCATCAGTTATATTCATATTAATATAAACAGAACCAACATTGATCAATGAGTTTAACCTCAGTGAAACGCAGCCTCATTCCTCAATTATGTTCATATTAATATAAAGAGAACCAACATTGATCACAAAGCTGAACATCAGTGAAACCCAGCCACATTCCACAATTATATTCATATTAATATAAACAGAACCAACATTGAACACAAAGCTGAACCTCAGTGAAACCCAGCCTCATTCATCAATTATATTCATATTTATATAAACAGAACCAACATTGACCACAAAGCTGAATCTCAGTGAAACCCAGCCTCATTCATCAATTATATTCATATTAATATAAACAGAACAAACATTGATCACAAAGCTGAACCTCAGTGAAACCCAGCCTCATTCATCAATTATATTCATATTAATATAAACAGAACCAACATTGATCACAAAGCTGAACCTCAGTGAAACCCAGCCTCATTAATAAATTATATTCATATTAATATAAAAAGAACCAACATTGACCACAAAGCTGAATCTCAGTGAAATCCAGCTTCATTCATCAATTTTATTCATATTAATATAAAAAGAACCAACATTGACCACAAAGCTGAATCTCAGTGAAATCCAGCTTCATTCATCAATTTTATTCATATTAATATAAACAGAACCAACATTGATCACAAAGCTGAATCTCAGTGAAATCCAGCCTCATTCATCAATTTTATTCATATTAATATAAACAGAACCAACATTGATCAATGAGTTTAACCTCAGTGAAACGCAGCCTCATTCCTCAATTATATTCATAGTAATATAAACAGAACAAACATTGATCACAAAGCTGAACCTCAGTGAAACCCAGCCTCATTCATCAATTATATTCATATTAATATAAACAGAACCAACATTGATTAATGAGTTTAACCTCAGTGAAACGCAGCCTCATTCATCAATTATATTCATATTAATATAAACAGAACCAACATTGATCAATGAGTTTAACCTCAGTGAAACGCAGCCTCATTCATCAATTATATTCATATTAATATAAACAGAACCAACATTGATCAATGAGTTTAAGTTCTTTGAAACACAGCCTCATTCATTTATTATATTCATATAAATATATACAGAACCAACATTGATCACAAAGCTGAACCTCAGTGAAACCCAGCCTCATTCATCAATTATATTCATATTAATATAAACAGAACCAACATTGATTAATGAGTTTAACCTCAGTGAAACGCAGCCTCATTCATCAATTATATTCATATTAATATAAACAGAACCAACATTGATCAATGAGTTTAAGTTCTTTGAAACACAGCCTCATTCATTAATTATATTCATATAAATATATACAGAACCAACATTGATCACAAAGCTGAACCTCAGTGAAACCCAGCCTCATTCATCAATTATATTCATATTAATATAAACAGAACCAACATTGATCACAAAGCTGAACCTCAGTGAAACTCAGCCTCATTCATCAATTATATACATATTAATATAAACAGAACAAGCATTGACCACAAAGCTGAACCTCAGTGAGACCCAGCCTCATTCATCAATTATATTCATATTAATATAAACAGAACAAACATTGATCACAAAGCTGAACCTCAGTGAAACCCAGCCTCATTCATCAATTATATTCATATTAATATAAACAGAACCAACATTGATCAATGAGTTTAACCTCAGTGAAACCCAGCCTCATTCCTCAATTATATTCATATTCATATAAACAGAACCAACATTGATCACAAAGCTGAACCTCAGTGAAACCCAGCCTCATTCATCAGTTATATTCATATTAATATAAACAGAACCAACATTGATCAATGAGTTTAACCTCAGTGAAACGCAGCCTCATTCCTCAATTATATTCATAGTAATATAAACAGAACAAACATTGATCACAAAGCTGAACCTCAGTGAAACCCAGCCTCATTCATCAATTATATTCATATTAATATAAACAGAACCAACATTGATCAATGAGTTTAACCTCAGTGAAACGCAGCCTCATTCATTAATTATATTCATATAAATATATACAGAACCAACATTGATCACAAAGCTGAACCTCAGTGAAACCAAGCCTCAATCATCAATTATATTCATTTTAATATAGACAGAACCATCATTGATCAATGAGTTTAACCTCAGTGAAACCCACCTTATTCCGCAAGTATATTCATATTAATATAAACAGAACCAACATTGATCACAAAGCTGAACCTCAGTGAAACTCAGCCTCATTCATCAATTATATACATATTAATATAAACGGAACAAGCATTGACCACAAAGCTGAACCTCAGTGAAACCCAGCCTCATTCATCAATTATATTCATATTAATATAAACGGAACAAGCATTGACCACAAAGCTGAACCTCAGTGAAACCCAGCCTCATTCATCAATTATATTCATATCAATATAAACAGAACAAACATTGATCACAAAGCTGAACCTCAGTGAAACCCAGCCTCATTCATCAATTATATTCATATTAATATAAACAGAACCAACATTGATCAATGAGTTTAACCTCAGTGAAACCCAGCCTCATTCCTCAATTATATTCATATTCATATAAACAGAACCAACATTGATCACAAAGCTGAACCTCAGTGAAACCCAGCCTCATTCATCAGTTATATTCATATTAATATAAACAGAACCAACATTGATCAATGAGTTTAACCTCAGTGAAACGCAGCCTCATTCCTCAATTATATTCATAGTAATATAAACAGAACAAACATTGATCACAAAGCTGAACCTCAGTGAAACCCAGCCTCATTCATCAATTATATTCATATTAATATAAACAGAACCAACATTGATCAATGAGTTTAACCTCAGTGAAACGCAGCCTCATTCCTCAATTATGTTCATATTAATATAAAGAGAACCAACATTGATCACAAAGCTGAACATCAGTGAAACCAAGCCACATTCCTCAATTATTTTCATATTAATATAAACAGAACCAACATTGAACACAAAGCTGAACCTCAGTGAAACCCAGCCTCATTCATCAATTATATTCATATTAATATAAACAGAACCAACATTGACCACAAAGCTGAATCTCAGTGAAACCCAGCCTCATTCATCAATTATATTCATATTAATATAAACAGAACCAATATTGATCACAAAGCTGAATCTCAGTGAAACCCAGCCTCATTCATCAATTATATTCATATTAATATAAACAGAACCAACATTGATCACAAAGCTGAACCTCAGTGAAACCCAGCCTCATTCATAAATTATATTCATATTAATATAAACAGAACCAACATTGATCACAAAGCTGAACCTCAGTGAAACAAAGCCTAATTCATCAATTATATTCATATTAATATAAACAGAACCAATATTGATCAATGAGTTTAACCTCAGTGAAACCCAGCCTCATTCATCAATTATATTCATATTAATATAAAAAGAACCCACATTGACCACAAAGCTGAATCTCAGTGAAATCCAGCTTCATTCATCAATTTTATTCATATTAATATAAACAGAACCAACATTGATCACAAAGCTGACCCTCAGTGAAACCCAGCCTCATTCATCAATTTTATTCATATTAATATAAACAGAACCAACATTGATCAATGAGTTTAACCTCAGTGAAACGCAGCCTCATTCCTCAATTATATTCATATTAATATAAACAGAACCAACATTGATCAATGAATTTAAGTTCTTTGAAACACAGCCTCATTCATTAATTATATTCCTATAAATATATACAGAACCAACATTGATCACAAAGCTGAACCTCAGTGAAACCCAGCCTCATTCATCAATTATATTCATATTAATATAAACAGAACCAACATTGATCAATGAGTTTAACCTCAGTGAAACGCAGCCTTATTCCTCAATTATATTCATATTAATATAAACAGAACCAACATTGATCACAAAGCTGAACCTCAGTGAAACCCAGCCTCATTCATCAATTATATACATATTAATATAAACAGAACAAGCATTGACCACAAAGCTGAATCTCAGTGAAACCCAGCCTCATTCATCAATTATATTCATATTAATATAAACAGAACAAACATTGATCACAAAGCTGAACCTCAGTGAAACCCAGCCTCATTCATCAATTATATTCATATTAATAAAACAGAACCAACATTGATCAATGAGTTTAACCTCAGTGAAACGCAGCCTCATTCCTCAATTATATTCATAGTAATATAAACAGAACAAACATTGATCACAAAGCTGAACCTCAGTGAAACCCAGCCTCATTCATCAATTATATTCATATTAATATAAACAGAACCAACATTGATGAATGAGTTTAACCTCAATGAAACGCAGCCTCATTCCTCAATTATGTTCATATTAATATAAAGAGAACCAACATTGATCACAAAGCTGAACATCAGTGAAACCCAGCCACATTCCTCAATTATATTCATATTAATATAAACAGAACCAACATTGAACACAAAGCTGAACCTCAGTGAAACCCAGCCTCATTCATCAATTATATTCATATTAATATAAACAGAACCAACATTGACCACAAAGCTGAATCTCATTGAAACCCAGCCTCATTCATCAATTATATTCATATTAATATAAACAGAACCAACATTGATCACAAAGCTGAATCTCAGTGAAACCCAGCCTCATACATCAATTATATTCATATTAATATAAACAGAACCAACATTGATCACAAAGCTGAACCTCAGTGAAACCCAGCCTCATTCGTAAATTATATTCATATTAATATAAACAGAACCAACATTGATCACAAAGCTGAACCTCAGTGAAACCAAGCCTAATTCATCAATTATATTCATATTAATATAAACAGAACCAATATTGATCAATGAGTTTAACCTCAGTGAAACCCAGCCTCATTCATCAATTATATTCATATTAATATAAAAAGAACCAACATTGACCACAAAGCTGAATCTCAGTGAAATCCAGCTTCATTCATCAATTTTATTCATATTAATATAAACAGAACCAACATTGATCACAAAGCTGAACCTCAGTGAAACCCAGCCTCATTCATCAATTTTATTCATATTAATATAAACAGAACCAACATTGATCAATGAGTTTAACCTCAGTGAAACGCAGCCTCATTCCTCAGTTATATTCATATTAATATAAACAGAACCAACATTGATCAATGAGTTTAAGTTCTTTGAAACACAGCCTCATTCATTAATTATATTCCTATAAATATATACAGAACCAACATTGATCACAAAGCTGAACCTCATTGAAACCCAGCCTCATTCATCAATTATATTCATATTAATATAAACAGAACAAACATTGATCACAAAGCTGAACCTCAGTGAAACCCAGCCTCATTCATCAATTATATTCATATTAATATAAACAGAACCAACATTGATCAATGAGTTTAACCTCAGTGAAACCCAGCCTCATTCCTCAATTATTTTCATATTCATATAAACAGAACCAACATTGATCACAAAGCTGAACCTCAGTGACACCCAGCCTCATTCATCAGTTATATTCATATTAATATAAACAGAACCAACATTGATCAATGAGTTTAAGTTCTTTGAAACACAGCCTCATTCATTAATTATATTCCTATAAATATATACAGAACCAACATTGATCACAAAGCTGAACCTCAGTGAAACCCAGCCTCATTCATCAATTATATTCATATTAATATAAACAGAACCAACATTGATCACAAAGCTGAACCTCAGTGAAACTCAGCCTCATTCATCAATTATATACATATTAATATAAACTGAACAAGCATTGACCACAAAGCTGAACCTCAGTGAGACCCAGCCTCATTCATCAATTATATTCATATTAATATAAACAGAACAAACATTGATCACAAAGCTGAACCTCAGTGAAACCCAGCCTCATTCATCAATTATATTCATATTAATATAAACAGAACCAACATTGATCAATGAGTTTAACCTCAGTGAAACCCAGCCTCATTCCTCAATTATATTCATATTCATATAAACAGAACCAACATTGATCACAAAGCTGAACCTCAGTGAAACCCAGCCTCATTCATCAGTTATATTCATATTAATATAAACAGAACCAACATTGATCAATGAGTTTAACCTCAGTGAAACGCAGCCTCATTCCTCAATTATATTCATAGTAATATAAACAGAACAAACATTGATCACAAAGCTGAACCTCAGTGAAACCCAGCCTCATTCATCAATTATATTCATATTAATATAAACAGAACCAACATTGATCAATGAGTTTAACCTCAGTGAAACGCAGCCTCATTCCTCAATTATGTTCATATTAATATAAAGAGAACCAACATTGATCACAAAGCTGAACATCAGTGAAACCCAGCCACATTCCTCAATTATATTCATATTAATATAAACAGAACCAACATTGAACACAAAGCTGAACCTCAGTGAAACCCAGCCTCATTCATCAATTATATTCATATTAATATAAACAGAACCAACATTGATCAATGAGTTTAAGTTCTTTGAAACACAGCCTCATTCATTAATTATATTCATATAAATATATACAGAACCAACATTGATCACAAAGCTGAACCTCAGTGAAACCCAGCCTCATTCATCAATTATATTCATATTAATATAAACAGAACCAACATTGATTAATGAGTTTAACCTCAGTGAAACGCAGCCTCATTCCTCAATTATATTCATATAAATATAAACAGAACCAACATTGATCACAAAGCTGAACCTCAGTGAAACCCAGCCTCATTCATCAATTATATACATATTAATAGAAACAGAACAAGCATTGATCAAAAAGCTGAACCTCAGTGAAACCCAGCCTCATTCATCAATTATATTCATATTAATATAAACAGAACCGACATTGATCACAAAGCTGAACCTCAGTGAAACCCAGCCTCATTCATCAATTATATTCATATTATTATAAACAGAACCAACAGTGATCAATGAGTCTAAGTTCTTTGAAACACAGCCTCATTCATTAATTATATTCATATAAATATATACAGAACCAACATTGATCACAAAGCTGAACCTCAGTGAAACCAAGCCTCAATCATCAATTATATTCATTTTAATATAGACAGAACCATCATTGATCAATGAGTTTAACCTCAGTGAAACCCACCTTATTCCGCAAGTATATTCATATTAATATAAACAGAACCAACATTGATCACAAAGCTGAACATCAGTGAAACTCAGCCTCATTCATCAATTATATACATATTAATATAAACGGAACAAGCATTGACCACAAAGCTGAACCTCAGTGAAACCCAGCCTCATTCATCAATTATATTCATATTAATATAAACGGAACAAGCATTGACCACAAAGCTGAACCTCAGTGAAACCCAGCCTCATTCATCAATTATATTCATATCAATATAAACAGAACAAACATTGATCACAAAGCTGAACCTCAGTGAAACCCAGCCTCATTCATCAATTATATTCATATTAATATAAACAGAACCAACATTGATCAATGAGTTTAACCTCAGTGAAACCCAGCCTCATTCCTCAATTATATTCATATTCATATAAACAGAACCAACATTGATCACAAAGCTGAACCTCAGTGAAACCCAGCCTCATTCATCAGTTATATTCATATTAATATAAACAGAACCAACATTGATCAATGAGTTTAACCTCAGTGAAACGCAGCCTCATTCCTCAATTATATTCATAGTAATATAAACAGAACAAACATTGATCACAAAGCTGAACCTCAGTGAAACCCAGCCTCATTCATCAATTATATTCATATTAATATAAACAGAACCAACATTGATCAATGAGTTTAACCTCAGTGAAACGCAGCCTCATTCCTCAATTATGTTCATATTAATATAAAGAGAACCAACATTGATCACAAAGCTGAACATCAGTGAAACCAAGCCACATTCCTCAATTATTTTCATATTAATATAAACAGAACCAACATTGAACACAAAGCTGAACCTCAGTGAAACCCAGCCTCATTCATCAATTATATTCATATTAATATAAACAGAACCAACATTGACCACAAAGCTGAATCTCAGTGAAACCCAGCCTCATTCATCAATTATATTCATATTAATATAAACAGAACCAATATTGATCACAAAGCTGAATCTCAGTGAAACCCAGCCTCATTCATCAATTATATTCATATTAATATAAACAGAACCAACATTGATCACAAAGCTGAACCTCAGTGAAACCCAGCCTCATTCATAAATTATATTCATATTAATATAAACAGAACCAACATTGATCACAAAGCTGAACCTCAGTGAAACAAAGCCTAATTCATCAATTATATTCATATTAATATAAACAGAACCAATATTGATCAATGAGTTTAACCTCAGTGAAACCCAGCCTCATTCATCAATTATATTCATATTAATATAAAAAGAACCCACATTGACCACAAAGCTGAATCTCAGTGAAATCCAGCTTCATTCATCAATTTTATTCATATTAATATAAACAGAACCAACATTGATCACAAAGCTGAACCTCAGTGAAACCCAGCCTCATTCATCAATTTTATTCATATTAATATAAACAGAACCAACATTGATCAATGAGTTTAACCTCAGTGAAACGCAGCCTCATTCCTCAATTATATTCATATTAATATAAACAGAACCAACATTGATCAATGAGTTTAAGTTCTTTGAAACACAGCCTCATTCATTAATTATATTCCTATAAATATATACAGAACCAACATTGATCACAAAGCTGAACCTCAGTGAAACCCAGCCTCATTCATCAATTATATTCATATTAATATAAACAGAACCAACATTGATCAATGAGTTTAACCTCAGTGAAACGCAGCCTTATTCCTCAATTATATTCATATTAATATAAACAGAACCAACATTGATCACAAAGCTGAACCTCAGTGAAACCCAGCCTCATTCATCAATTATATACATATTAATATAAACAGAACAAGCATTGACCACAAAGCTGAATCTCAGTGAAACCCAGCCTCATTCATCAATTATATTCATATTAATATAAACAGAACAAACATTGATCACAAAGCTGAACCTCAGTGAAACCCAGCCTCATTCATCAATTATATTCATATTAATATAAACAGAACCAACATTGATCAATGAGTTTAACCTCAGTGAAACGCAGCCTCATTCCTCAATTATATTCATAGTAATATAAACAGAACAAACATTGATCACAAAGCTGAACCTCAGTGAAACCCAGCCTCATTCATCAATTATATTCATATTAATATAAACAGAACCAACATTGATGAATGAGTTTAACCTCAGTGAAACGCAGCCTCATTCCTCAATTATGTTCATATTAATATAAAGAGAACCAACATTGATCACAAAGCTGAACATCAGTGAAACCCAGCCACATTCCTCAATTATATTCATATTAATATAAACAGAACCAACATTGAACACAAAGCTGAACCTCAGTGAAACCCAGCCTCATTCATCAATTATATTCATATTAATATAAACAGAACCAACATTGATCACAAAGCTGAATCTCAGTGAAACCCAGCCTCATACATCAATTATATTCATATTAATATAAACAGAACCAACATTGATCACAAAGCTGAATCTCAGTGAAACCCAGCCTCATTCATCAATTATATTCATATTAATATAAACAGAACCAATATTGATCACAAAGCTGAATCTCAGTGAAACCCAGCCTCATTCATCAATTATATTCATATTAATATAAACAGAACCATCATTGATCACAAAGCTGAACCTCAGTGAAACCCAGCCTCATTCATAAATTATATTCATATTAATATAAACAGAACCAACATTGATCACAAAGCTGAACCTCAGTGAAACAAAGCCTAATTCATCAATTATATTCATATTAATATAAACAGAACCAATATTGATCAATGAGTTTAACCTCAGTGAAACCCAGCCTCATTCATCAATTATATTCATATTAATATAAAAAGAACCCACATTGACCACAAAGCTGAATCTCAGTGAAATCCAGCTTCATTCATCAATTTTATTCATATTAATATAAACAGAACCAACATTGATCACAAAGCTGAACCTCAGTGAAACCCAGCCTCATTCATCAATTTTATTCATATTAATATAAACAGAACCAACATTGATCAATGAGTTTAACCTCAGTGAAACGCAGCCTCATTCCTCAATTATATTCATATTAATATAAACAGAACCAACATTGATCAATGAGTTTAAGTTCTTTGAAACACAGCCTCATTCATTAATTATATTCCTATAAATATATACAGAACCAACATTGATCACAAAGCTGAACCTCAGTGAAACCCAGCCTCATTCATCAATTATATTCATATTAATATAAACAGAACCAACATTGATCAATGAGTTTAACCTCAGTGAAACGCAGCCTTATTCCTCAATTATATTCATATTAATATAAACAGAACCAACATTGATCACAAAGCTGAACCTCAGTGAAACCCAGCCTCATTCATCAATTATATACATATTAATATAAACAGAACAAGCATTGACCACAAAGCTGAATCTCAGTGAAACCCAGCCTCATTCATCAATTATATTCATATTAATATAAACAGAACAAACATTGATCACAAAGCTGAACCTCAGTGAAACCCAGCCTCATTCATCAATTATATTCATATTAATATAAACAGAACCAACATTGATCAATGAGTTTAACCTCAGTGAAACGCAGCCTCATTCCTCAATTATATTCATAGTAATATAAACAGAACAAACATTGATCACAAAGCTGAACCTCAGTGAAACCCAGCCTCATTCATCAATTATATTCATATTAATATAAACAGAACCAACATTGATGAATGAGTTTAACCTCAGTGAAACGCAGCCTCATTCCTCAATTATGTTCATATTAATATAAAGAGAACCAACATTGATCACAAAGCTGAACATCAGTGAAACCCAGCCACATTCCTCAATTATATTCATATTAATATAAACAGAACCAACATTGAACACAAAGCTGAACCTCAGTGAAACCCAGCCTCATTCATCAATTATATTCATATTAATATAAACAGAACCAACATTGACCACAAAGCTGAATCTCATTGAAACCCAGCCTCATTCATCAATTATATTCATATTAATATAAACAGAACCAACATTGATCACAAAGCTGAATCTCAGTGAAACCCAGCCTCATACATCAATTATATTCATATTAATATAAACAGAACCAACATTGATCACAAAGCTGAACCTCAGTGAAACCCAGCCTCATTCGTAAATTATATTCATATTAATATAAACAGAACCAACATTGATCACAAAGCTGAACCTCAGTGAAACCAAGCCTAATTCATCAATTATATTCATATTAATATAAACAGAACCAATATTGATCAATGAGTTTAACCTCAGTGAAACCCAGCCTCATTCATCAATTATATTCATATTGATATAAAAAGAACCAACATTGATCAATGAGTTTAAGTTCTTTGAAACACAGCCTCATTCATTAATTATATTCCTATAAATATATACAGAACCAACATTGATCACAAAGCTGAACCTCATTGAAACCCAGCCTCATTCATCAATTATATTCATATTAATATAAACAGAACAAACATTGATCACAAAGCTGAACCTCAGTGAAACCCAGCCTCATTCATCAATTATATTCATATTAATATAAACAGAACCAACATTGATCAATGAGTTTAACCTCAGTGAAACCCAGCCTCATTCCTCAATTATTTTCATATTCATATAAACAGAACCAACATTGATCACAAAGCTGAACCTCAGTGACACCCAGCCTCATTCATCAGTTATATTCATATTAATATAAACAGAACCAACATTGATCAATGAGTTTAAGTTCTTTGAAACACAGCCTCATTCATTAATTATATTCCTATAAATATATACAGAACCAACATTGATCACAAAGCTGAACCTCAGTGAAACGCAGCCTCATTCATCAATTATATTCATATTAATATAAACAGAACCAACATTGATCAATGAGTTTAACCTCAGTGAAACGCAGCCTTATTCCTCAATTATATTCATATTAATATAAACAGAACCAACATTGACCACAAAGCTGAATCTCAGTGAAACCCAGCCTCATTCATCAATTATATTCATATTAATATAAACAGAACCAATATTGATCACAAAGCTGAATCTCAGTGAAACCCAGCCTCATTCATCAATTATATTCATATTAATATAAACAGAACCAACATTGATCACAAAGCTGAACCTCAGTGAAACCCAGCCTCATTCATAAATTATATTCATATTAATATAAACAGAACCAACATTGATCACAAAGCTGAACCTCAGTGAAACAAAGCCTAATTCATCAATTATATTCATATTAATATAAACAGAACCAATATTGATCAATGAGTTTAACCTCAGTGAAACCCAGCCTCATTCATCAATTATATTCATATTAATATAAAAAGAACCCACATTGACCACAAAGCTGAATCTCAGTGAAATCCAGCTTCATTCATCAATTTTATTCATATTAATATAAACAGAACCAACATTGATCACAAAGCTGAACCTCAGTGAAACCAAGCCTAATTCATCAATTATATTCATATTAATATAAACAGAACCAATATTGATCAATGAGTTTAACCTCAGTGAAACCCAGCCTCATTCATCAATTATATTCATATTAATATAAAAAGAACCAACATTGATCAATGAGTTTAAGTTCTTTGAAACACAGCCTCATTCATTAATTATATTCCTATAAATATATACAGAACCAACATTGATCACAAAGCTGAACCTCATTGAAACCCAGCCTCATTCATCAATTATATTCATATTAATATAAACAGAACAAACATTGATCACAAAGCTGAACCTCAGTGAAACCCAGCCTCATTCATCAATTATATTCATATTAATATAAACAGAACCAACATTGATCAATGAGTTTAACCTCAGTGAAACCCAGCCTCATTCCTCAATTATTTTCATATTCATATAAACAGAACCAACATTGATCACAAAGCTGAACCTCAGTGACACCCAGCCTCATTCATCAGTTATATTCATATTAATATAAACAGAACCAACATTGATCAATGAGTTTAAGTTCTTTGAAACACAGCCTCATTCATTAATTATATTCCTATAAATATATACAGAACCAACATTGATCACAAAGCTGAACCTCAGTGAAACGCAGCCTCATTCATCAATTATATTCATATTAATATAAACAGAACCAACATTGATCAATGAGTTTAACCTCAGTGAAACGCAGCCTTATTCCTCAATTATATTCATATTAATATAAACAGAACCAACATTGACCACAAAGCTGAATCTCAGTGAAACCCAGCCTCATTCATCAATTATATTCATATTAATATAAACAGAACCAATATTGATCACAAAGCTGAATCTCAGTGAAACCCAGCCTCATTCATCAATTATATTCATATTAATATAAACAGAACCAACATTGATCACAAAGCTGAACCTACGTGAAACCCAGCCTCATTCATCAATTATATTCATATTAATATAAACAGAACCAACATTGATCACAAAGCTGAACCTCAGTGAAACAAAGCCTAATTCATCAATTATATTCATATTAATATAAACAGAACCAATATTGATCAATGAGTTTAACCTCAGTGAAACCCAGCCTCATTCATCAATTATATTCATATTAATATAAAAAGAACCCACATTGACCACAAAGCTGAATCTCAGTGAAATCCAGCTTCATTCATCAATTTTATTCATATTAATATAAACAGAACCAACATTGATCACAAAGCTGAACCTCAGTGAAACCCAGCCTCATTCATCAATTTTATTCATATTAATATAAACAGAACCAACATTGATCAATGAGTTTAACCTCAGTGAAACGCAGCCTCATTCCTCAATTATATTCATATTAATATAAACAGAACCAACATTGATCAATGAGTTTAAGTTCTTTGAAACACAGCCTCATTCATTAATTATATTCCTATAAATATATACAGAACCAACATTGATCACAAAGCTGAACCTCAGTGAAACCCAGCCTCATTCATCAATTATATTCATATTAATATAAACAGAACCAACATTGATCAATGATTTTAACCTCAGTGAAACGCAGCCTTATTCCTCAATTATATTCATATTAATATAAACAGAACCAACATTGATCACAAAGCTGAACCTCAGTGAAACCCAGACTCATTCATCAATTATATACATATTAATATAAACAGAACAAGCATTGACCACAAAGCTGAATCTCAGTGAAACCCAGCCTCATTCATCAATTATATTCATATTAATATAAACAGAACAAACATTGATCACAAAGCTGAACCTCAGTGAAACCCAGCCTCATTCATCAATTATATTCATATTAATATAAACAGAACCAACATTGATCAATGAGTTTAACCTCAGTGAAACGCAGCCTCATTCCTCAATTATATTCATAGTAATATAAACAGAACAAACATTGATCACAAAGCTGAACCTCAGTGAAACCCAGCCTCATTCATCAATTATATTCATATTAATATAAACAGAACCAACATTGATGAATGAGTTTAACCTCAGTGAAACGCAGCCTCATTCCTCAATTATGTTCATATTAATAGAAAGAGAACCAACATTGATCACAAAGCTGAACATCAGTGAAACCCAGCCACATTCCTCAATTATATTCATATTAATATAAACAGAACCAACATTGAACACAAAGCTGAACCTCAGTGAAACCCAGCCTCATTCATCAATTATATTCATATTAATATAAACAGAACCAACATTGACCACAAAGCTGAATCTCATTGAAACCCAGCCTCATTCATCAATTATATTCATATTAATATAAACAGAACCAACATTGATCACAAAGCTGAATCTCAGTGAAACCCAGCCTCATACATCAATTATATTCATATTAATATAAACAGAACCAACATTGATCACAAAGCTGAACCTCAGTGAAACCCAGCCTCATTCGTAAATTATATTCATATTAATATAAACAGAACCAACATTGATCACAAAGCTGAACCTCAGTGAAACCAAGCCTAATTCATCAATTATATTCATATTAATATAAACAGAACCAATATTGATCAATGAGTTTAACCTCAGTGAAACCCAGCCTCATTCATCAATTATATTCATATTAATATAAAAAGAACCAACATTGATCAATGAGTTTAAGTTCTTTGAAACACAGCCTCATTCATTAATTATATTCCTATAAATATATACAGAACCAACATTGATCACAAAGCTGAACCTCATTGAAACCCAGCCTCATTCATCAATTATATTCATATTAATATAAACAGAACAAACATTGATCACAAAGCTGAACCTCAGTGAAACCCAGCCTCATTCATCAATTATATTCATATTAATATAAACAGAACCAACATTGATCAATGAGTTTAACCTCAGTGAAACCCAGCCTCATTCCTCAATTATTTTCATATTCATATAAACAGAACCAACATTGATCACAAAGCTGAACCTCAGTGACACCCAGCCTCATTCATCAGTTATATTCATATTAATATAAACAGAACCAACATTGATCAATGAGTTTAAGTTCTTTGAAACACAGCCTCATTCATTAATTATATTCCTATAAATATATACAGAACCAACATTGATCACAAAGCTGAACCTCAGTGAAACGCAGCCTCATTCATCAATTATATTCATATTAATATAAAAAGAACCAACATTGATCAATGAGTTTAACCTCAGTGAAACGCAGCCTTATTCCTCAATTATATTCATATTAATATAAACAGAACCAACATTGATCACAAAGCTGAACCTCAGTGAAACCCAGCCTCATTCATCAATTATATACATATTAATATAAACAGAACAAGCATTGACCACAAAGCTGAATCTCAGTGAAACCCAGCCTCATTCATCAATTATATTCATATTAATATAAACAGAACAAACATTGATCACAAAGCTGAACCTCAGTGAAACCCAGCCTCATTCATCAATTATATTCATATTAATATAAACAGAACCAACATTGATCAATGAGTTTCACCTCAGTGAAACCCAGCCTCATTCCTCAATTATTTTCATATTCATATAAACAGAACCAACATTGATCACAAAGCTGAACCTCAGTGACACCCAGCCTCATTCATAAGTTATATTCATATTAATATAAACAGAACCAACATTGATCAATGAATTTAACCTCAGTGAAACGCAGCCTCATTCCTCAATTATATTCATAGTAATATAAACAGAACAAACATTGATCACAAAGCTGAACCTCAGTGAAACGCAGCCTCATTCATCAATTATATTCATATTAATATAAACAGAACCAACATTGATCAATGAGTTTAACCTCAGTGAAACGCAGCCTCATTCCTCAATTATGTTCATATTAAAATAAAGAGAACCAACATTGATCACAAAGCTGAACATCAGTGAAACCCAGCCGCATTCCTCAATATATTCATATTAATATAAACAGAACCAACATTGAAGACAAAGCTGAACCTCAGTGAAACCCAGCCTCATTCATCAATTATATTCATATTTATATAAACAGAACCAACATTGACCACAAAGCTGAATCTCAGTGAAACCCAGCCTCATTCATCAATTATATTCATATTAATATAAACAGAACAAACATTGATCACAAAGCTGAACCTCAGTGAAACCCAGCCTCATTCATCAATTATATTCATATTAATATAAACAGAACCAACATTGATCACAAAGCTGAACCTCAGTGAAACCCAGCCTCATTAATAAATTATATTCATATTAATATAAACAGAACCAACATTGATCACAAAGCTGAACCTCAGTGAAACCAAGCCTAATTCATCAATTATATTCATATTAATATAAACAGAACCAATATTGATCAATGAGTTTAACCTCAGTGAAACCCAGCCTCATTCATCAATTATATTCATATTAATATAAAAAGAACCAACATTGACCACAAAGCTGAATCTCAGTGAAATCCAGCTTCATTCATCAATTTTATTCATATTAATATAAACAGAACCAACATTGATCACAAAGCTGAACCTCAGTGAAACCCAGCCTCATTCATCAATTTTATTCATATTAATATAAACAGAACCAACATTGATCAATGAGTTTAACCTCAGTGAAACGCAGCCTCATTCCTCAATTATATTCATAGTAATATAAACAGAACAAACATTGATCACAAAGCTGAACCTCAGTGAAACCCAGCCTCATTCATCAATTATATTCATATTAATATAAACAGAACCAACATTGATTAATGAGTTTAACCTCAGTGAAACGCAGCCTCATTCATCAATTATATTCATATTAATATAAACAGAACCAACATTGATCAATGAGTTTAACCTCAGTGAAACGCAGCCTCATTCATCAATTATATTCATATTAATATAAACAGAACCAACATTGATCAATGAGTTTAAGTTCTTTGAAACACAGCCTCATTCATTTATTATATTCATATAAATATATACAGAACCAACATTGATCACAAAGCTGAACCTCAGTGAAACCCAGCCTCATTCATCAATTATATTCATATTAATATAAACAGAACCAACATTGATTAATGAGTTTAACCTCAGTGAAACGCAGCCTCATTCATCAATTATATTCATATTAATATAAACAGAACCAACATTGATCAATGAGTTTAAGTTCTTTGAAACACAGCCTCATTCATTAATTATATTCATATAAATATATACAGAACCAACATTGATCACAAAGCTGAACCTCAGTGAAACCCAGCCTCATTCATCAATTATATTCATATTAATATAAACAGAACCAACATTGATCACAAAGCTGAACCTCAGTGAAACTCAGCCTCATTCATCAATTATATACATATTAATATAAACAGAACAAGCATTGACCACAAAGCTGAACCTCAGTGAGACCCAGCCTCATTCATCAATAATATTCATATTAATATAAACAGAACCAACATTGATCAATGAGTTTAACCTCAGTGAAACCCAGCCTCATTCCTCAATTATATTCATATTCATATAAACAGAACCAACATTGATCACAAAGCTGAACCTCAGTGAAACCCAGCCTCATTCATCAGTTATATTCATATTAATATAAACAGAACCAACATTGATCAATGAGTTTAACCTCAGTGAAACCCAGCCTCATTCCTCAATTATATTCATATTCATATAAACAGAACCAACATTGATCACAAAGCTGAACCTCAGTGAAACCCAGCCTCATTCATCAGTTATATTCATATTAATATAAACAGAACCAACATTGATCAATGAGTTTAACCTCAGTGAAACCCAGCCTCATTCCTCAATTATATTCATATTCATATAAACAGAACCAACATTGATCACAAAGCTGAACCTCAGTGAAACCCAGCCTCATTCATCAGTTATATTCATATTAATATAAACAGAACCAACATTGATCAATGAGTTTAACCTCAGTGAAACGCAGCCTCATTCCTCAATTATATTCATAGTAATATAAACAGAACAAACATTGATCACAAAGCTGAACCTCAGTGAAACCCAGCCTCATTCATCAATTATATTCATATTAATATAAACAGAACCAACATTGATCACAAAGCTGAACCTCAGTGAAACTCAGCCTCATTCATCAATTATATACATATTAATATAAACAGAACAAGCATTGACCACAAAGCTGAACCTCAGTGAGACCCAGCCTCATTCATCAATTATATTCATATTAATATAAACAGAACCAACATTGATCAATGAGTTTAACCTCAGTGAAACCCAGCCTCATTCCTCAATTATATTCATATTCATATAAACAGAACCAACATTGATCACAAAGCTGAACCTCAGTGAAACCCAGCCTCATTCATCAGTTATATTCATATTAATATAAACAGAACCAACATTGATCAATGAGTTTAACCTCAGTGAAACGCAGCCTCATTCCTCAATTATATTCATAGTAATATAAACAGAACAAACATTGATCACAAAGCTGAACCTCAGTGAAACCCAGCCTCATTCATCAATTATATTCATATTAATATAAACAGAACCAACATTGATCACAAAGCTGAACCTCAGTGAAACTCAGCCTCATTCATCAATTATATACATATTAATATAAACAGAACAAGCATTGACCACAAAGCTGAACCTCAGTGAGACCCAGCCTCATTCATCAATTATATTCATATTAATATAAACAGAACAAACATTGATCACAAAGCTGAACCTCAGTGAAACCCAGCCTCATTCATCAATTATATTCATATTAATATAAACAGAACCAACATTGATCAATGAGTTTAACCTCAGTGAAACCCAGCCTCATTCCTCAATTATATTCATATTCATATAAACAGAACCAACATTGATCACAAAGCTGAACCTCAGTGAAACCCAGCCTCATTCATCAGTTATATTCATATTAATATAAACAGAACCAACATTGATCAATGAGTTTAACCTCAGTGAAACGCAGCCTCATTCCTCAATTATATTCATAGTAATATAAACAGAACAAACATTGATCACAAAGCTGAACCTCAGTGAAACCCAGCCTCATTCATCAATTATATTCATATTAATATAAACAGAACCAACATTGATCAATGAGTTTAACCTCAGTGAAACGCAGCCTCATTCCTCAATTATGTTCATATTAATATAAAGAGAACCAACATTGATCACAAAGCTGAACATCAGTGAAACCCAGCCACATTCCTCAATTATATTCATATTAATATAAACAGAACCAACATTGAACACATAGCTGAACCTCAGTGAAACCCAGCCTCATTCATCAATTATATTCATATTAATATAAACAGAACCAACATTGATCAATGAGTTTAAGTTCTTTGAAACACATCCTCATTCATTAATTATATTCATATAAATATATACAGAACCAACATTGATCACAAAGCTGAACCTCAGTGAAACCCAGCCTCATTCATCAATTATATTCATATTAATATAAACAGAACCAACATTGATTAATGAGTTTAACCTCAGTGAAACGCAGCCTCATTCCTCAATTATATTCATATAAATATAAACAGAACCAACATTGATCACAAAGCTGAACCTCAGTGAAACCCAGCCTCATTCATCAATTATATTCATATTATTATAAACAGAACCAACAGTGATCAATGAGTTTAAGTTCTTTGAAACACAGCCTCATTCATTAATTATATTCATATAAATATATACAGAACCAACATTGATCACAAAGCTGAACCTCAGTGAAACCAAGCCTCAATCATCAATTATATTCATTTTAATATAGACAGAACCATCATTGATCAATGAGTTTAACCTCAGTGAAACCCACCTTATTCCGCAAGTATATTCATATTAATATAAACAGAACCAACATTGATCACAAAGCTGAACCTCAGTGAAACTCAGCCTCATTCATCAATTATATACATATTAATATAAACGGAACAAGCATTGACCACAAAGCTGAACCTCAGTGAAACCCAGCCTCATTCATCAATTATATTCATATTAATATAAACGGAACAAGCATTGACCACAAAGCTGAACCTCAGTGAAACCCAGCCTCATTAATCAATTATATTCATATCAATATAAACAGAACAAACATTGATCACAAAGCTGAACCTCAGTGAAACCCAGCCTCATTCATCAATTATATTCATATTAATATAAACAGAACCAACATTGATCAATGAGTTTAACCTCAGTGAAACCCAGCCTCATTCCTCAATTATATTCATATTCATATAAACAGAACCAACATTGATCACAAAGCTGAACCTCAGTGAAACCCAGCCTCATTCATCAGTTATATTCATATTAATATAAACAGAACCAACATTGATCAATGAGTTTAACCTCAGTGAAACGCAGCCTCATTCCTCAATTATATTCATAGTAATATAAACAGAACAAACATTGATCACAAAGCTGAACCTCAGTGAAACCCAGCCTCATTCATCAATTATATTCATATTAATATAAACAGAACCAACATTGATCAATGAGTTTAACCTCAGTGAAACGCAGCCTCATTCCTCAATTATGTTCATATTAATATAAAGAGAACCAACATTGATCACAAAGCTGAACATCAGTGAAACCAAGCCACATTCCTCAATTATTTTCATATTAATATAAACAGAACCAACATTGAACACAAAGCTGAACCTCAGTGAAACCCAGCCTCATTCATCAATTATATTCATATTAATATAAACAGAACCAACATTGACCACCAAGCTGAATCTCAGTGAAACCCAGCCTCATTCATCAATTATATTCATATTAATATAAACAGAACCAATATTGATCACAAAGCTGAATCTCAGTGAAACCCAGCCTCATTCATCAATTATATTCATATTAATATAAACAGAACCAACATTGATCACAAAGCTGAACCTCAGTGAAACCCAGCCTCATTCATAAATTATATTCATATTAATATAAACAGAACCAACATTGATCACAAAGCTGAACCTCAGTGAAACAAAGCCTAATTCATCAATTATATTCATATTAATATAAACAGAACCAATATTGATCAATGAGTTTAACCTCAGTGAAACCCAGCCTCATTCATCAATTATATTCATATTAATATAAAAAGAACCCACATTGACCACAAAGCTGAATCTCAGTGAAATCCAGCTTCATTCATCAATTTTATTCATATTAATATAAACAGAACCAACATTGATCACAAAGCTGAACCTCAGTGAAACCCAGCCTCATTCATCAATTTTATTCATATTAATATAAACAGAACCAACATTGATCAATGAGTTTAACCTCAGTGAAACGCAGCCTCATTCCTCAATTATATTCATATTAATATAAACAGAACCAACATTGATCAATGAGTTTAAGTTCTTTGAAACACAGCCTCATTCATTAATTATATTCCTATAAATATATACAGAACCAACATTGATCACAAAGCTGAACCTCAGTGAAACCCAGCCTCATTCATCAATTATATTCATATTAATATAAACAGAACCAACATTGATCAATGAGTTTAACCTCAGTGAAACGCAGCCTTATTCCTCAATTATATTCATATTAATATAAACAGAACAAACATTGATCACAAAGCTGAACCTCAGTGAAACCCAGCCTCATTCATCAATTATATACATATTAATAGAAACAGAACAAGCATTGACCACAAAGCTGAATCTCAGTGAAACCCAGCCTCATTCATCAATTATATTCATATTAATATAAACAGAACAAACATTGATCACAAAGCTGAACCTCAGTGAAACCCAGCCTCATTCATCAATTATATTCATATTAATATAAACAGAACCAACATTGATCAATGAGTTTAACCTCAGTGAAACGCAGCCTCATTCCTCAATTATATTCATAGTAATATAAACAGAACAAACATTGATCACAAAGCTGAACCTCAGTGAAACCCAGCCTCATTCATCAATTATATTCATATTAATATAAACAGAACCAACATTGATGAATGAGTTTAACCTCAGTGAAACGCAGCCTCATTCCTCAATTATGTTCATATTAATATAAAGAGAACCAACATTGATCACAAAGCTGAACATCAGTGAAACCCAGCCACATTCCTCAATTATATTCATATTAATATAAACAGAACCAACATTGAACACAAAGCTGAACCTCAGTGAAACCCAGCCTCATTCATCAATTATATTCATATTAATATAAACAGAACCAACATTGACCACAAAGCTGAAGCTCATTGAAACCCAGCCTCATTCATCAATTATATTCATATTAATATAAACAGAACCAACATTGATCACAAAGCTGAATCTCAGTGAAACCCAGCCTCATACATCAATTATATTCATATTAATATAAACAGAACCAACATTGATCACAAAGCTGAACCTCAGTGAAACCCAGCCTCATTCATCAGTTATATTCATATTAATATAAACAGAACCAACATTGACCACAAAGCTGAAGCTCATTGAAACCCAGCCTCATTCATCAATTATATTCATATTAATATAAACAGAACAAACATTGATCACAAAGCTGAACCTCAGTGAAACCCAGCCTCATTCATCAATTATATTCATATTAATATAAACAGAACCAACATTGATGAATGAGTTTAACCTCAGTGAAACGCAGCCTCATTCCTCAATTATGTTCATATTAATATAAAGAGAACCAACATTGATCACAAAGCTGAACATCAGTGAAACCCAGCCACATTCCTCAATTATATTCATATTAATATAAACAGAACCAACATTGAACACAAAGCTGAACCTCAGTGAAACCCAGCCTCATTCATCAATTATATTCATATTAATATAAACAGAACCAACATTGACCACAAAGCTGAAGCTCATTGAAACCCAGCCTCATTCATCAATTATATTCATATTAATATAAACAGAACCAACATTGATCACAAAGCTGAATCTCAGTGAAACCCAGCCTCATACATCAATTATATTCATATTAATATAAACAGAACCAACATTGATCACAAAGCTGAACCTCAGTGAAACCCAGCCTCATTCGTAAATTATATTCATATTAATATAAACAGAACCAACATTGATCACAAAGCTGAACCTCAGTGAAACCAAGCCTAATTCATCAATTATATTCATATTAATATAAACAGAACCAATATTGATCAATGAGTTTAACCTCAGTGAAACCCAGCCTCATTCATCAATTATATTCATATTAATATAAAAAGAACCAACATTGACCACAAAGCTGAATCTCAGTGAAATCCAGCTTCATTCATCAATTTTATTCATATTAATATAAACAGAACCAACATTGATCACAAAGCTGAACCTCAGTGAAACCCAGCCTCATTCATCAATTTTATTCATATTAATATAAACAGAACCAACATTGATCAATGAGTTTAACCTCAGTGAAACGCAGCCTCATTCCTCAATTATATTCATATTAATATAAACAGAACCAACATTGATCAATGAGTTTAAGTTCTTTGAAACACAGCCTCATTCATTAATTATATTCCTATAAATATATACAGAACCAACATTGATCACAAAGCTGAACCTCAGTGAAACCCAGCCTCATTCATCAATTATATACATATTAATATAAACAGAACAAGCATTGACCACAAAGCTGAATCTCAGTGAAACCCAGCCTCATTCATCAATTATATTCATATTAATATAAACAGAACAAACATTGATCACAAAGCTGAACCTCAGTGAAACCCAGCCTCATTCATCAATTATATTCATATTAATATAAACAGAACCAACATTGATCAATGAGTTTAACCTCAGTGAAACCCAGCCTCATTCCTCAATTATTTTCATATTCATATAAACAGAACCAACATTGATCACAAAGCTGAACCTCAGTGACACCCAGCCTCATTCATCAGTTATATTCATATTAATATAAACAGAACCAACATTGATCAATGAGTTTAAGTTCTTTGAAACACAGCCTCATTCATTAATTATATTCCTATAAATATATACAGAACCAACATTGATCACAAAGCTGAACCTCAGTGAAACGCAGCCTCATTCATCAATTATATTCATATTAATATAAACAGAACCAACATTGATCAATGAGTTTAACCTCAGTGAAACCCAGCCTCATTCCTCAATTATTTTCATATTCATATAAACAGAACCAACATTGATCACAAAGCTGAACCTCAGTGACACCCAGCCTCATTCATCAGTTATATTCATATTAATATAAACAGAACCAACATTGATCAATGAGTTTAAGTTCTTTGAAACACAGCCTCATTCATTAATTATATTCCTATAAATATATACAGAACCAACATTGATCACAAAGCTGAACCTCAGTGAAACGCAGCCTCATTCATCAATTATATACATATTAATATAAACGGAACAAGCATTGACCACAAAGCTGAACCTCAGTGAAACCCAGCCTCATTCATCAATTATATTCATATTAATATAAACGGAACAAGCATTGACCACAAAGCTGAACCTCAGTGAAACCCAGCCTCATTAATCAATTATATTCATATCAATATAAACAGAACAAACATTGATCACAAAGCTGAACCTCAGTGAAACCCAGCCTCATTCATCAATTATATTCATATTAATATAAACAGAACCAACATTGATCAATGAGTTTAACCTCAGTGAAACCCAGCCTCATTCCTCAATTATATTCATATTCATATAAACAGAACCAACATTGATCACAAAGCTGAACCTCAGTGAAACCCAGCCTCATTCATCAGTTATATTCATATTAATATAAACAGAACCAACATTGATCAATGAGTTTAACCTCAGTGAAACGCAGCCTCATTCCTCAATTATATTCATAGTAATATAAACAGAACAAACATTGATCACAAAGCTGAACCTCAGTGAAACCCAGCCTCATTCATCAATTATATTCATATTAATATAAACAGAACCAACATTGATCAATGAGTTTAACCTCAGTGAAACGCAGCCTCATTCCTCAATTATGTTCATATTAATATAAAGAGAACCAACATTGATCACAAAGCTGAACATCAGTGAAACCAAGCCACATTCCTCAATTATTTTCATATTAATATAAACAGAACCAACATTGAACACAAAGCTGAACCTCAGTGAAACCCAGCCTCATTCATCAATTATATTCATATTAATATAAACAGAACCAACATTGACCACCAAGCTGAATCTCAGTGAAACCCAGCCTCATTCATCAATTATATTCATATTAATATAAACAGAACCAATATTGATCACAAAGCTGAATCTCAGTGAAACCCAGCCTCATTCATCAATTATATTCATATTAATATAAACAGAACCAACATTGATCACAAAGCTGAACCTCAGTGAAACCCAGCCTCATTCATAAATTATATTCATATTAATATAAACAGAACCAACATTGATCACAAAGCTGAACCTCAGTGAAACAAAGCCTAATTCATCAATTATATTCATATTAATATAAACAGAACCAATATTGATCAATGAGTTTAACCTCAGTGAAACCCAGCCTCATTCATCAATTATATTCATATTAATATAAAAAGAACCCACATTGACCACAAAGCTGAATCTCAGTGAAATCCAGCTTCATTCATCAATTTTATTCATATTAATATAAACAGAACCAACATTGATCACAAAGCTGAACCTCAGTGAAACCCAGCCTCATTCATCAATTTTATTCATATTAATATAAACAGAACCAACATTGATCAATGAGTTTAACCTCAGTGAAACGCAGCCTCATTCCTCAATTATATTCATATTAATATAAACAGAACCAACATTGATCAATGAGTTTAAGTTCTTTGAAACACAGCCTCATTCATTAATTATATTCCTATAAATATATACAGAACCAACATTGATCACAAAACTGAACCTCAGTGAAACCCAGCCTCATTCATCAATTATATTCATATTAATATAAACAGAACCAACATTGATCAATGAGTTTAACCTCAGTGAAACGCAGCCTTATTCCTCAATTATATTCATATTAATATAAACAGAACAAACATTGATCACAAAGCTGAACCTCAGTGAAACCCAGCCTCATTCATCAATTATATACATATTAATAGAAACAGAACAAGCATTGACCACAAAGCTGAATCTCAGTGAAACCCAGCCTCATTCATCAATTATATTCATATTAATATAAACAGAACAAACATTGATCACAAAGCTGAACCTCAGTGAAACCCAGCCTCATTCATCAATTATATTCATATTAATATAAACAGAACCAACATTGATCAATGAGTTTAACCTCAGTGAAACGCAGCCTCATTCCTCAATTATATTCATAGTAATATAAACAGAACAAACATTGATCACAAAGCTGAACCTCAGTGAAACCCAGCCTCATTCATCAATTATATTCATATTAATATAAACAGAACCAACATTGATGAATGAGTTTAACCTCAGTGAAACGCAGCCTCATTCCTCAATTATGTTCATATTAATATAAAGAGAACCAACATTGATCACAAAGCTGAACATCAGTGAAACCCAGCCACATTCCTCAATTATATTCATATTAATATAAACAGAACCAACATTGAACACAAAGCTGAACCTCAGTGAAACCCAGCCTCATTCATCAATTATATTCATATTAATATAAACAGAACCAACATTGACCACAAAGCTGAAGCTCATTGAAACCCAGCCTCATTCATCAATTATATTCATATTAATATAAACAGAACCAACATTGATCACAAAGCTGAATCTCAGTGAAACCCAGCCTCATACATCAATTATATTCATATTAATATAAACAGAACCAACATTGATCACAAAGCTGAACCTCAGTGAAACCCAGCCTCATTCATCAGTTATATTCATATTAATATAAACAGAACCAACATTGACCACAAAGCTGAAGCTCATTGAAACCCAGCCTCATTCATCAATTATATTCATATTAATATAAACAGAACAAACATTGATCACAAAGCTGAACCTCAGTGAAACCCAGCCTCATTCATCAATTATATTCATATTAATATAAACAGAACCAACATTGATGAATGAGTTTAACCTCAGTGAAACGCAGCCTCATTCCTCAATTATGTTCATATTAATATAAAGAGAACCAACATTGATCACAAAGCTGAACATCAGTGAAACCCAGCCACATTCCTCAATTATATTCATATTAATATAAACAGAACCAACATTGAACACAAAGCTGAACCTCAGTGAAACCCAGCCTCATTCATCAATTATATTCATATTAATATAAACAGAACCAACATTGACCACAAAGCTGAAGCTCATTGAAACCCAGCCTCATTCATCAATTATATTCATATTAATATAAACAGAACCAACATTGATCACAAAGCTGAATCTCAGTGAAACCCAGCCTCATACATCAATTATATTCATATTAATATAAACAGAACCAACATTGATCACAAAGCTGAACCTCAGTGAAACCCAGCCTCATTCGTAAATTATATTCATATTAATATAAACAGAACCAACATTGATCACAAAGCTGAACCTCAGTGAAACCAAGCCTAATTCATCAATTATATTCATATTAATATAAACAGAACCAATATTGATCAATGAGTTTAACCTCAGTGAAACCCAGCCTCATTCATCAATTATATTCATATTAATATAAAAAGAACCAACATTGACCACAAAGCTGAATCTCAGTGAAATCCAGCTTCATTCATCAATTTTATTCATATTAATATAAACAGAACCAACATTGATCACAAAGCTGAACCTCAGTGAAACCCAGCCTCATTCATCAATTTTATTCATATTAATATAAACAGAACCAACATTGATCAATGAGTTTAACCTCAGTGAAACGCAGCCTCATTCCTCAATTATATTCATATTAATATAAACAGAACCAACATTGATCAATGAGTTTAAGTTCTTTGAAACACAGCCTCATTCATTAATTATATTCCTATAAATATATACAGAACCAACATTGATCACAAAGCTGAACCTCAGTGAAACCCAGCCTCATTCATCAATTGTATTCATATTAATATAAACAGAAAAAACATTGATCAATGAGTTTAACCTCAGTGAAACGCAGCCTTATTCCTCAATTATATTCATATTAATATAAACAGAACCAACATTGATCACAAAGCTGAACCTCAGTGAAACCCAGCCTCATTCATCAATTATATACATATTAATATAAACAGAACAAGCATTGACCACAAAGCTGAATCTCAGTGAAACCCAGCCTCATTCATCAATTATATTCATATTAATATAAACAGAACAAACATTGATCACAAAGCTGAACCTCAGTGAAACCCAGCCTCATTCATCAATTATATTCATATTAATATAAACAGAACCAACATTGATCAATGAGTTTAACCTCAGTGAAACCCAGCCTCATTCCTCAATTATTTTCATATTCATATAAACAGAACCAACATTGATCACAAAGCTGAACCTCAGTGACACCCAGCCTCATTCATCAGTTATATTCATATTAATATAAACAGAACCAACATTGATCAATGAGTTTAAGTTCTTTGAAACACAGCCTCATTCATTAATTATATTCCTATAAATATATACAGAACCAACATTGATCACAAAGCTGAACCTCAGTGAAACGCAGCCTCATTCATCAATTATATTCATATTAATATAAACAGAACCAACATTGATCAATGAGTTTAACCTCAGTGAAACCCAGCCTCATTCCTCAATTATTTTCATATTCATATAAACAGAACCAACATTGATCACAAAGCTGAACCTCAGTGACACCCAGCCTCATTCATCAGTTATATTCATATTAATATAAACAGAACCAACATTGATCAATGAGTTTAAGTTCTTTGAAACACAGCCTCATTCATTAATTATATTCCTATAAATATATACAGAACCAACATTGATCACAAAGCTGAACCTCAGTGAAACGCAGCCTCATTCATCAATTATATTCATATAAATATTTACAGAACCAACATTGATCAATGAGTTTAACCTCAGTGAAACACAGCCTCATTCCTCAATTATGTTCATATTAATATAAAGAGAACCAACATTGATCACAAAGCTGAACATCAGTGAAACCCAGCCACATTCCTCAATTATATTCATATTAATATAAACAGAACCAACATTGAACACAAAGCTGAACCTCAGTGAAACCCAGCCTCATTCATCAATTATATTCATACTAATATAAACAGAACCAACATTGACAACAAAGCTGAATCTCAGTGAAACCCAGCCTCATTCATCAATTATATTCATATTAATATAAACAGAACCAACATTGATCACAAAGCTGAATCTCAGTGAAACCCAGCCTCATTCATCAATTATATTCATATTAATATAAACAGAACCAACATTGATCAATGAGTTTAACCTCAGTGAAACCCAGCCTCATTCCTCAATTATTTTCATATTCATATAAACAGAACCAACATTGATCACAAAGCTGAACCTCAGTGACACCCAGCCTCATTCATAAGTTATATTCATATTAATATAAACAGAACCAACATTGATCAATGAATTTAACCTCAGTGAAACGCAGCCTCATTCCTCAATTATATTCATAGTAATATAAACAGAACAAACATTGATCACAAAGCTGAACCTCAGTGAAACGCAGCCTCATTCATCAATTATATACATATTAATATAAACAGAACCAACATTGATCAATGAGTTTAACCTCAGTGAAACGCAGCCTCATTCCTCAATTATGTTCATATTAATATAAAGAGAACCAACATTGATCACAAAGCTGAACATCAGTGAAACCCAGCCGCATTCCTCAATATATTCATATTAATATAAACAGAACCAACATTGAAGACAAAGCTGAACCTCAGTGAAACCCAGCCTCATTCATCAATTATATTCATATTTATATAAACAGAACCAACATTGACCACAAAGCTGAATCTCAGTGAAACACAGCCTCATTCATCAATTATATTCATATTAATATAAACAGAACAAACATTGATCACAAAGCTGAACCTCAGTGAAACGCAGCCTCGTTCCTCAATTATATTTATATTAGTATAAACAGAACCAACATTGATCAATGAGTTTAGCCTCAGTGAAACCCAGCCTCATTCCTCAATTATATTCATATTAATATAAAAAGAACCAACATTGATCACAAAGCTGAACCTCAGTGAAACCCAGCCTCATTCATCAATTATATACATATTAATATAAACAGAACAAGCATTGACCACAAAGCTGAACCTCAGTGAAACCCAGCCTCATTAATCAATTATATTCATATTAATATAAACAGAACAAACATTGATCACAAAGCTGAACCTCAGTGAAACCCAGCCTCATTCATCAATTATATTCATATTAATATAAACAGAACCAACATTGATCAATGAGTTTAACCTCAGTGAAACGCAGCCTCATTCATCAATTATATTCATATTATTATAAACAGAAACAACATTGATCAATGAGTTTAAGTTCTTTGAAACACAGCCTCATTCATTAATTATATTCATATAAATATATACAGAACCAACATTGATCACAAAGCTGAACCTCAGTGAAACCAAGCCTCAATCATCAATTATATTCATTTTAATATAGACAGAACCATCATTGATCAATGAGTTTAACCTCAGTGAAACGCAGCCTTATTCCTCAATTATATTCATATTAATATAAACAGAACCAACATTGATCACAAAGCTGAACCTCAGTGAAACCCAGCCTCATTCATCAATTATATACATATAAATATAAACAGAACAAGCATTGATCACAAAGCTGAACCTCAGTGAAACCAAGCCTCAATCATCAATTATATTCATTTTAATATAGACAGAACCATCATTGATCAATGAGTTTAACCTCAGTGAAACGCAGCCTTATTCCTCAATTATATTCATATTAATATAAACAGAACAAACATTGATCACAAAGCTGAACCTCAGTGAAACCCAGCCTCATTCATCAATTATATTCATATTAATATAAACAGAACCAACATTGATCAATGAGTTTAACCTCAGTGAAACCCAGCCTCATTCATCAATTATATTCATATTCATATAAACAGAACCAACATTGATCACAAAGCTGAACCTCAGTGAAACCCAGCCTCATTCCTCAATTATATTCATATTCATATAAACAGAACCAACATTGATCACAAAGCTGAACCTCAGTGAAACCCAGCCTCATTCATCAGTTATATTCATATTAATATAAACAGAACCAACATTGATCAATGAGTTTAACCTCAGTGAAACGCAGCCTCATTCCTCAATTATATTCATAGTAATATAAACAGAACAAACATTGATCACAAAGCTGAACCTCAGTGAAACCCAGCCTCATTCATCAATTATATTCATATTAATATAAACAGAACCAACATTGATCAATGAGTTTAACCTCAGTGAAACGCAGCCTCATTCCTCAATTATGTTCATATTAATATAAAGAGAACCAACATTGATCACAAAGCTGAACATCAGTGAAACCCAGCCACATTCCTCAATTATATTCATATTAATATAAACAGAACCAACATTGAACACAAAGCTGTACCTCAGTGAAACCCAGTCTCATTCATCAATTATATTCATATTAATATAAACAGAACCAACATTGACCACAAAGCTGAATCTCAGTGAAACCCAGCCTCATTCATCAATTATATTCATATTAATATAAACAGAACCAACATTGATCACAAAGCTGAATCTCAGTGAAACCCAGCCTCATTCATCAATTATATTCATATTAATATAAACAGAACCAACATTGATCACAAAGCTGAACCTCAGTGAAACCCAGCCTCATTCATCAATTATATTCATATTAATATAAACAGAACCAACATTGATCACAAAGCTGAACCTCAGTGAAACCCAGCCTAATTCATCAATTATATTCATATTAATATAAACAGAACCAATATTGATCAATGAGTTTAACCTCAGTGAAACCCAGCCTCATTCATCAATTATATTCATATTAATATAAAAAGAACCAACATTGACCACAAAGCTGAATCTCAGTGAAACCCAGCCTCATTCATCAATTTTATTCATATTAATATAAACAGAACCAACATTGATCAATGAGTTTAACCTCAGTGAAACGCAGCCTCATTCCTCAATTATATTCATATTAATATAAACAGAACCAACATTGATCAATGAGTTTAAGTTCTTTGAAACACAGCCTCATTCATTTATTATATTCATATAAATATATACAGAACCAACATTGATCACAAAGCTGAACCTCAGTGAAACCCAGCCTCATTCATCAATTATATTCATATTAATATAAACAGAACCAACATTGATTAATGAGTTTAACCTCAGTGAAACGCAGCCTCATTCCTCAATTATATTCATATAAATATAAACAGAACCAACATTGATCACAAAGCTGAACCTCAGTGAAACCCAGCCTCATTCATCAATTATATACATATTAATATAAACAGAACAAGCATTGACCACAAAGCTGAACCTCAGTGAAACCCAGCCTTATTCATCAATTATATTCATATTAATATAAACAGAACCAACATTGATCACAAAGCTGAATCTCAGTGAAACCCAGCCTCATTCATCAATTATATTCATATTAATATAAACAGAACCAACATTGATCACAAAGCTGAACCTCAGTGAAACCCAGCCTCATTCATCCATTATATTCATATTAATATAAACAGAACCAACATTGATCACAAAGCTGAACCTCAGTGAAACCCAGCCTAATTCATCAATTATATTCATATTAATATAAACAGAACCAATATTGACCAATGAGTATATTAATATGAATATAATTGATAAATGAGGCTGGGTTTCACTGAGGTTCAGCTTTGTGATCAATGTTTGTTCTGTTTATATTACTATGAATATAATTGAGGAATGAGGCTGCGTTTCACTGAGGTTAAACTCATTGATCAATGTTGGTTCTGTTTATATGAATATGAATATAATTGAGGAATGAGGCTGGGTTTCACTGAGGTTAAACTCATTGATCAATGTTGGTTCTGTTTATATTAATATGAATATAATTGATGAATGAGGCTGGGTTTCACTGAGGTTCAGCTTTGTGATCAATGTATGTTCTGTTTATATTAATATGTATATAATTGATGAATGAGGCTGGGTTTCACTGAGGTTCAGCTTTGTGATCAATGTTGGTTCTGTTTATATTAATATGAATATAATTGAGGAATAAGGCTGCGTTTCACTGAGTTTAAACTCATTGATCAATGTTGGTTCTGTTTATATTAATATGAATATAATTGATGAATGAGGCTGGGTTTCACTGAGGTTCAGCTTTGTGATCAATGTTGGTTCTGTATATATTTATATGAATATAATTAATGAATGAGGCTGTGTTTCAAAGAACTTAAACTCATTGATCAATGTTGGTTCTGTTTATATTAATATGAATATAATTGAGGAATGAGGCTGCGTTTCACTGAGGTTAAACTCATTGATCAATGTTGGTTCTGTTTATATTAATATGAATAAAATTGATGAATGAGGCTGGGTTTCACTGAGGTTCAGCTTTGTGATAAATGTTGGTTCTGTTTATATTAATATGAATAAAATTGATGAATGAGGCTGGATTTCACTGAGATTCAGCTTTGTGGTCAATGTTGGTTCTTTTTATATTAATATGAATATAATTGATGAATGAGGCTGGGTTTCACTGAGGTTAAACTCATTGATCAATATTGGTTCTGTTTATATTAATATGAATATAATTGATGAATTAGGCTGGGTTTCACTGAGGTTCAGCTTTGTGATCAATGTTGGTTCTGTTTATATTAATATGAATATAATTGATGAATGAGGCTGGGTTTCACTGAGGTTCAGCTTTGTGATCAATGTTGGTTCTGTTTATATTAATATGAATATAATTGATGAATGAGGCTGGGTTTCACTGAGGTTCAGCTTTGTGGTCAATGCTTGTTCTGTTTATATTAATATGTATATAATTGATGAATGAGGCTGGGTTTCACTGAGGTTCAGCTTTGTGATCAATGTTGGTTCTGTTTATATTAATATGAATATAATTGAGGAATAAGGCTGCGTTTCACTGAGGTTAAACTCATTGATCAATGTTGGTTCTGTTTATATTAATATGAATATAATTGAGGAATAAGGCTGTGTTTCACTGAGCTTAAACTCATTGATCAATGATGGTTCTGTCTATATTAAAATGAATATAATTGATGATTGAGGCTTGTTTTCACTGAGGTTCAGCTTTGTGATCAATGTTGGTTCTGCATATATTTATATGAATATAATTAATGAATGAGGCTGTGTTTCAAAGAAGTTAAACTCATTGATCAATGTTGGTTCTTTTTATATTAATATGAATATAATTGATGAATGAGGCTGGGTTTCACAGAGGTTCAGCTTTGTGATCAATGTTGGTTCTGTTTATATTTATATGAATATAATTGAGGAATGAGGCTGCGTTTCACTGAGGATAAACTCATTAATCAATGTTGGTTCTTTTTATATTAATATGAATATAATTGATGAATGAGGCTGGGTTTCACTGAGGTTCAGCTTTGTGATCAATGTTGGTTCTATATATATTTATATGAATATAATTAATGAATGAGGCTGTGTTTCAAAGAACTTAAACTCATTGATCAATGTTGGTTCTGTTTATATTAATATGAATATAATTGAGGAATGAGGCTGCGTTTCACTGAGGTTAAACTCATTGATCAATGTTGGTTCTGTTTATATTAATATGAATAAAATTGAAGAATGAGGCTGGATTTCACTGAGATTCAGCTTTGTGGTCAATGTTGGTTCTTTTTATATTAATATGAATATAATTGATGAATGAGGCTGGGTTTCACTGAGGTTAAACTCATTGATCAATATTGGTTCTGTTTATATTAATATGAATATAATTGATGAATGAGGCTGGGTTTCACTGAGGTTTAGCTTTGTGATCAATGTTCGTTCTGTTTATATTAATATGAATATAATTGATGAATGAGACTGGGTTTCACTGAGGTTCAGCTTTGTGATCAATGTTGGTTCTGTTTATATTAATATGAATATAATTGAGGAATGAGGCTGGGTTTCACTGAGGCTAAACTCATTGATCAATGTTGGTTCTGTTTATACTAATATAAATATAATTGAGGAACGAGGCTGCGTTTCACTGAGGTTAAACTCATTGATCAATGTTGGTTCTGTTTATATTAATATGAATAAATTCTGATGAATGAGGCTGGGTTTCACTGAGGTTAAACTCATTGATCAATGTTGGTTCTGTTTATATTAATATGAATAAAATTGTTGAATGAGGCTGGGTTTCACTGATGTTCAGCTTTGTGATCAATGTCGGTTCTGTTTATATTAATATGAATATAATTGATGAATGAGGCTGGGTTTCACTGAGGTTCAGCTTTGTGATCAATGTTGGTTCTGTTTATATTAATATGAATATAATTGAGGAATGAGGCTGGGTTTCACTGAGGCTAAACTCATTGATCAATGTTGGTTCTGTTTATACTAATATAAATATAATTGAGGAACGAGGCTGCGTTTCACTGAGGTTAAACTCATAGATCAATGTTGGTTCTGTTTATATTAATATGAATAAATTCTGATGAATGAGGCTGGGTTTCACTGAGGTTAAACTCATTGATCAATGTTGGTTCTGTTTATATTAATATGAATAAAATTGTTGAATGAGGCTGGGTTTCACTGATGTTCAGCTTTGTGATCAATGTCGGTTCTGTTTATATTAATATGAATATAATTGATGAATGAGGCTGGGTTTCACTGAGGTTCAGCTTTGTGATCAATGTTGGTTCTGTTTATATTAATATGAATATAATTGAGGAATAAGGCTGTGTTTCACTGAGGTTAAACTCATTGATCAATGTTGGTTCTGTTTATATTAAAATGAATATAAATGATGATTGAGGCTTGGTTTCACTGAGGTTCAGCTTTGTGATCAATGTTGGTTCGGTATATATTTATATAAATAAAATTAATGAATGAGGCTGTGTTTCAAAGAAGTTAAAGTCATTGATCAATGTTGGTTCTTTTTATATTAATATGAAAATAATTGATGAATGAGGCTGGGTTTCACTGAGGTTTAGCTTTGTGATCAATGTTCGTTCTGTTTATATTAATATGAATATTATTGATGAATGTGGCTGGGTTTCACTGAGGATAAACTAATTAATCAATGTTGGTTCTTTTTATATTAATATGAATATAATTGATGAATGAGGCTGGGTTTCACTGAGGTTCAGCTTTGTGATCAATGTTGGTTCTATATATATTTATATGAATATAATTAATGAATGAGGCTGTGTTTCAAAGAACTTAAACTCATTGATCAATGTTGGTTCTGTTTATATTAATATGAATATAATTGAGGAATGAGGCTGCGTTTCACTGAGGTTAAACTCATTGATCAATGTTGGTTCTGTTTATATTAATATGAATAAAATTGATAAATGAGGCTGGGTTTCACTGAGGTTCAGCTTTGTGATCAATGTTTGTTCTGTTTATATTACTATGAATATAATTGAGGAATGAGGCTGCGTTTCACTGAGGTTAAACTCATTGATCAATGTTGGTTCTGTTTATATGAATATGAATATAATTGAGGAATGAGGCTGGGTTTCACTGAGGTTAAACTCATTGATCAATGTTGGTTCTGTTTATATTAATATGAATATAATTGATGAATGAGGCTGGGTTTCACTGAGGTTCAGCTTTGTGATCAATGTATGTTCTGTTTATATTAATATGTATATAATTGATGAATGAGGCTGGGTTTCACTGAGGTTCAGCTTTGTGATCAATGTTGGTTCTGTTTATATTAATATGAATATAATTGAGGAATAAGGCTGCGTTTCACTGAGGTTAAACTCATTGATCAATGTTGGTTCTGTTTATATTAATATGAATATAATTGATGAATGAGGCTGGGTTTCACTGAGGTTCAGCTTTGTGATCAATGTTGGTTCTGTATATATTTATATGAATATAATTAATGAATGAGGCTGTGTTTCAAAGAACTTAAACTCATTGATCAATGTTGGTTCTGTTTATATTAATATGAATATAATTGAGGAATGAGGCTGCGTTTCACTGAGGTTAAACTCATTGATCAATGTTGGTTCTGTTTATATTAATATGAATAAAATTGATGAATGAGGCTGGGTTTCACTGAGGTTCAGCTTTGTGATAAATGTTGGTTCTGTTTATATTAATATGAATAAAATTGATGAATGAGGCTGGATTTCACTGAGATTCAGCTTTGTGGTCAATGTTGGTTCTTTTTATATTAATATGAATATAATTGATGAATGAGGCTGGGTTTCACTGAGGTTAAACTCATTGATCAATATTGGTTCTGTTTATATTAATATGAATATAATTGATGAATTAGGCTGGGTTTCACTGAGGTTCAGCTTTGTGATCAATGTTGGTTCTGTTTATATTAATATGAATATAATTGATGAATGAGGCTGGGTTTCACTGAGGTTCAGCTTTGTGATCAATGTTGGTTCTGTTTATATTAATATGAATATAATTGATGAATGAGGCTGGGTTTCACTGAGGTTCAGCTTTGTGGTCAATGCTTGTTCTGTTTATATTAATATGTATATAATTGATGAATGAGGCTGGGTTTCACTGAGGTTCAGCTTTGTGATCAATGTTGGTTCTGTTTATATTAATATGAATATAATTGAGGAATAAGGCTGTGTTTCACTGAGCTTAAACTCATTGATCAATGATGGTTCTGTCTATATTAAAATGAATATAATTGATGATTGAGGCTTGTTTTCACTGAGGTTCAGCTTTGTGATCAATGTTGGTTCTGTATATATTTATATGAATATAATTAATGAATGAGGCTGTGTTTCAAAGAAGTTAAACTCATTGATCAATGTTGGTTCTTTTTATATTAATATGAATATAATTGATGAATGAGGCTGGGTTTCACAGAGGTTCAGCTTTGTGATCAATGTTGGTTCTGTTTATATTTATATGAATATAATTGAGGAATGAGGCTGCGTTTCACTGAGGATAAACTCATTAATCAATGTTGGTTCTTTTTATATTAATATGAATATAATTGATGAATGAGGCTGGGTTTCACTGAGGTTCAGCTTTGTGATCAATGTTGGTTCTATATATATTTATATGAATATAATTAATGAATGAGGCTGTGTTTCAAAGAACTTAAACTCATTGATCAATGTTGGTTCTGTTTATATTAATATGAATATAATTGAGGAATGAGGCTGCGTTTCACTGAGGTTAAACTCATTGATCAATGTTGGTTCTGTTTATATTAATATGAATAAAATTGATGAATGAGGCTGGGTTTCACTGAGGTTCAGCTTTGTGATCAATGTTGGTTCTGTTTATATTAATATGAATAAAATTGAAGAATGAGGCTGGATTTCACTGAGATTCAGCTTTGTGGTCAATGTTGGTTCTTTTTATATTAATATGAATATAATTGATGAATGAGGCTGGGTTTCACTGAGGTTAAACTCATTGATCAATATTGGTTCTGTTTATATTAATATGAATATAATTGATGAATGAGGCTGGGTTTCACTGAGGTTTAGCTTTGTGATCAATGTTCGTTCTGTTTATATTAATATGAATATAATTGATGAATGAGACTGGGTTTCACTGAGGTTCAGCTTTGTGATCAATGTTGGTTCTGTTTATATTAATATGAATATAATTGAGGAATGAGGCTGGGTTTCACTGAGGCTAAACTCATTGATCAATGTTGGTTCTGTTTATACTAATATAAATATAATTGAGGAACGAGGCTGCGTTTCACTGAGGTTAAACTCATTGATCAATGTTGGTTCTGTTTATATTAATATGAATAAATTCTGATGAATGAGGCTGGGTTTCACTGAGGTTAAACTCATTGATCAATGTTGGTTCTGTTTATATTAATATGAATAAAATTGATGAATGAGGCTGGGTTTCACTGATGTTCAGCTTTGTGATCAATGTCGGTTCTGTTTATATTAATATGAATATAATTGATGAATGAGGCTGGGTTTCACTGAGGTTCAGCTTTGTGATCAATGTTGGTTCTGTTTATATTAATATGAATATAATTGAGGAATAAGGCTGTGTTTCACTGAGGTTAAACTCATTGATCAATGTTGGTTCTGTTTATATTAAAATGAATATAAATGATGATTGAGGCTTGGTTTCACTGAGGTTCAGCTTTGTGATCAATGTTGGTTCGGTATATATTTATATAAATAAAATTAATGAATGAGGCTGTGTTTCAAAGAAGTTAAAGTCATTGATCAATGTTGGTTCTTTTTATATTAATATGAAAATAATTGATGAATGAGGCTGGGTTTCACTGAGGTTTAGCTTTGTGATCAATGTTCGTTCTGTTTATATTAATATGAATATAATTGATGAATGAGGCTGGGTTTCACTGAGGTTCAGCTTTGTGATCAATGTTGGTTCTGTTTATATTAATATGAATATAATTGATGAATGAGGCTGGGTTTCACTGAGATTCAGCTTTGTGATCAATGTTGGTTCTGTTTATATTAATATGAATATAATTGAGGAATAAGGCTTTGTTTCACTGAGGTTAAACTCATTGATCAATGATGGTTCTGTCTATATTAAAATGAATATAATTGATGATTGAGGCTTGGTTTCACTGAGGTTCAGCTTTGTGATCAATGTTGGTTCTGTATATATTTATATGAATATAATTAATGAATGAGGCTGTGTTTCAAAGAAGTTAAACTCATTGATCAATGTTGGTTCTTTTTATATTAATATGAATATAATTGATGAATGAGGCTGGGTTTCACAGAGGTTCAGCTTTGTGATCAATGTTGGTTCTGTTTATATTTATATGAATATAATTGAGGAATGAGGCTGCGTTTCACTGAGGATAAACTCATTAATCAATGTTGGTTCTGTTTATATTAATATGAATATAATTGATGAATGAGGCTGGGTTTCACTGAGGTTCAGCTTTGTGATCAATGTTGGTTCTATATATATTTATATGAATATAATTAATGAATGAGGCTGTGTTTCAAAGAACTTAAACTCATTGATCAATGTTGGTTCTGTTTATATTAATATGAATATAATTGAGGAATGAGGCTGCGTTTCACTGAGGTTAAACTCATTGATCAATGTTGGTTCTGTTTATATTAATATGAATAAAATTGATGAATGAGGCTGGGTTTCACTGAGGTTCAGCTTTGTGATCAATGTTGGTTCTGTTTATATTAATATGAATAAAATTGAAGAATGAGGCTGGATTTCACTGAGATTCAGCTTTGTGGTCAATGTTGGTTCTTTTTATATTAATATTAATATAATTGATGAATGAGGCTGGGTTTCACTGAGGTTAAACTCATTGATCAATATTGGTTCTGTTTATATTAATATGAATATAATTGATGAATGAGGCTGGGTTTCACTGAGGTTTAGCTTTGTGATCAATGTTCGTTCTGTTTATATTAATATGAATATAATTGATGAATGAGACTGGGTTTCACTGAGGTTCAGCTTTGTGATCAATGTTGGTTCTGTTTATATTAATATGAATATAATTGAGGAATGAGGCTGGGTTTCACTGAGGCTAAACTCATTGATCAATGTTGGTTCTGTTTATACTAATATAAATATAATTGAGGAACGAGGCTGCGTTTCACTGAGGTTAAACTCATTGATCAATGTTGGTTCTGTTTATATTAATATGAATAAAATTGATGAAAGAGGCTGGGTTTCACTGAGGTTAAACTCATTGATCAATGTTGGTTCTGTTCATATTAATATGAATAAAATTGATGAATGAGGCTGGGTTTCACTGATGTTCAGCTTTGTGATCAATGTCGGTTCTGTTTATATTAATATGAATATAATTGATGAATGAGGCTGGGTTTCACTGAGGTTCAGCTTTGTGATCAATGTTGGTTCTGTTTATATTAATATGAATATAATTGAGGAATGAGGCTGGGTTTCACTGAGGCTAAACTCATTGATCAATGTTGGTTCTGTTTATACTAATATAAATATAATTGAGGAACGAGGCTGCGTTTCACTGAGGTTAAACTCATTGATCAATGTTGGTTCTGTTTATATTAATATGAATAAATTCTGATGAATGAGGCTGGGTTTCACTGAGGTTAAACTCATTGATCAATGTTGGTTCTGTTTATATTAATATGAATAAAATTGATGAATGAGGCTGGGTTTCACTGATGTTCAGCTTTGTGATCAATGTCGGTTCTGTTTATATTAATATGAATATAATTGATGAATGAGGCTGGGTTTCACTGAGGTTCAGCTTTGTGATCAATGTTGGTTCTGTTTATATTAATATGAATATAATTGAGGAATAAGGCTGTGTTTCACTGAGGTTAAACTCATTGATCAATGTTGGTTCTGTTTATATTAAAATGAATATAAATGATGATTGAGGCTTGGTTTCACTGAGGTTCAGCTTTGTGATCAATGTTGGTTCGGTATATATTTATATAAATAAAATTAATGAATGAGGCTGTGTTTCAAAGAAGTTAAAGTCATTGATCAATGTTGGTTCTTTTTATATTAATATGAAAATAATTGATGAATGAGGCTGGGTTTCACTGAGGTTTAGCTTTGTGATCAATGTTCGTTCTGTTTATATTAATATGAATATTATTGATGAATGTGGCTGGGTTTCACTGAGGATAAACTCATTAATCAATGTTGGTTCTTTTTATATTAATATGAATATAATTGATGAATGAGGCTGGGTTTCACTGAGGTTCAGCTTTGTGATCAATGTTGGTTCTATATATATTTATATGAATATAATTAATGAATGAGGCTGTGTTTCAAAGAACTTAAACTCATTGATCAATGTTGGTTCTGTTTATATTAATATGAATATAATTGAGGAATGAGGCTGCGTTTCACTGAGGTTAAACTCATTGATCAATGTTGGTTCTGTTTATATTAATATGAATAAAATTGATAAATGAGGCTGGGTTTCACTGAGGTTCAGCTTTGTGATCAATGTTTGTTCTGTTTATATTACTATGAATATAATTGAGGAATGAGGCTGCGTTTCACTGAGGTTAAACTCATTGATCAATGTTGGTTCTGTTTATATGAATATGAATATAATTGAGGAATGAGGCTGGGTTTCACTGAGGTTAAACTCATTGATCAATGTTGGTTCTGTTTATATTAATATGAATATAATTGATGAATGAGGCTGGGTTTCACTGAGGTTCAGCTTTGTGATCAATGTATGTTCTGTTTATATTAATATGTATATAATTGATGAATGAGGCTGGGTTTCACTGAGGTTCAGCTTTGTGATCAATGTTGGTTCTGTTTATATTAATATGAATATAATTGAGGAATAAGGCTGCGTTTCACTGAGGTTAAACTCATTGATCAATGTTGGTTCTGTTTATATTAATATGAATATAATTGATGAATGAGGCTGGGTTTCACTGAGGTTCAGCTTTGTGATCAATGTTTGTTCTGTATATATTTATATGAATATAATTAATGAATGAGGCTGTGTTTCAAAGAACTTAAACTCATTGATCAATGTTGGTTCTGTTTATATTAATATGAATATAATTGAGGAATGAGGCTGCGTTTCACTGAGGTTAAACTCATTGATCAATGTTGGTTCTGTTTATATTAATATGAATAAAATTGATGAATGAGGCTGGGTTTCACTGAGGTTCAGCTTTGTGATAAATGTTGGTTCTGTTTATATTAATATGAATAAAATTGATGAATGAGGCTGGATTTCACTGAGATTCAGCTTTGTGGTCAATGTTGGTTCTTTTTATATTAATATGAATATAATTGATGAATGAGGCTGGGTTTCACTGAGGTTAAACTCATTGATCAATATTGGTTCTGTTTATATTAATATGAATATAATTGATGAATTAGGCTGGGTTTCACTGAGGTTCAGCTTTGTGATCAATGTTGGTTCTGTTTATATTAATATGAATATAATTGATGAATGAGGCTGGGTTTCACTGAGGTTCAGCTTTGTGATCAATGTTGGTTCTGTTTATATTAATATGAATATAATTGATGAATGAGGCTGGGTTTCACTGAGGTTCAGCTTTGTGGTCAATGCTTGTTCTGTTTATATTAAGATGTATATAATTGATGAATGAGGCTGGGTTTCACTGAGGTTCAGCTTTGTGATCAATGTTGGTTCTGTTTATATTAATATGAATATAATTGAGGAATAAGGCTGTGTTTCACTGAGCTTAAACTCATTGATCAATGATGGTTCTGTCTATATTAAAATGAATATAATTGATGATTGAGGCTTGTTTTCACTGAGGTTCAGCTTTGTGATCAATGTTGGTTCTGTATATATTTATATGAATATAATTAATGAATGAGGCTGTGTTTCAAAGAAGTTAAACTCATTGATCAATGTTGGTTCTTTTTATATTAATATGAATATAATTGATGAATGAGGCTGGGTTTCACAGAGGTTCAGCTTTGTGATCAATGTTGGTTCTGTTTATATTTATATGAATATAATTGAGGAATGAGGCTGCGTTTCACTGAGGATAAACTCATTAATCAATGTTGGTTCTTTTTATATTAATATGAATATAATTGATGAATGAGGCTGGGTTTCACTGAGGTTCAGCTTTGTGATCAATGTTGGTTCTATATATATTTATATGAATATAATTAATGAATGAGGCTGTGTTTCAAAGAACTTAAACTCATTGATCAATGTTGGTTCTGTTTATATTAATATGAATATAATTGAGGAATGAGGCTGCGTTTCACTGAGGTTAAACTCATTGATCAATGTTGGTTCTGTTTATATTAATATGAATAAAATTGATGAATGAGGCTGGGTTTCACTGAGGTTCAGCTTTGTGATCAATGTTGGTTCTGTTTATATTAATATGAATAAAATTGAAGAATGAGGCTGGATTTCACTGAGATTCAGCTTTGTGGTCAATGTTGGTTCTTTTTATATTAATATGAATATAATTGATGAATGAGGCTGGGTTTCACTGAGGTTAAACTCATTGATCAATATTGGTTCTGTTTATATTAATATGAATATAATTGATGAATGAGGCTGGGTTTCACTGAGGTTTAGCTTTGTGATCAATGTTCGTTCTGTTTATATTAATATGAATATAATTGATGAATGAGACTGGGTTTCACTGAGGTTCAGCTTTGTGATCAATGTTGGTTCTGTTTATATTAATATGAATATAATTGAGGAATGAGGCTGGGTTTCACTGAGGCTAAACTCATTGATCAATGTTGGTTCTGTTTATACTAATATAAATATAATTGAGGAACGAGGCTGCGTTTCACTGAGGTTAAACTCATTGATCAATGTTGGTTCTGTTTATATTAATATGAATAAATTCTGATGAATGAGGCTGGGTTTCACTGAGGTTAAACTCATTGATCAATGTTGGTTCTGTTTATATTAATATGAATAAAATTGATGAATGAGGCTGGGTTTCACTGATGTTCAGCTTTGTGATCAATGTCGGTTCTGTTTATATTAATATGAATATAATTGATGAATGAGGCTGGGTTTCACTGAGGTTCAGCTTTGTGATCAATGTTGGTTCTGTTTATATTAATATGAATATAATTGAGGAATAAGGCTGTGTTTCACTGAGGTTAAACTCATTGATCAATGTTGGTTCTGTTTATATTAAAATGAATATAAATGATGATTGAGGCTTGGTTTCACTGAGGTTCAGCTTTGTGATCAATGTTGGTTCGGTATATATTTATATAAATAAAATTAATGAATGAGGCTGTGTTTCAAAGAAGTTAAAGTCATTGATCAATGTTGGTTCTTTTTATATTAATATGAAAATAATTGATGAATGAGGCTGGGTTTCACTGAGGTTTAGCTTTGTGATCAATGTTCGTTCTGTTTATATTAATATGAATATAATTGATGAATGAGGCTGGGTTTCACTGAGGTTCAGCTTTGTGATCAATGTTGGTTCTGTTTATATTAATATGAATATAATTGAGGAATGAGGCTGGGTTTCACTGAGGCTAAACTCATTGATCAATGTTGGTTCTGTTTATACTAATATAAATATAATTGAGGAACGAGGCTGCGTTTCACTGAGGTTAAACTCATTGATCAATGTTGGTTCTCTTTATATTAATATGAATAAAATTGATGAATGAGGCTGGGTTTCACTGAGGTTAAACTCATTGATCAATGTTGGTTCTGATTATATTAATATGAATAAAATTGATGAATGAGGCTGGGTTTCACTGATGTTCAGCTTTGTGATCAATGTCGGTTCTGTTTATATTAATATGAATATAATTGATGAATGAGGCTGGGTTTCACTGAGGTTCAGCTTTGTGATCAATGTTGGTTCTGTTTATATTAATATGAATATAATTGAGGAATAAGGCTGTGTTTCACTGAGGATAAACTCATTAATCAATGTTGGTTCTGTTTATATTAATATGAATATAATTGATGAATGAGGCTGGGTTTCACTAAGGTTCAGCTTTGTGATCAATGTTGGTTCTATATATATTTATATGAATATAATTAATGAATGAGGCTGTGTTTCACTGAGGTTAAACTCATTGATCAATGTTGGTTCTGTTTATATTAAAATGAATATAAATGATGATTGAGGCTTGGTTTCACTGAGGTTCAGCTTTGTGATCAATGTTGGTTCGGTATATATTTATATAAATAAAATTAATGAATGAGGCTGTGTTTCAAAGAACTTAAACTCATTGATCAATGTTGGTTCTGTTTATATTAATATGAATATAATTGATGAATGAGGCTGCGTTTCACTGAGGTTAAACTCATTGATCAATGTTGGTTCTGTTTATATTAATATGAATATAATTGATGAATTAGGCTGGGTTTCACTGAGGTTCAGCTTTGTGATCAATGTTGGTTCTGTTTATATTAATATGAATATAATTGATGAATGAGGCTGGGTTTCACTGAGGTTCAGCTTTGTGATCAATGTTGGTTCTGTTTATATTAATATGAATATAATTGATGAATGAGGCTGGGTTTCACTGAGATTCAGCTTTGTGATCAATGTTGGTTCTGTTTATATTAATATGAATATAATTGAGGAATAAGGCTTTGTTTCACTGAGGTTAAACTCATTGATCAATGATGGTTCTGTCTATATTAAAATGAATATAATTGATGATTGAGGCTTGGTTTCACTGAGGTTCAGCTTTGTGATCAATGTTGGTTCTGTATATATTTATATGAATATAATTAATGAATGAGGCTGTGTTTCAAAGAAGTTAAACTCATTGATCAATGTTGGTTCTTTTTATATTAATATGAATATAATTGATGAATGAGGCTGGGTTTCACAGAGGTTCAGCTTTGTGATCAATGTTGGTTCTGTTTATATTTATATGAATATAATTGAGGAATGAGGCTGCGTTTCACTGAGGATAAACTCATTAATCAATGTTGGTTCTGTTTATATTAATATGAATATAATTGATGAATGAGGCTGGGTTTCACTGAGGTTCAGCTTTGTGATCAATGTTGGTTCTATATATATTTATATGAATATAATTAATGAATGAGGCTGTGTTTCAAAGAACTTAAACTCATTGATCAATGTTGGTTCTGTTTATATTAATATGAATATAATTGAGGAATGAGGCTGCGTTTCACTGAGGTTAAACTCATTGATCAATGTTGGTTCTGTTTATATTAATATGAATAAAATTGATGAATGAGGCTGGGTTTCACTGAGGTTCAGCTTTGTGATCAATGTTGGTTCTGTTTATATTAATATGAATAAAATTGAAGAATGAGGCTGGATTTCACTGAGATTCAGCTTTGTGGTCAATGTTGGTTCTTTTTATATTAATATGAATATAATTGATGAATGAGGCTGGGTTTCACTGAGGTTAAACTCATTGATCAATATTGGTTCTGTTTATATTAATATGAATATAATTGATGAATGAGGCTGGGTTTCACTGAGGTTTAGCTTTGTGATCAATGTTCGTTCTGTTTATATTAATATGAATATAATTGATGAATGAGACTGGGTTTCACTGAGGTTCAGCTTTGTGATCAATGTTGGTTCTGTTTATATTAATATGAATATAATTGAGGAATGAGGCTGGGTTTCACTGAGGCTAAACTCATTGATCAATGTTGGTTCTGTTTATACTAATATAAATATAATTGAGGAACGAGGCTGCGTTTCACTGAGGTTAAACTCATTGATCAATGTTGGTTCTGTTCATATTAATATGAATAAAATTGATGAATGAGGCTGGGTTTCACTGATGTTCAGCTTTGTGATCAATGTCGGTTCTGTTTATATTAATATGAATATAATTGATGAATGAGGCTGGGTTTCACTGAGGTTCAGCTTTGTGATCAATGTTGGTTCTGTTTATATTAATATGAATATAAATGATGATTGAGGCTTGGTTTCACTGAGGTTCAGCTTTGTGATCAATGTTGGTTCGGTATATATTTATATAAATAAAATTAATGAATGAGGCTGTGTTTCAAAGAAGTTAAAGTCATTGATCAATGTTGGTTCTTTTTATATTAATATGAAAATAATTGACGAATGAGGCTGGGTTTCACTGAGGTTTAGCTTTGTGATCAATGTTCGTTCTGTTTATATTAATATGAATATAATTGATGAATGAGGCTGGGTTTCACTGAGGTTCAGCTTTGTGATCAATGTTGGTTCTGTTTATATTAATATGAATATAATTGAGGAATGAGGCTGGGTTTCACTGAGGCTAAACTCATTGATCAATGTTGGTTCTGTTTATACTAATATAAATATAATTGAGGAACGAGGCTGCGTTTCACTGAGGTTAAACTCATTGATCAATGTTGGTTCTCTTTATATTAATATGAATAAAATTGATGAATGAGGCTGGGTTTCACTGAGGTTAAACTCATTGATCAATGTTGGTTCTGTTTATATTAATATGAATAAAATTGATGAATGAGGCTGGGTTTCACTGATGTTCAGCTTTGTGATCAATGTCGGTTCTGTTTATATTAATATGAATATAATTGATGAATGAGGCTGGGTTTCACTGAGGTTCAGCTTTGTGGTCAATGTTGGTTCTGTTTATATTAATATGAATATAATTGAGGAATAAGGCTGTGTTTCACTGAGGATAAACTCATTAATCAATGTTGGTTCTGTTTAGATTAATATGAATATAATTGATGAATGAGGCTGGGTTTCACTGAGGTTCAGCTTTGTGATCAATGTTGGTTCTATATATATTTATATGAATATAATTAATGAATGAGGCTGTGTTTCAAAGAACTTAAACTCATTGATCAATGTTGGTTCTGTTTATATTAATATGAATATAATTGAGGAATGAGGCTGCGTTTCACTGAGGTTAAACTCATTGATCAATGTTGGTTCTGTTTATATTAATATGAATAAAATTGATGAATGAGGATGGGTTTCACTGAGGTTCAGCTTTGTGATCAATGTTGGTTCTGTTTATATTAATATGAATAAAATTGAAGAATGAGGCTGGATTTCACTGAGATTCAGCTTTGTGGTCAATGTTGGTTCTGTTTATATTAATATGAATATAATTGAGGAATGAGGCTGCGTTTCACTGAGGTTAAACTCATTGATCAATGTTGGTTCTGTTTATATTAATATGAATAAAATTGATGAATGAGGCTGGGTTTCACTGATGTTCAGCTTTGTGATCAATGTCGGTTCTGTTTATATTAATATGAATATAATTGATGAATGAGGCTGGGTTTCACTGAGGTTCAGCTTTGTGATCAATGTTGGTTCTGTTTATATTAATATGAATATAATTGAGGAATAAGGCTGTGTTTCACTGAGGTTAAACTCATTGATCAATGTTGGTTCTTTTTATATTAATATGAATATAATTGATGAATGAGGCTGGGTTTCACTGAGGTTCAGCTTTGTGATCAATGTCGGTTCTGTTCATATTAATATGAATATAATTGATGAATGAGGCTGGGTTTCACTGAGGTTCAGCTTTTTGATCAATGTATGTTCTGTTTCTATTAATATGTATATAATTGATGAATGAGGCTGGGTTTCATTGAGGTTCAGCTTTGTGATCAATGTTGGTTCTGTTTATATTTATATGAATATAATTGAGGAATGAGGCTGCGTTTCACTGAGGTTAAACTCATTAATCAATGTTGGTTCTGTTTATATTAATATGAATATAATTGATGAATGAGGCTGGGTTTCACTGAGGTTCAGCTTTGTGATCAATGTTGGTTCTGTATATATTTATATGAATATAATAAATGAATGAGGCTGTGTTTCAAAGAACTTAAACTCATTGATCAATGTTGGTTCTGTTTATATTAATATGAATATAATTGAGGAATGAGGCTGCGTTTCACTGAGGTTAAACTCATTGATCAATGTTGGTTCTGTTTATATTAATATGAATATAACTGATGAATGAGGCTGGGTTTCACTGAGGTTCAGCTTTGTGATCAATGTTGGTTCTGTTTATATGAATATGAATATAATTGAGGAATGAGGCTGGGTTTCACTGAGGTTAAACTCATTTATCAATGTTGGTTCTGTTTATATTAATATGAATATAATTGATGAATGAGGCTGGGTTTCACTGAGGTTCAGCTTTGTGATCAATGTTTGTTCTGTTTATATTAATATGAATATAATTGATGAATGAGGCTGGGTTTCACTGAGGTACAGCTTTGTGTTCAATGTTGGTTCTGTTTATATTAATATGAATATAATTGAGGAATGTGGCTGGGTTTCACTGATGTTCAGCTTTGTGATCAATGTTGGTTCTCTTTATATTAATATGAACATAATTGAGGAATGAGGCTGCGTTTCACTGAGGTTAAACTCATTGATCAATGTTGGTTCTGTTTATATTAATATGAATATAATTAATGAATGAGGCTGTGTTTCAAAGAACTTAAACTCATTGATCAATGTTGGTTCTGTTTATAATAATATGAATATAATTGATGAATGAGGCTGCGTTTCACTGAGGTTAAACTCATTGATCAATGTTGGTTCTGTTTATATTAATATGAATATAATTGATGAATGAGGCTGTGTTTCACTGAGGTTCAGCTTTGTGATCAATGTTGGTTCTGTTTATATTAATATGAATATAATTGAGGAATGAGGCTGGGTTTCACTGAGGCTAAACTCATTGATCAATGTTGGTTCTGTTTATACTAATATAAATATAATTGAGGAACGAGGCTGCGTTTCACTGAGGTTAAACTCATTGATCAATGTTGGTTCTGTTTATATTAATATGAATAAAATTGATGAATGAGGCTGCGTTTCACTGAGGTTAAACTCATTGATCAATGTTGGTTCTGTTTATATTAATATGAATATAATTGATGAATGAGGCTGGGTTTCACTGATGTTCAGCTTTGTGATCAATGTCGGTTCTGTTTATATTAATATGAATATAATTGATGAATGAGGTTGGGTTTCACTGAGGTTCAGCTTTGTGGTCAATGCTTGTTTTGTTTATATTAATATGTATATAATTGATGAATGAGGCTGGGTTTCACTGAGGTTCAGCTTTGTGATCAATGTTGGTTCTGTTTATATTAATATGAATATAATTGAGGAATAAGGCTGCGTTTCACTGAGGTTAAACTCATTGATCAATGTTGGTTCTGTTTATATTAAAATGAATATAAATGATGATTGAGGCTTGGTTTCACTGAGGTTCAGCTTTGTGATCAATGTTGGTTCGGTATATATTTATATGAATAAAATTAATGAATGAGGCTGTGTTTCAAAGAAGTTAAACTCATTGATCAATGTTGGTTCTTTTTATATTAATATGAATATAATTGATGAATGAGGCTGGGTTTCACTGAGGTTCAGCTTTGTGATCAATGTCGGTTCTGTTTATATTAATATGAATATAATTGATGAATGAGGCTGGGTTTCACTGAGGTTCAGCTTTTTGATCAATGCTTGTTCTGTTTCTATTAATATGTATATAATTGATGAATGAGGCTGGGTTTCACTGAGGTTCAGCTTTGTGATCAATGTTGGTTCTGTTTATATTTATATGAATATAATTGAGGAATGAGGCTGGGTTTCACTGAGGTTAAACTCATTAATCAATGTTGGTTCTGTTTATATTAATATGAATATAATTGATGAATGAGGCTGGGTTTCACTGAGGTTCAGCTTTGTGATCAATGTTGGTTCTGTATATATTTATATGAATATAATAAATGAATGAGGCTGTGTTTCAAAGAACTTAAACTCATTGATCAATGTTGGTTCTGTTTATATTAATATGAATAAAATTGATGAATGAGGCTGGGTTTCACTGAGGTTCAGCTTTGTGATCAATGTTGGTTCTGTTTATATTAATATGAATATAATTGATTAATGAGGCTGGGTTTCACTGAGGTTCAGCTTTGTGATCAATGTCGGTTCTTTTTATATTAATATGAATATAATTGATAAATGAGGCTGGGTTTCACTGAGGTTTAGCTTTGTGATCAATGTTGGTTCTGTTTATATTAATATGAATATAATTGATGAATGAGGCTGGGTTTCACTGAGGTTCAGCTTTGTGATCAATGTTGGTTCTGTTTATATTAATATGAATATAATTGATGAATGAGGCTGGGTTTCACTGAGATTCAGCTATGTGATCAATGTTGGTTCTGTTTATATTAATATGAATATAATTGATGAATGAGGCTGGGTTTCACTGAGATTCAGCTTTGTGGTCAATGTTGGTTCTGTTTATATAAATATGAATATAATTGATGAATGAGGCTGGGTTTCACTGAGGTTCAGCTTTGTGTTCAATGTTGGTTCTGTTTATATTAATATGAATATAATTGAGGAATGCGGCTGGGTTTCACTGATGTTCAGCTTTGTGATCAATGTTGGTTCTCTTTATATTAATATGAACATAATTGAGGAATGAGGCTGCGTTTCACTGAGGTTAAACTCATTGATCAATGTTGGTTCTGTTTATATTAATATGAATATAATTGATGAATGAGGCTGGGTTTCACTGAGGTTCAGCTTTGTGATCAATGTTTGTTCTGTTTATAAAACTATGAATATAAATGAGGAATGAGGCTGGGTTTCACTGAGGTACAGCTTTGTGTTCAATGTTGGTTCTGTTTATATTAATATGAATATAATTGAGGAATGTGGCTGGGTTTCACTGATGTTCAGCTTTGTGATCAATGTTGGTTCTCTTTATATTAATATGAACATAATTGAGGAATGAGGCTGCGTTTCACTGAGGTTAAACTCATTGATCAATGTTGGTTCTGTTTATAGTAATATGAATATAACTGATGAATGAGGCTGGGTGTCACTGAGGTTCAGCTTTGTGATCAATGTTGGTTCTGTTTATATTAATATGAATATAATTGATGAATGAGGCTGGGTTTCACTGAGGTTCAGTTTTGTGATCAATGTTTGTTCTGTTTATATTACTATGAATATAATTGAGGAATGAGGCTGCGTTTCACTGAGGTTAAACTCATTGATCAATGTTGGTTCTGTTTATATTAATATGAATATAACTGATGAATGAGGCTGGGTTTCACTGAGGTTCAGCTTTGTGATCAATGTTGGTTCTGTTTATATGAATATGAATATAATTGAGGAATGAGGCTGGGTTTCACTGAGGTTAAACTCATTGATCAATGTTGGTTCTGTTTATATTAATATGAATATAATTGATGAATGAGGCTGGGTTTCACTGAGGTTCAGCTTTGTGATCAATGTTGGTTCTGTTTATATGAATATGAATATAATTGAGGAATGAGGCTGGGTTTCACTGAGGTTAAACTCATTGATCAATGTTGGTTCTGTTTATATTAATATGAATATAATTGATGAATGAGGCTGGGTTTCACTGAGGTTCAGCTTTGTGATCAATGTTTGTTCTGTTTATATTAATATGAATATAATTGATGAATGAGGCTGGGTTTCACTGAGGTTCAGCTTTGTGGTCAATGCTTGTTCTGTTTATATTAATATGTATATAATTGATGAATGAGGCTGGGTTTCACTGAGGTTCAGCTTTGTGATCAATGTTGGTTCTGTTTATATTAATATGAATATAATTGAGGAATATGGCTGCGTTTCACTGTTAAACTCATTGATCAATGATGGTTCTGTCTATATTAAAATGAATATAATTGATGATTGAGGCTTGGTTTCACTGAGGTTCAGCTTTGTGATCAATGTTGGTTCTGTATATATTTATATGAATATAATTAATGAATGAGGCTGTGTTTCAAAGAACTTAAACTCATTGATCAATGTTGGTTCTGTTTATATTAATATGAATATAATTGAGGAATGAGGCTGGGTTTCACTGAGATTCAGCTTTGTGGTCAATGTTGGTTCTTTTTATATTAATATGAATATAATTGATGAATGAGGCTGGGTTTCACTGAGGTTAAACTCATTGATCAATATTGGTTCTGTTTATATTAATATGAATATAATTGATGAATTAGGCTGGGTTTCACTGAGGTTCAGCTTTGTGATCAATGTTGGTTCTGTTTATATTAATATGAATATAATTGATGAATGAGGCTGGGTTTCACTGAGGTTCAGCTTTGTGATCAATGTTGGTTCTGTTTATATTAATATGAATATAATTGATGAATGAGGCTGGGTTTCACTGAGATTCAGCTTTGTGATCAATGTTGGTTCTGTTTATATTAATATGAATATAATTGATGAATAAGGCTGGGTTTCACTGAGATTCAGCTTTGTGGTCAATGTTGGTTCTGTTTATATTAATATGAATATAATTGATGAATGAGGCTGGGTTTCACTGAGGTACAGCTTTGTGTTCAATGTTGGTTCTGTTTATATTAATATGAATATAATTGAGGAATGTGGCTGGGTTTCACTGATGTTCAGCTTTGTGATCAATGTTGGTTCTCTTTATATTAATATGAACATAATTGAGGAATGAGGCTGCGTTTCACTGAGGTTAAACTCATTGATCAATGTTGGTTCTGTTTATATTAATATGAATATAATTGATGAATGAGGCTGGGTTTCACTGAGGTTCAGCTTTGTGATCAATGTTTGTTCTGTTTATATTACTATGAATATAATTGAGGAATGAGGCTGCGTTTCACTGAGGTTAAACTCATTGATCAATGTTGGTTCTGTTTATATTAATATGAATATAACTGATGAATGAGGCTGGGTTTCACTGAGGTTCAGCTTTGTGATCAATGTTGGTTCTGTTTATATGAATATGAACATAATTGAGGAATGAGGCTGGGTTTCACTGAGGTTAAACTCATTGATCAATGTTGGTTCTGTTTATATTATAATGAATATAATTGATGAATGAGGCTGGGCTTCACTGAGGTTCAGCTTTGTGATCAATGTTGGTTCTGTTTATATGAATATGAATATAATTGAGGAATGAGGCTGGGTTTAACTGAGGTTAAACTCATTGATCAATGTTGGTTCTGTTTATATTAATATGAATATAATTGATGAATGAGGCTGGGTTTCACTGAGGTTCAGCTTTGTGATCAATGTTTGTTCTGTTTATATTAATATGAATATAATTGATGAATGAGGCTGGGTTTCACTGAGGTTCAGCTTTGTGGTCAATGCTTGTTCTGTTTATATTAATATGTATATAATTGATGAATGAGGCTGGGTTTCACTGAGGTTCAGCTTTGTGATCAATGTTGGTTCTGTTTATATTAATATGAATATAATTGAGAAATATGGCTGCGTTTCACTGTTAAACTCATTGATCAATGATGGTTCTGTCTATATTAAAATGAATATAATTGATGATTGAGGCTTGGTTTCACTAAGGTTCAGCTTTGTGATCAATGTTGGTTCTGTATATATTTATATGAATATAATTAATGAATGAGGCTGTGTTTCAAAGAACTTAAACTCATTGATCAATGTTGGTTCTGTTTATAATAATATGAATATAATTGATGAATGAGGCTGGGTTTCACTGAGGTTAAACTCATTGATCAATGTTGGTTCTGTTTATATTAATATGAATATAATTGATGAATGAGGCTGTGTTTCACTGAGGTTCAGCTTTGTGATCAATGTTGGTTCTGTTTATATTAATATGAATATAATTGAGGAATGAGGCTGGGTTTCACTGAGGCTAAACTCATTGATCAATGTTGGTTCTGTTTATACTAATATAAATATAATTGAGGAACGAGGCTGCGTTTCACTGAGGTTAAACTCATTGATCAATGTTGGTTCTGTTTATATTAATATGAATAAAATTGATGAATGAGGCTGGGTTTCACTGAGGTTAAACTCATTGATCAATGTTGGTTCTGTTTATATTAATATGAATAAAATTGATGAATGAGGCTGGGTTTCACTGATGTTCAGCTTTGTGATCAATGTCGGTTCTGTTTATATTAATATGAATATAATTGATGAATGAGGTTGGGTTTCACTGAGGTTCAGCTTTGTGGTCAATGCTTGTTTTCTTTATATTAATATGTATATAATTGATGAATGAGGCTGGGTTTCACTGAGGTTCAGCTTTGTGATCAATGTTGGTTCTGTTTATATTAATATGAATATAATTGAGGAATAAGGCTGCGTTTCACTGAGGTTAAACTCATTGATCAATGTTGGTTCTGTTTATATTAAAATGAATATAAATGATGATTGAGGCTTGGTTTCACTGAGGTTCAGCTTTGTGATCAATGTTGGTTCGGTATATATTTATATGAATAAAATTAATGAATGAGGCTGTGTTTCAAAGAAGTTAAACTCATTGATCAATGTTGGTTCTTTTTATATTAATATGAATATAATTGATGAATGAGGCTGGGTTTCACTGAGGTTCAGCTTTGTGATCAATGTCGGTTCTGTTTATATTAATCTGAATATTATTGATAAATGAGGCTGGGTTTCACTGAGGTTCAGCTTTTTGATCAATGCTTGTTCTGTTTCTATTAATATGTATATAATTGATGAATGAGGCTGGGTTTCACTGAGGTTCAGCTTTGTGATCAATGTTGGTTCTGTTTATATTTATATGAATATAATTGAGGAATGAGGCTGGGTTTCACTGAGGTTAAACTCATTAATCAATGTTGGTTCTGTTTATATTAATATGAATATAATTGATGAATGAGGCTGGGTTTCACTGAGGTTCAGCTTTGTGATCAATGTTGGTTCTGTATATATTTATATGAATATAATAAATGAATGAGGCTGTGTTTCAAAGAACTTAAACTCATTGATCAATGTTGGTTCTGTTTATATTAATATGAATAAAATTGATGAATGAGGCTGGGTTTCACTGAGGTTCAGCTTTGTGATCAATGTTGGTTCTGTTTATATTAATATGAATATAATTGATTAATGAGGCTGGGTTTCACTGAGGTTCAGCTTTGTGATCAATGTCGGTTCTTTTTATATTAATATGAATATAATTGATGAATGAGGCTGGGTTTCACTGAGGTTTAGCTTTGTGATCAATGTTGGTTCTGTTTATATTAATATGAATATAATTGATGAATGAGGCTGGGTTTCACTGAGGTTCAGCTTTGTGATCAATGTTGGTTCTGTTTATATTAATATGAATATAATTGATGAATGAGGCTGGGTTTCACTGAGATTCAGCTATGTGATCAATGTTGGTTCTGTTTATATTAATATGAATATAATTGATGAATGAGGCTGGGTTTCACTGAGATTCAGCTTTGTGGTCAATGTTGGTTCTGTTTATATAAATATGAATATAATTGATGAATGAGGCTGGGTTTCACTGAGGTTCAGCTTTGTGTTCAATGTTGGTTCTGTTTATATTAATATGAATATAATTGAGGAATGAGGCTGTGTTTCAAAGAACTTAAACTCATTGATCAATGTTGGTTCTGTTTATATTAATATGAATAAAATTGATGAATGAGGCTGGGTTTCACTGAGGTTCAGCTTTGTGATCAATGTTGGTTCTGTTTATATTAATATGAATATAATTGATTAATGAGGCTGGGTTTCACTGAGGTTCAGCTTTGTGATCAATGTCGGTTCTTTTTATATTAATATGAATATAATTGATGAATGAGGCTGGGTTTCACTGAGGTTTAGCTTTGTGATCAATGTTGGTTCTGTTTATATTAATATGAATATAATTGATGAATGAGGCTGGGTTTCACTGAGGTTCAGCTTTGTGATCAATGTTGGTTCTGTTTATATTAATATGAATATAATTGATGAATGAGGCTGGGTTTCACTGAGATTCAGCTATGTGATCAATGTTGGTTCTGTTTATATTAATATGAATATAATTGATGAATGAGGCTGGGTTTCACTGAGATTCAGCTTTGTGGTCAATGTTGGTTCTGTTTATATAAATATGAATATAATTGATGAATGAGGCTGGGTTTCACTGAGGTTCAGCTTTGTGTTCAATGTTGGTTCTGTTTATATTAATATGAATATAATTGAGGAATGCGGCTGGGTTTCACTGATGTTCAGCTTTGTGATCAATGTTGGTTCTCTTTATATTAATATGAACATAATTGAGGAATGAGGCTGCGTTTCACTGAGGTTAAACTCATTGATCAATGTTGGTTCTGTTTATATTAATATGAATATAATTGATGAATGAGGCTGGGTTTCACTGAGGTTCAGCTTTGTGATCAATGTTTGTTCTGTTTATAAAACTATGAATATAATTGAGGAATGAGGCTGTGTTTCAAAGAACTTAAACTCATTGATCAATGTTGGTTCTGTTTATATTAATATGAATAAAATTGATGAATGAGGCTGGGTTTCACTGAGGTTCAGCTTTGTGATCAATGTTGGTTCTGTTTATATTAATATGAATATAATTGATTAATGAGGCTGGGTTTCACTGAGGTTCAGCTTTGTGATCAATGTCGGTTCTTTTTATATTAATATGAATATAATTGATGAATGAGGCTGGGTTTCACTGAGGTTTAGCTTTGTGATCAATGTTGGTTCTGTTTATATTAATATGAATATAATTGATGAATGAGGCTGGGTTTCACTGAGGTTCAGCTTTGTGATCAATGTTGGTTCTGTTTATATTAATATGAATATAATTGATGAATGAGGCTGGGTTTCACTGAGATTCAGCTATGTGATCAATGTTGGTTCTGTTTATATTAATATGAATATAATTGATGAATGAGGCTGGGTTTCACTGAGATTCAGCTTTGTGGTCAATGTTGGTTCTGTTTATATAAATATGAATATAATTGATGAATGAGGCTGGGTTTCACTGAGGTTCAGCTTTGTGTTCAATGTTGGTTCTGTTTATATTAATATGAATATAATTGAGGAATGCGGCTGGGTTTCACTGATGTTCAGCTTTGTGATCAATGTTGGTTCTCTTTATATTAATATGAACATAATTGAGGAATGAGGCTGCGTTTCACTGAGGTTAAACTCATTGATCAATGTTGGTTCTGTTTATATTAATATGAATATAATTGATGAATGAGGCTGGGTTTCACTGAGGTTCAGCTTTGTGATCAATGTTTGTTCTGTTTATAAAACTATGAATATAATTGAGGAATGAGGCTGGGTTTCACTGAGGTACAGCTTTGTGTTCAATGTTGGTTCTGTTTATATTAATATGAATATAATTGAGGAATGTGGCTGGGTTTCACTGATGTTCAGCTTTGTGATCAATGTTGGTTCTCTTTATATTAATATGAACATAATTGAGGAATGAGGCTGCGTTTCACTGAGGTTAAACTCATTGATCAATGTTGGTTCTGTTTATATTAATATGAATATAACTGATGAATGAGGCTGGGTGTCACTGAGGTTCAGCTTTGTGATCAATGTTGGTTCTGTTTATATGAATATGAAAATAATTGAGGAATGAGGCTGGGTTTCACTGAGGTTAAACTCATTGATCAATGTTGGTTCTGTTTATATTAATATGAATAAAATTGATGAATGAGGCTGGGTTTCACTGATGTTCAGCTTTGTGATCAATGTCGGTTCTGTTTATATTAATATGAATATAATTGATGAATGAGGTTGGGTTTCACTGAGGTTCAGCTTTGTGGTCAATGCTTGTTTTGTTTATATTAATATGTATATAATTGATGAATGAGGCTGGGTTTCACTGAGGTTCAGCTTTGTGATCAATGTTGGTTCTGTTTATATTAATATGAATATAATTGAGGAATAAGGCTGCGTTTCACTGAGGTTAAACTCATTGATCAATGTTGGTTCTGTTTATATTAAAATGAATATATATGATGATTGAGGCTTGGTTTCACTGAGGTTCAGCTTTGTGATCAATGTTGGTTCGGTATATATTTATATGAATAAAATTAATGAATGAGGCTGTGTTTCAAAGAAGTTAAACTCATTGATCAATGTTGGTTCTTTTTATATTAATATGAATATAATTGATGAATGAGGCTGGGTTTCACTGAGGTTCAGCTTTGTGATCAATGTCGGTTCTGTTTATATTTATATGAATATTATTGATGAATGAGGCTGAGTTTCACTGAGGTTCAGCTTTGTGATCAATGTTGGTTCTGTTTATATTTATATGAATATAATTGAGGAATGAGGCTGGGTTTCACTGAGGTTAAACTCATTAATCAATGTTGGTTCTGTTTATATTATTATGAATATAATTGATGAATGAGGCTGGGTTTCACTGAGGTTCAGCTTTGTGATCAATGTTGGTTCTGTATATATTTATATGAATATAATAAATGAATGAGGCTGTGTTTCAAAGAACTTAAACTCATTGATCAATGTTGGTTCTGTTTATATTAATATGAATAAAATTGATGAATGAGGCTGGGTTTCACTGAGGTTCAGCTTTGTGATCAATGTTGGTTCTGTTTATATTAATATGAATATAATTGATTAATGAGGCTGGGTTTCACTGAGGTTCAGCTTTGTGATCAATGTCGGTTCTTTTTATATTAATATGAATATAATTGATGAATGAGGCTGGGTTTCACTGAGGTTTAGCTTTGTGATCAATGTTGGTTCTGTTTATATTAATATGAATATAATTGATTAATGAGGCTGGGTTTCACTGAGGTTCAGCTTTGTGTTCAATGTTGGTTCTCTTTATATTAATATGAACATAATTGAGGAATGAGGCTGCGTTTCACTGAGGTTCAGCTTTGTGTTCAATGTTGGTTCTCTTTATATTAATATGAACATAATTGAGGAATGAGGCTGCGTTTCACTGAGGTTAAACTCATTGATCAATGTTGGTTCTGTTTATATTAATATGAATATAATTGATGAATGAGGCTGGGTTTCACTGAGGTTCAGCTTTGTGATCAATGTTTGTTCTGTTTATAAAACTATGAATATAATTGAGGAATGAAGCTGGGTTTCACTGAGGTACAGCTTTGTGTTCAATGTTGGTTCTGTTTATATTAATATGAATATAATTGAGGAATGTGGCTGGGTTTCACTGATGTTCAGCTTTGTGATCAATGTTGGTTCTCTTTATATTAATATGAACATAATTGAGGAATGAGGCTGCGTTTCACTGAGGTTAAACTCATTGATCAATGTTGGTTCTGTTTATATTAATATGAATATAAGTGATGAATGAGGCTGGGTTTCACTGAGATTCAGCTATGTGATCAATGTTGGTTCTGTTTATATTAATATGAATATAATTGATGAATGAGGCTGGGTTTCACTGAGATTCAGCTTTGTGGTCAATGTTGGTTCTGTTTATATAAATATGAATATAATTGATGAATGAGGCTGGGTTTCACTGAGGTTCAGCTTTGTGTTCAATGTTGGTTCTGTTTATATTAATATGAATATAATTGAGGAATGCGGCTGGGTTTCACTGATGTTCAGCTTTGTGATCAATGTTGGTTCTCTTTATATTAATATGAACATAATTGAGGAATGAGGCTGCGTTTCACTGAGGTTAAACTCATTGATCAATGTTGGTTCTGTTTATATTAATATGAATATAATTGATGAATGAGGCTGGGTTTCACTGAGGTTCAGCTTTGTGATCAATGTTTGTTCTGTTTATAAAACTATGAATATAATTGAGGAATGAGGCTGCGTTTCACTGAGGTTAAACTCATTGATCAATGTTGGTTCTGTTTATATTAATATGAATATAACTGATGAATGAGGCTGGGTGTCACTGAGGTTCAGCTTTGTGATCAATGTTGGTTCTGTTTATATGAATATGAAAATAATTGAGGAATGAGGCTGGGTTTCACTGAAGTTAAACTCATTGATCAATGTTGGTTCTGTTTATATTAATATGAATACAATTGATGAATGAGGCTGGGTTTCACTGAGGTTCAGCTTTGTGATCAATGTTTGTTCTGTTTATATTAATATGAATATAATTGATGAATGAGGCTGGGTTTCACTGAGATTCAGCTTTGTGGTCAATGCTTGTTCTGTTTATATTAATATGTATATAATTGATGAATGAGGCTGGGTTTCACTGAGGTTCAGCTTTGTGATCAATGTTGGTTCTGTTTATATTAATATGAATATAATTGAGGAATAAGGCTGCGTTTCACTGAGGTTAAACTCATTGATCAATGTTGTTTCTTTTTATATTAATATGAATATAATTGATGAATGAGGCTGGGTTTCACTGAGGTTCAGCTTTGTGATCAATGTTGGTTCTGTATATATTTATAGGAATATAATTAATGAATGAGGTTGTGTTTCAAAGAACTTAAACTCATTGATCAATGTTGGTTCTGTTTATATTAATATGAATATAATTGAGGAATGAGGCTGCGTTTCACTGAGGTTAAACTCATTGATCAATGTTGGTTCTGTTTATATTAATATGAATAAAATTGATGAATGAGGCTGGGTTTCACTGAGGTTCAGCTTTGTGATCAATGTTGGTTCTGTTTATATTAATATGAATAAAATTGATGAATGAAGCTGGATTTCACTGAGATTCAGCTTTGTGGTCAATGTTGGTTCTTTTTATATTAATATGAATATAATTGATGAATGAGGCTGGGTTTCACTGAGGTTAAACTCATTGATCAATATTGGTTCTGTTTATATTAAAATGAATATAATTGATGAATTAGGCTTGGTTTCACTGAGGTTCAGCTTTGTGATCAATGTTGGTTCTGTTTATATTAATATGAATATAATTTATGAATGAGGCTGGGTTTCACTGAGGTTCAGCTTTGTGATCAATGTTGGTTCTGTTTATATTAATATGAATATATTTGATGAATGAGGCTGGGTTTCACTGAGATTCAGCTTTGTGATCAATGTTGGTTCTGTTTATATTAATATGAATATAATTGATGAATGAGGCTGGGTTTCACTGAGATACAGCTTTGTGGTCAATGTTGGTTCTGTTTATATTAATATGAACATAATTGAGGAATGAGACTGCGTTTCACTGAGTTTAAACTCATTGATCAATGTTGGTTCTGTTTATATTAATATGAATATAATTGATAAATGAGGCTGGGTTTCACTGAGGTTCAGCTTTGTGATCAATGTTTGTTCTGTTTATATTAATATGAATATAATTGATGAATGAGGCTGGGTTTCACTGAGGTTCATCTTTGTGGTCAATGCTTGTTCTGTTTATATTAATATGAATATATTTGATGAATGAGGCTGGGTTTCACTGAGGTTCAGCTTTGTGATCAATGTTGGTTCTGTTTATATTAATATGAATATATTTGATGAATGAGGCTGGGTTTCACTGAGATTCAGCTTTGTGATCAATGTTGGTTCTGTTTATATTAATATGAATATAATTGATGAATGAGGCTGGGTTTCACTGAGATACAGCTTTGTGGTCAATGTTGGTTCTGTTTATATTAATATGAATATAATTGATGAATGAGGCTGGGTTTCACTGAGGTTCAGCTTTGTGATCAATGTCGGTTCTGTTTATATTAATATGAATATAATTGATGAATGAGGCTGGGTTTCACTGAGGTTCAGCTTTTTGATCAATGCTTGTTCTGTTTCTATTAATATGTATATAATTGATGAATGAGGCTGGGTTTCACTGAGGTTCAGCTTTGTGATCAATGTTGGTTCTGTTTATATTTATATGAATAAAATTGATGAATGAGGCTGGATTTCACTGAGATTCAGCTTTGTGGTCAATGTTGGTTCTTTTTATATTAATATGAATATAATTGATGAATGAGGCTGGGTTTCACTGAGGTTAAACTCATTGATCAATATTGGTTCTGTTTATATTAATATGAATATAATTGATGAATGAGGCTGGGTTTCACTGAGGTTTAGCTTTGTGATCAATGTTGGTTCTGTTTATATTAATATGAATATAATTGATGAATGAGGCTGGGTTTCACTGAGATTCAGCTTTGTGGTCAATGTTGGTTCTGTTTATATTAATATGAATATAATTGATGAATGAGGCTGGGTTTCACTGAGGTTCAGCTTTGTGTTCAATGTTGGTTCTGTTTATATTAATATGAATATAATTGAGGAATGTGGCTGGGTTTCACTGATGTTCAGCATTGTGATCAATGTTGGTTCTCTTTATATTAATATGAACATAATTGAGGAATGAGACTGCGTTTCACTGAGTTTAAACTCATTGATCAATGTTGGTTCTGTTTATATTAATATGAATATAATTGATAAATGAGGCTGGGTTTCACTGAGGTTCAGCTTTGTGATCAATGTTTGTTCTGTTTATATTACTATGAATATAATTGAAGAATGAGGCTGCGTTTCACTGAGGTTAAACTCATTGATCAATGTTGGTTCTGTTTATATTAATATGAATATAACTGATGAATGAGGCTGGGTTTCACTGAGGTTCAGCTTTGTGATCAATGTTGGTTCTGTTTATATGAATATGAATATAATTGAGGAATGAGGCTGGGTTTCACTGAGGTTAAACTCATTGATCAATGTTGGTTCTGTTTATATTAATATGAATATAATTGATGAATGAGGCTGGGTTTCACTGAGGTTCAGCTTTGTGATCAATGTTTGTTCTGTTTATATTAATATGAATATAATTGATGAATGAGGCTGGGTTTCACTGAGGTTCAGCTTTGTGATCAATGTTTGTTCTGTTTATATTAATATGAATATAATTGATGAATGAGGCTGGGTTTCACTGAGGTTCATCTTTGTGGTCAATGCTTGTTCTGTTTATATTAATATGTATATAATTGATGAATGAGGCTGGGTTTCACTGAGGTTCAGCTTTGTGATCAATGTTGGTTCTTTATATATTTATATGAATATAATTAATGAATGAGGCTGTGTTTCAAAGAACTTAAACTCATTGATCAATGTTGGTTCTGTTTATATTAATATGAATATAATTGAGGAATGAGGCTGGGTTTCACTGAGATTCAGCTTTGTGGTCAATGTTGGTTCTTTTTATATTAATATGAATATAATTGATGAATGAGGCTGGGTTTCACTGAGGTTCAGCTTTGTGATCAATGTTTGTTCTGTTTATATTACTATGAATATAATTGAAGAATGAGGCTGCGTTTCACTGAGGTTAAACTCATTGATCAATGTTTGTTCTTTTTATATTAATATGAATATAACTGATGAATGAGGCTGGGTTTCACTGAGGTTCAGCTTTGTGATCAATGTTGGTTCTGTTTATATGAATATGAATATAATTGAGGAATGAGGCTGGGTTTCACTGAGGTTAAACTCATTGATCAATGTTGGTTCTGTTTATATTAATATGAATAAAATTGATGAATGAAGCTGGATTTCACTGAGATTCAGCTTTGTGGTCAATGTTGGTTCTTTTTATATTAATATGAATATAATTGATGAATGAGGCTGGGTTTCACTGAGGTTAAACTCATTGATCAATATTGGTTCTGTTTATATTAAAATGAATATAATTGATGAATTAGGCTTGGTTTCACTGAGGTTCAGCTTTGTGATCAATGTTGGTTCTGTTTATATTAATATGAATATAATTTATGAATGAGGCTGGGTTTCACTGAGGTTCAGCTTTGTGGTCAATGTTGGTTCTTTTTATATTAATATGAACATAATTGAGGAATGAGACTGCGTTTCACTGAGGTTAAACTCATTGATCAATGTTGGTTCTGTTTATATTAATATGAATATAATTGATAAATGAGGCTGGGTTTCACTGAGGTTCAGCTTTGTGATCAATGTTTGTTCTGTTTATATTACTATGAATATAATTGAAGAATGAGGCTGCGTTTCACTGAGGTTAAACTCATTGATCAATGTTGGTTCTGTTTATATTAATATGAATATAACTGATGAATGAGGCTGGGTTTCACTGAGGTTCAGCTTTGTGATCAATGTTGGTTCTGTTTATATGAATATGAATATAATTGAGGAATGAGGCTGGGTTTCACTGAGGTTAAACTCATTGATCAATGTTGGTTCTGTTTATATTAATATGAATATAATTGATGAATGAGGCTGGGTTTCACTGAGGTTCAGCTTTGTGATCAATGTTTGTTCTGTTTATATTAATATGAATATAATTGATGAATGAGGCTGGGTTTCACTGAGGTTCAGCTTTGTGATCAATGTTTGTTCTGTTTATATTAATATGAATATAATTGATGAATGAGGCTGGGTTTCACTGAGGTTCATCTTTGTGGTCAATGCTTGTTCTGTTTATATTAATATGTATATAATTGATGAATGAGGCTGGGTTTCACTGAGGTTCAGCTTTGTGATCAATGTTGGTTCTGTATATATTTATATGAATATAATTAATGAATGAGGCTGTGTTTCAAAGAACTTAAACTCATTGATCAATGTTGGTTCTGTTTATATTAATATGAATATATTTGAGGAATGAGGCTGGGTTTCACTGAGATTCAGCTTTGTGGTCAATGTTGGTTCTTTTTATATTAATATGAATATAATTGATGAATGAGGCTGGGTTTCACTGAGGTTCAGCTTTGTGATCAATGTTTGTTCTGTTTATATTAATATGAATATAATTGATGAATGAGGCTGGGTTTCACTGAGGTTCATCTTTGTGGTCAATGCTTGTTCTGTTTATATTAATATGAATATATTTGATGAATGAGGCTGGGTTTCACTGAGGTTCAGCTTTGTGATCAATGTTGGTTCTGTTTATATTAATATGAATATATTTGATGAATGAGGCTGGGTTTCACTGAGATTCAGCTTTGTGATCAATGTTGGTTCTGTTTATATTAATATGAATATAATTGATGAATGAGGCTGGGTTTCACTGAGATACAGCTTTGTGGTCAATGTTGGTTCTGTTTATATTAATATGAATATAATTGATGAATGAGGCTGGGTTTCACTGAGGTTCAGCTTTGTGATCAATGTCGGTTCTGTTTATATTAATATGAATATAATTGATGAATGAGGCTGGGTTTCACTGAGGTTCAGCTTTTTGATCAATGCTTGTTCTGTTTCTATTAATATGTATATAATTGATGAATGAGGCTGGGTTTCACTGAGGTTCAGCTTTGTGATCAATGTTGGTTCTGTTTATATTTATATGAATAAAATTGATGAATGAGGCTGGATTTCACTGAGATTCAGCTTTGTGGTCAATGTTGGTTCTTTTTATATTAATATGAATATAATTGATGAATGAGGCTGGGTTTCACTGAGGTTAAACTCATTGATCAATATTGGTTCTGTTTATATTAATATGAATATAATTGATGAATGAGGCTGGGTTTCACTGAGGTTTAGCTTTGTGATCAATGTTGGTTCTGTTTATATTAATATGAATATAATTGATGAATGAGGCTGGGTTTCACTGAGATTCAGCTTTGTGGTCAATGTTGGTTCTGTTTATATAAATATGAATATAATTGATGAATGAGGCTCGGTTTCACTGAGGTTCAGCTTTGTGTTCAATGTTGGTTCTGTTTATATTAATATGAATATAATTGAGGAATGTGGCTGGGTTTCACTGATGTTCAGCATTGTGATCAATGTTGGTTCTCTTTATATTAATATGAACATAATTGAGGAATGAGACTGCGTTTCACTGACTTTAAACTCATTGATCAATGTTGGTTCTGTTTATATTAATATGAATATAATTGATAAATGAGGCTGGGTTTCACTGAGGTTCAGCTTTGTGATCAATGTTTGTTCTGTTTATATTACTATGAATATAATTGAAGAATGAGGCTGTGTTTCACTGAGGTTAAACTCATTGATCAATGTTGGTTCTGTTTATATTAATATGAATATAACTGATGAATGAGGCTGGGTTTCACTGAGGTTCAGCTTTGTGATCAATGTTGGTTCTGTTTATATGAATATGAATATAATTGAGGAATGAGGCTGGGTTTCACTGAGGTTAAACTCATTGATCAATGTTGGTTCTGTTTATATTAATATGAATATAATTGATGAATGAGGCTGGGTTTCACTGAGGTTCAGCTTTGTGATCAATGTTTGTTCTGTTTATATTAATATGAATATAATTGATGAATGAGGCTGGGTTTCACTGAGGTTCAGCTTTGTGATCAATGTTTGTTCTGTTTATATTAATATGAATATAATTGATGAATGAGGCTGGGTTTCACTGAGGTTCATCTTTGTGGTCAATGCTTGTTCTGTTTATATTAATATGTATATAATTGATGAATGAGGCTGGGTTTCACTGAGGTTCAGCTTTGTGATCAATGTTGGTTCTGTATATATTTATATGAATATAATTAATGAATGAGGCTGTGTTTCAAAGAACTTAAACTCATTGATCAATGTTGGTTCTGTTTATATTAATATGAATATAATTGAGGAATGAGGCTGGGTTTCACTGAGATTCAGCTTTGTGGTCAATGTTGGTTCTTTTTATATTAATATGAATATAATTGATGAATGAGGCTGGGTTTCACTGAGGTTCAGCTTTGTGATCAATGTTTGTTCTGTTTATATTACTATGAATATAATTGAAGAATGAGGCTGCGTTTCACTGAGGTTAAACTCATTGATCAATGTTTGTTCTTTTTATATTAATATGAATATAACTGATGAATGAGGCTGGGTTTCACTGAGGTTCAGCTTTGTGATCAATGTTGGTTCTGTTTATATGAATATGAATATAATTGAGGAATGAGGCTGGGTTTCACTGAGGTTAAACTCATTGATCAATGTTGGTTCTGTTTATATTAATATGAATAAAATTGATGAATGAAGCTGGATTTCACTGAGATTCAGCTTTGTGGTCAATGTTGGTTCTTTTTATATTAATATGAATATAATTGATGAATGAGGCTGGGTTTCACTGAGGTTAAACTCATTGATCAATATTGGTTCTGTTTATATTAAAATGAATATAATTGATGAATTAGGCTTGGTTTCACTGAGGTTCAGCTTTGTGATCAATGTTGGTTCTGTTTATATTAATATGAATATAATTTATGAATGAGGCTGGGTTTCACTGAGGTTCAGCTTTGTGGTCAATGTTGGTTCTTTTTATATTAATATGAACATAATTGAGGAATGAGACTGCGTTTCACTGAGGTTAAACTCATTGATCAATGTTGGTTCTGTTTATATTAATATGAATATAATTGATAAATGAGGCTGGGTTTCACTGAGGTTCAGCTTTGTGATCAATGTTTGTTCTGTTTATATTACTATGAATATAATTGAAGAATGAGGCTGCGTTTCACTGAGGTTAAACTCATTGATCAATGTTGGTTCTGTTTATATTAATATGAATATAACTGATGAATGAGGCTGGGTTTCACTGAGGTTCAGCTTTGTGATCAATGTTGGTTCTGTTTATATGAATATGAATATAATTGAGGAATGAGGCTGGGTTTCACTGAGGTTAAACTCATTGATCAATGTTGGTTCTGTTTATATTAATATGAATATAATTGATGAATGAGGCTGGGTTTCACTGAGGTTCAGCTTTGTGATCAATGTTTGTTCTGTTTATATTAATATGAATATAATTGATGAATGAGGCTGGGTTTCACTGAGGTTCAGCTTTGTGATCAATGTTTGTTCTGTTTATATTAATATGAATATAATTGATGAATGAGGCTGGGTTTCACTGAGGTTCATCTTTGTGGTCAATGCTTGTTCTGTTTATATTAATATGTATATAATTGATGAATGAGGCTGGGTTTCACTGAGGTTCAGCTTTGTGATCAATGTTGGTTCTGTATATATTTATATGAATATAATTAATGAATGAGGCTGTGTTTCAAAGAACTTAAACTCATTGATCAATGTTGGTTCTGTTTATATTAATATGAATATAATTGAGGAATGAGGCTGGGTTTCACTGAGATTCAGCTTTGTGGTCAATGTTGGTTCTTTTTATATTAATATGAATATAATTGATGAATGAGGCTGGGTTTCACTGAGGTTCAGCTTTGTGATCAATGTTTGTTCTGTTTATATTACTATGAATATAATTGAAGAATGAGGCTGCGTTTCACTGAGGTTAAACTCATTGATCAATGTTTATTCTGTTTATATTAATATGAATATAACTGATGAATGAGGCTGGGTTTCACTGAGGTTCAGCTTTGTGATCAATGTTGGTTCTGTTTATATGAATATGAATATAATTGAGGAATGAGGCTGGGTTTCACTGAGGTTAAACTCATTGATCAATGTTGGTTCTGTTTATATTAATATGAATAAAATTGATGAATGAAGCTGGATTTCACTGAGATTCAGCTTTGTGGTCAATGTTGGTTCTTTTTATATTAATATGAATATAATTGATGAATGAGGCTGGGTTTCACTGAGGTTAAACTCATTGATCAATATTGGTTCTGTTTATATTAAAATGAATATAATTGATGAATTAGGCTTGGTTTCACTGAGGTTCAGCTTTGTGATCAATGTTGGTTCTGTTTATATTAATATGAATATAATTTATGAATGAGGCTGGGTTTCACTGAGGTTCAGCTTTGTGGTCAATGTTGGTTCTTTTTATATTAATATGAATATAATTGATGAATGAGGCTGGGTTTCACTGAGGTTAAACTCATTGATCAATATTGGTTCTGTTTATATTAATATGAATATAATTGATGAATTAGGCTGGGTTTCACTGAGGTTCAGCTTTGTGATCAATGTTGGTTCTGTTTATATTAATATGAATATAATTGATGAATGAGGCTGGGTTTCATTGAGGTTCAGCTTTGTGATCAATGTTGATTCTGTTTATATTAATATGAATATAATTGATGAATGAGGCTGGGTTTCACTGAGATTCAGCTTTGTGATCAATGTTGGTTCTGTTTATATTGATATGAATATAATTGATGAATAAGGCTGGGTTTCACTGAGATTCAGCTTTGTGGTCAATGTTGGTTCTGTTTATATTAATATGAATAGAATTGATGAATGAGGCTGGGTTTCACTTAGGTACAGCTTTGTGTTCAATGTTGGTTCTTTTTATATTAATATGAATATAATTGAGGAATGTGGCTGGGTTTCACTGATGTTCAGCTTTGTGATCAATGTTGGTTCTCTTTATATTAATATGAACATAATTGAGGAATGAGGCTGCGTTTCACTGAGGTTAAACTCATTGATCAATGTTGGTTCTGTTTATATTAATATGAATATAATTGATGAATGAGGCTGGGTTTCACTGAGGTTCAGCTTTGTGATCAATGTTTGTTCTGTTTATATTACTATGAATATAATTGATGAATGAGGCTGCGTTTCACTGAGGTTAAACTCATTGATCAATGTTGGTTCTGTTTATATTAATATGAATATAACTGATGAATGTGGCTGGGTTTCACTGAGGTTCAGCTTTGTGATCAATGTTGGTTCTGTTTATATTAATATGAATAAAATTGATGAATGAGGCTGGGTTTCACTGAGGTTCAGCTTTGTGATCAATGTTGGTTCTGTTTATATTAATATGAATATAATTGATGAATGAGGCTGGGCTTCACTGAGATTCAGCTTTGTGATCAATGTTGGTTCTGTTTATATTAATATGAATATAATTGATGATTGAGGCTGGGTTTCACTGAGGTTAAGCTTTGTGATCAATGTTTGTTCTGTTTATATTAATATGAATATAATTGATGAATGAGGCTGGGTTTCACTGAGGTTCAGCTTTGTGGTCAATGCTTGTTCTGTTTATATTAATATGTATATAATTGATGAATGAGGCTGGGTTTCACTGAGGTTCAGCTTTGTGATCAATGTTGGTTCTGTTTATATTAATATGAATATAATTGAGGAATAAGGCTGCGTTTCACTGTTAAACTCATTGATCAATGATGGTTCTGTCTATATTAAAATGAATATAATTGATGATTGAGGCTTGGTTTCACTGAGGTTCAGCTTTGTGATCAATGTTGGTTCTGTATATATTTATATGAATATAATTAATGAATGAGGCTGTGTTTCAAAGAACTTAAACTCATTGATCAATGTTGGTTCTGTTTATAATAATATGAATATAATTGATGAATGAGGCTGCGTTTCACTGAGGTTAAACTCATTGATCAATGTTGGTTCTGTTTATATTAATATGAATATAATTGATGAATGAGGCTGGGTTTCACTGAGGTTCAGCTTTGTGGTCAATGCTTGTTCTGTTTATAATAAAATGTATATAATTGATGAATGAGGCTGGGTTTCACTGAGGTTCAGCTTTGTGATCAATGTTGGTTCTGTTTATATTAATATGAATATAATTGAGGAATGAGGCTGGGTTTCACTGAGGCTAAACTCATTGATCAATGTTGGTTCTGTTTATACTAATATAAATATAATTGAGGAACGAGGCTGCGTTTCACTGAGGTTAAACTCATTGATCAATGTTGGTTCTGTTTATATTAATATGAATAAAATTGATGAATGAGGCTGGGTTTCACTGAGGTTAAACTCATTGATCAATGTTGGTTCTGTTTATATTAATATGAATAAAATTGATGAATGAGACTGGGTTTCACTGATGTTCAGCTTTGTGATCAATGTCGGTTCTGTTTATATGAATATGAATATAATTGATGAATGAGGTTGGGTTTCACTGAGGTTCAGCTTTGTGGTCAATGCTTGTTTTGTTTATATTAATATGTATATAATTTATGAATGAGGCTGGGTTTCACTGAGGTTCAGCTTTGTGATCAATGTTGGTTCTGTTTATATTAATATGAATATAATTGAGGAATAAGGCTGCGTTTCACTGAGGTTAAACTCATTGATCAATGTTGGTTCTGTTTATGTTAAAATGAATATAAATGATGATTGAGGCTTGGTTTCACTGAGGTTCAGCTTTGTGATCAATGTTGGTTCGGTATACATTTATATGAATAAAATTAATGAATGAGGCTGTGTTTCAAAGAAGTTAAACTCATTGATCAATGTTGGTTCTTTTTATATTAATATGAATATAATTGATGAATGAGGCTGGGTTTCACTGAGGTTCATCTTTGTGATCAATGTCGGTTCTGTTTATATTAATATGAATATTATTGATGAATGAGGCTGGGTTTCACTGAGGTTCAGCTTTTTGATCAATGCTTGTTCTGTTTCTATTAATATGTATATAATTGATGAATGAGGCTGGGTTTCACTGAGGTTCAGCTTTGTGATCAATGTTGGTTCTGTTTATATTTATATGAATATAATTGAGGAATGAGGCTGCGTTTCACTGAGGTTAAACTCATTAATCAATGTTGGTTCTGTTTATATTAATATGAATATAATTGATGAATGAGGCTGGGTTTCACTGAGGTTCAGCTTTGTGATCAATGTTGGTTCTGTATATATTTATATGAATATAATAAATGAATGAGGCTGTGTTTCAAAGAACTTAAACTCATTGATCAATGTTGGTTCTGTTTATATTAATATGAATATAATTGATGAATGAGGCTGCGTTTCACTGAGGTTAAACTCATTGATCAATGTTGGTTCTGTTTATATTAATATGAATAAAATTGATGAATGAGGCTGGGTTTCACTGAGGTTCAGCTTTGTGATCAATGTTGGTTCTGTTTATATTAATATGAATAAAATTGATGAATGAGGCTGGGTTTCACTGAGGTTCAGCTTTGTGATCAATGTTGGTTCTGTTTATATTAATATGAATAAAATTGATGAATGAAGCTGGATTTCACTGAGATTCAGCTTTGTGGTTAATGTTGGTTCTTTTTATATTAATATGAATATAATTGATGAATGAGGCTGGGTTTCACTGAGGTTAAACTCATTGATCAATATTGGTTCTGTTTATATTAAAATGAATATAATTGATGAATTAGGCTTGGTTTCACTGAGGTTCAGCTTTGTGATCAATGTTGGTTCTTTTTATATTAATATGAATATATTTGATGAATGAGGCTGGGTTTCACTGAGGTTCAGCTTTGTGGTCAATGCTTGTTTTGTTTATATTAATATGTATATAATTTATGAATGAGGCTGGGTTTCACTGAGGTTCAGCTTTGTGATCAATGTTGGTTCTGTTTATATTAATATGAATATAATTGAGGAATAAGGCTGCGTTTCACTGAGGTTAAACTCATTGATCAATATTGGTTCTGTTTATGTTAAAATGAATATAAATGATGATTGAGGCTTGGTTTCACTGAGGTTCAGCTTTGTGATCAATGTTGGTTCGGTATACATTTATATGAATAAAATTAATGAATGAGGCTGTGTTTCAAAGAAGTTAAACTCATTGATCAATGTTGGTTCTTTTTATATTAATATGAATATAATTGATGAATGAGGCTGGGTTTCACTGAGGTTCATCTTTGTGATCAATGTCGGTTCTGTTTATATTAATATGAATATTATTGATGAATGAGGCTGGGTTTCACTGAGGTTCAGCTTTTTGATCAATGCTTGTTCTGTTTCTATTAATATGTATATAATTGATGAATGAGGCTGGGTTTCACTGAGGTTCAGCTTTGTGATCAATGTTGGTTCTGTTTATATTTATATGAATATAATTGAGGAATGAGGCTGCGTTTCACTGAGGTTAAACTCATTAATCAATGTTGGTTCTGTTTATATTAATATGAATATAATTGATGAATGAGGCTGGGTTTCACTGAGGTTCAGCTTTGTGATCAATGTTGGTTCTGTATATATTTATATGAATATAATAAATGAATGAGGCTGTGTTTCCAAGAACTTAAACTCATTGATCAATGTTGGTTCTGTTTATATTAATATGAATATAATTGATGAATGAGGCTGCGTTTCACTGAGGTTAAACTCATTGATCAATGTTGGTTCTGTTTATATTAATATGAATAAAATTGATGAATGAGGCTGGGTTTCACTGAGGTTCAGCTTTGTGATCAATGTTGGTTCTGTTTATATTAATATGAATATAATTGATGAATGAGGCTGGGTTTCACTGAGGTTCAGCTTTGTGATCAATGTCGGTTCTTTTTATATTAATATGAATATAATTGATGAATGAGGCTGGGTTTCACTGAGGTTTAGCTTTGTGATCAATGTTGGTTCTGTTTATATTAATATGAATATAATTGATGAATGAGGCTGGGTTTCACTGAGGTTCAGCTTTGTGATCAATGTTGGTTCTGTTTATATTAATATGAATATAATTGATGAATGAGGCTGGGTGTCACTGAGGTTCAGCTTTGTGATCAATGTTTGTTCTGTTTATATTACTATGAATATAATTGAAGAATGAGGCTGCGTTTCACTGAGGTTAAACTCATTGATCAATGTTTGTTCTTTTTATATTAATATGAATATAACTGATGAATGAGGCTGGGTTTCACTGAGGTTCAGCTTTGTGATCAATGTTGGTTCTGTTTATATGAATATGAATATAATTGAGGAATGAGGCTGGGTTTCACTGAGGTTAAACTCATTGATCAATGTTGGTTCTGTTTATATTAATATGAATAAAATTGATGAATGAAGCTGGATTTCACTGAGATTCAGCTTTGTGGTCAATGTTGGTTCTTTTTATATTAATATGAATATAATTGATGAATGAGGCTGGGTTTCACTGAGGTTAAACTCATTGATCAATATTGGTTTTGTTTATATTAAAATGAATATAATTGATGAATTAGGCTTGGTTTCACTGAGGTTCAGCTTTGTGATCAATGTTGGTTCTGTTTATATTAATATGAATATAATTTATGAATGAGGCTGGGTTTCACTGAGGTTCAGCTTTGTGGTCAATGTTGGTTCTTTTTATATTAATATGAACATAATTGAGGAATGAGACTGCGTTTCACTGAGGTTAAACTCATTGATCAATGTTGGTTCTGTTTATATTAATATGAATATAATTGATAAATGAGGCTGGGTTTCACTGAGGTTCAGCTTTGTGATCAATGTTTGTTCTGTTTATATTACTATGAATATAATTGAAGAATGAGGCTGCGTTTCACTGAGGTTAAACTCATTGATCAATGTTGGTTCTGTTTATATTAATATGAATATAACTGATGAATGAGGCTGGGTTTCACTGAGGTTCAGCTTTGTGATCAATGTTGGTTCTGTTTATATGAATATGAATATAATTGAGGAATGAGGCTGGGTTTCACTGAGGTTAAACTCATTGATCAATGTTGGTTCTGTTTATATTAATATGAATATAATTGATGAATGAGGCTGGGTTTCACTGAGGTTCAGCTTTGTGATCAATGTTTGTTCTGTTTATATTAATATGAATATAATTGATGAATGAGGCTGGGTTTCACTGAGGTTCATCTTTGTGGTCAATGCTTGTTCTGTTTATATTAATATGTATATAATTGATGAATGAGGCTGGGTTTCACTGAGGTTCAGCTTTGTGATCAATGTTGGTTCTGTATATATTTATATGAATATAATTAATGAATGAGGCTGTGTTTCAAAGAACTTAAACTCATTGATCAATGTTGGTTCTGTTTATATTAATATGAATATAATTGAGGAATGAGGCTGGGTTTCACTGAGATTCAGCTTTGTGGTCAATGTTGGTTCTTTTTATATTAATATGAATATAATTGATGAATGAGGCTGGGTTTCACTGAGGTTCAGCTTTGTGATCAATGTTTGTTGTGTTTATATTACTATGAATATAATTGAAGAATGAGGCTGCGTTTCACTGAGGTTAAACTCATTGATCAATGTTTGTTCTGTTTATATTAATATGAATATAACTGATGAATGAGGCTGGGTTTCACTGAGGTTCAGCTTTGTGATCAATGTTGGTTCTGTTTATATGAATATGAATATAATTGAGGAATGAGGCTGGGTTTCACTGAGGTTAAACTCATTGATCAATGTTGGTTCTGTTTATATTAATATGAATAAAATTGATGAATGAAGCTGGATTTCACTGAGATTCAGCTTTGTGGTCAATGTTGGTTCTTTTTATATTAATATGAATATAATTGATGAATGAGGCTGGGTTTCACTGAGGTTAAACTCATTGATCAATATTGGTTCTGTTTATATTAAAATGAATATAATTGATGAATTAGGCTTGGTTTCACTGAGGTTCAGCTTTGTGATCAATGTTGGTTCTGTTTATATTAATATGAATATAATTTATGAATGAGGCTGGGTTTCACTGAGGTTCAGCTTTGTGGTCAATGTTGGTTCTTTTTATATTAATATGAATATAATTGATGAATGAGGCTGGGTTTCACTGAGGTTAAACTCATTGATCAATATTGGTTCTGTTTATATTAATATGAATATAATTGATGAATTAGGCTGGGTTTCACTGAGGTTCAGCTTTGTGATCAATGTTGGTTCTGTTTATATTAATATGAATATAATTGATGAATGAGGCTGGGTTTCATTGAGGTTCAGCTTTGTGATCAATGTTGATTCTGTTTATATTAATATGAATATAATTGATGAATGAGGCTGGGTTTCACTGAGATTCAGCTTTGTGATCAATGTTGGTTCTGTTTATATTGATATGAATATAATTGATGAATAAGGCTGGGTTTCACTGAGATTCAGCTTTGTGGTCAATGTTGGTTCTGTTTATATTAATATGAATATAATTGATGAATGAGGCTGGGTTTCACTTAGGTACAGCTTTGTGTTCAATGTTGGTTCTTTTTATATTAATATGAATATAATTGAGGAATGTGGCTGGGTTTCACTGATGTTCAGCTTTGTGATCAATGTTGGTTCTCTTTATATTAATATGAACATAATTGAGGAATGAGGCTGCGTTTCACTGAGGTTAAACTCATTGATCAATGTTGGTTCTGTTTATATTAATATGAATATAACTGATGAATGAGGCTGGGTTTCACTGAGGTTCAGCTTTGTGATCAATGTTGGTTCTGTTTATATTAATATGAATAAAATTGATGAATGAGGCTGGGTTTCACTGAGGTTCAGCTTTGTGATCAATGTTGGTTCTGTTTATATTAATATGAATATAACTGATGAATGAGGCTGGGTTTCACTGAGGTTCAGCTTTGTGATCAATGTTGGTTCTGTTTATATTAATATGAATATAATTGATGAATGAGGCTGGGCTTCACTGAGATTCAGCTTTGTGGTCAATGTTGGTTCTGTTTATATTAATATGAATATAATTGATGATTGAGGCTGGGTTTCACTGAGGTTAAGCTTTGTGATCAATGTTTGTTCTGTTTATATTAATATGAATATAATTGATGAATGAGGCTGGGTTTCACTGAGGTTCAGCTTTGTGGTCAATGCTTGTTTTGTTTATATTAATATGTATATAATTGATGAATGAGGCTGGGTTTCACTGAGGTTCAGCTTTGTGATCAATGTTGGTTCTGTTTATATTAATATGAATATAATTGAGGAATAAGGCTGCGTTTCACTGTTAAACTCATTGATCAATGATGGTTCTGTCTATATTAAAATGAATATAATTGATGATTGAGGCTTGGTTTCACTGAGGTTCAGCTTTGTGATCAATGTTTGTTCTGTTTATATTAATATGAATATAATTGATGAATGAGGCTGGGTTTCACTGAGGCTAAACTCATTGATCAATGTTGGTTCTGTTTATACTAATATAAATATAATTGAGGAACGAGGCTGCGTTTCACTGAGGTTAAACTCATTGATCAATGTTGGTTCTGTTTATATTAATATGAATAAAATTGATGAATGAGGCTGGGTTTCACTGAGGTTAAACTCATTGATCAATGTTGGTTCTGTTTATATTAATATGAATAAAATTGATGAATGAGGCTGGGTTTCACTGATGTTCAGCTTTGTGATCAATGTCGGTTCTGTTTATATGAATATGAATATAATTGATGAATGAGGTTGGGTTTCACTGAGGTTCAGCTTTGTGGTCAATGCTTGTTTTGTTTATATTAATATGAATATAATTGATGAATGAGGCTGGGTTTCACTGAGATTCAGCTTTGTGATCAATGTTGGTTCTGTTTATATTGATATGAATATAATTGATGAATAAGGCTGGGTTTCACTGAGATTCAGCTTTGTGGTCAATGTTGGTTCTGTTTATATTAATATGAATATAATTGATGAATGAGGCTGGGTTTCACTTAGGTACAGCTTTGTGTTCAATGTTGGTTCTTTTTATATTAATATGAATATAATTGAGGAATGTGGCTGGGTTTCACTGATGTTCAGCTTTGTGATCAATGTTGGTTCTCTTTATATTAATATGAACATAATTGAGGAATGAGGCTGCGTTTCACTGAGGTTAAACTCATTGATCAATGTTGGTTCTGTTTATATTAATATGAATATAACTGATGAATGAGGCTGGGTTTCACTGAGGTTCAGCTTTGTGATCAATGTTGGTTCTGTTTATATTAATATGAATAAAATTGATGAATGAGGCTGGGTTTCACTGAGGTTCAGCTTTGTGATCAATGTTGGTTCTGTTTATATTAATATGAATATAACTGATGAATGAGGCTGGGTTTCACTGAGGTTCAGCTTTGTGATCAATGTTGGTTCTGTTTATATTAATATGAATATAATTGATGAATGAGGCTGGGCTTCACTGAGATTCAGCTTTGTGATCAATGTTGGTTCTGTTTATATTAATATGAATATAATTGATGAATAAGGCTGGGTTTCACTGAGATTCAGCTTTGTGGTCAATGTTGGTTCTGTTTATATTAATATGAATATAATTGATGATTGAGGCTGGGTTTCACTGAGGTTAAGCTTTGTGATCAATGTTTGTTCTGTTTATATTAATATGAATATAATTGATGAATGAGGCTGGGTTTCACTGAGGTTCAGCTTTGTGGTCAATGCTTGTTTTGTTTATATTAATATGTATATAATTGATGAATGAGGCTGGGTTTCACTGAGGTTCAGCTTTGTGATCAATGTTGGTTCTGTTTATATTAATATGAATATAATTGAGGAATAAGGCTGCGTTTCACTGTTAAACTCATTGATCAATGATGGTTCTGTCTATATTAAAATGAATATAATTGATGATTGAGGCTTGGTTTCACTGAGGTTCAGCTTTGTGATCAATGTTTGTTCTGTTTATATTAATATGAATATAATTGATGAATGAGGCTGGGTTTCACTGATGTTCAGCTTTGTGGTCAATGCTTGTTCTGTTTATAATAAAATGTATATAATTGATGAATGAGGCTGGGTTTCACTGAGGTTCAGCTTTGTGATAAATGTTGGTTCTGTTTATATTAATATGAATATAATTGAGGAATGAGGCTGGGTTTCACTGAGGCTAAACTCATTGATCAATGTTGGTTCTGTTTATACTAATATAAATATAATTGAGGAACGAGGCTGCGTTTCACTGAGGTTAAACTCATTGATCAATGTTGGTTCTGTTGATATTAATATGAATAAAATTGATGAATGAGGCTGGGTTTCACTGAGGTTAAACTCATTGATCAATGTTGGTTCTGTTTATATTAATATGAATAAAATTGATGAATGAGGCTGGGTTTCACTGATGTTCAGCTTTGTGATCAATGTCGGTTCTGTTTATATGAATATGAATATAATTGATGAATGAGGTTGGGTTTCACTGAGGTTCAGCTTTGTGGTCAATGCTTGTTTTGTTTATATTAATATGTATATAATTTATGAATGAGGCTGGGTTTCACTAAGGTTCAGCTTTGTGATCAATGTTGGTTCTGTTTATATTAATATGAATATAATTGAGGAATAAGGCTGCGTTTCACTGAGGTTAAACTCATTGATCAATGTTGGTTCTGTTTATGTTAAAATGAATATAAATGATGATTGAGGCTTGGTTTCACTGAGGTTCAGCTTTGTGATCAATGTTGGTTCGGTATACATTTATATGAATAAAATTAATGAATGAGGTTGTGTTTCAAAGAAGTTAAACTCATTGATCAATGTTGGTTCTTTTTATATTAATATGAATATAATTGATGAATGAGGCTGGGTTTCACTGAGGTTCATCTTTGTGATCAATGTCGGTTCTGTTTATATTAATATGAATATTATTGATGAATGAGGCTGGGTTTCACTGAGGTTCAGCTTTTTGATCAATGCTTGTTCTGTTTCTATTAATATGTATATAATTGATGAATGAGGCTGGGTTTCACTGAGGTTCAGCTTTGTGATCAATGTTGGTTCTGTTTATATTTATATGAATATAATTGAGGAATGAGGCTGCGTTTCACTGAGGTTAAACTCATTAATCAATGTTGGTTCTGTTTATATTAATATGAATATAATTGATGAATGAGGCTGGGTTTCACTGAGGTTCAGCTTTGTGATCAATGTTGGTTCTGTTTATATGAATATGAATATAATTGAGGAATGAGGCTGGGTTTCACTGAGGTTAAACTCATTGATCAATGTTGGTTCTGTTTATATTAATATGAATAAAATTGATGAATGAAGCTGGATTTCACTGAGATTCAGCTTTGTGGTCAATGTTGGTTCTTTTTATATTAATATGAATATAATTGATGAATGAGGCTGGGTTTCACTGAGGTTAAACTCATTGATCAATATTGGTTTTGTTTATATTAAAATGAATATAATTGATGAATTAGGCTTGGTTTCACTGAGGTTCAGCTTTGTGATCAATGTTGGTTCTGTTTATATTAATATGAATATAATTTATGAATGAGGCTGGGTTTCACTGAGGTTCAGCTTTGTGGTCAATGTTGGTTCTTTTTATATTAATATGAACATAATTGAGGAATGAGACTGCGTTTCACTGAGGTTAAACTCATTGATCAATGTTGGTTCTGTTTATATTAATATGAATATAATTGATAAATGAGGCTGGGTTTCACTGAGGTTCAGCTTTGTGATCAATGTTTGTTCTGTTTATATTACTATGAATATAATTGAAGAATGAGGCTGCGTTTCACTGAGGTTAAACTCATTGATCAATGTTGGTTCTGTTTATATTAATATGAATATAACTGATGAATGAGGCTGGGTTTCACTGAGGTTCAGCTTTGTGATCAATGTTTGTTCTGTTTATATTAATATGAATATAATTGATGAATGAGGCTGGGTTTCACTGAGGTTCATCTTTGTGGTCAATGCTTGTTCTGTTTATATTAATATGTATATAATTGATGAATGAGGCTGGGTTTCACTGAGGTTCAGCTTTGTGATCAATGTTGGTTCTGTATATATTTATATGAATATAATTAATGAATGAGGCTGTGTTTCAAAGAACTTAAACTCATTGATCAATGTTGGTTCTGTTTATATTAATATGAATATAATTGAGGAATGAGGCTGGGTTTCACTGAGATTCAGCTTTGTGGTCAATGTTGGTTCTTTTTATATTAATATGAATATAATTGATGAATGAGGCTGGGTTTCACTGAGGTTCAGCTTTGTGATCAATGTTTGTTGTGTTTATATTACTATGAATATAATTGAAGAATGAGGCTGCGTTTCACTGAGGTTAAACTCATTGATCAATGTTTGTTCTGTTTATATTAATATGAATATAACTGATGAATGAGGCTGGGTTTCACTGAGGTTCAGCTTTGTGATCAATGTTGGTTCTGTTTATATGAATATGAATATAATTGAGGAATGAGGCTGGGTTTCACTGAGGTTAAACTCATTGATCAATGTTGGTTCTGTTTATATTAATATGAATAAAATTGATGAATGAAGCTGGATTTCACTGAGATTCAGCTTTGTGGTCAATGTTGGTTCTTTTTATATTAATATGAATATAATTGATGAATGAGGCTGGGTTTCACTGAGGTTAAACTCATTGATCAATATTGGTTCTGTTTATATTAAAATGAATATAATTGATGAATTAGGCTTGGTTTCACTGAGGTTCAGCTTTGTGATCAATGTTGGTTCTGTTTATATTAATATGAATATAATTTATGAATGAGGCTGGGTTTCACTGAGGTTCAGCTTTGTGGTCAATGTTGGTTCTTTTTATATTAATATGAATATAATTGATGAATGAGGCTGGGTTTCACTGAGGTTAAACTCATTGATCAATATTGGTTCTGTTTATATTAATATGAATATAATTGATGAATTAGGCTGGGTTTCACTGAGGTTCAGCTTTGTGATCAATGTTGGTTCTGTTTATATTAATATGAATATAATTGATGAATGAGGCTGGGTTTCATTGAGGTTCAGCTTTGTGATCAATGTTGATTCTGTTTATATTAATATGAATATAATTGATGAATGAGGCTGGGTTTCACTGAGATTCAGCTTTGTGATCAATGTTGGTTCTGTTTATATTGATATGAATATAATTGATGAATAAGGCTGGGTTTCACTGAGATTCAGCTTTGTGGTCAATGTTGGTTCTGTTTATATTAATATGAATATAATTGATGAATGAGGCTGGGTTTCACTTAGGTACAGCTTTGTGTTCAATGTTGGTTCTTTTTATATTAATATGAATATAATTGAGGAATGTGGCTGGGTTTCACTGATGTTCAGCTTTGTGATCAATGTTGGTTCTCTTTATATTAATATGAACATAATTGAGGAATGAGGCTGCGTTTCACTGAGGTTAAACTCATTGATCAATGTTGGTTCTGTTTATATTAATATGAATATAACTGATGAATGAGGCTGGGTTTCACTGAGGTTCAGCTTTGTGATCAATGTTGGTTCTGTTTATATTAATATGAATAAAATTGATGAATGAGGCTGGGTTTCACTGAGGTTCAGCTTTGTGATCAATGTTGGTTCTGTTTATATTAATATGAATATAACTGATGAATGAGGCTGGGTTTCACTGAGGTTCAGCTTTGTGATCAATGTTGGTTCTGTTTATATTAATATGAATATAATTGATGAATGAGGCTGGGCTTCACTGAGATTCAGCTTTGTGGTCAATGTTGGTTCTGTTTATATTAATATGAATATAATTGATGATTGAGGCTGGGTTTCACTGAGGTTAAGCTTTGTGATCAATGTTTGTTCTGTTTATATTAATATGAATATAATTGTTGAATGAGGCTGGGTTTCACTGAGGTTCAGCTTTGTGGTCAATGCTTGTTTTGTTTATATTAATATGTATATAATTGATGAATGAGGCTGGGTTTCACTGAGGTTCAGCTTTGTGATCAATGTTGGTTCTGTTTATATTAATATGAATATAATTGAGGAATAAGGCTGCGTTTCACTGTTAAACTCATTGATCAATGATGGTTCTGTCTATATTAAAATGAATATAATTGATGATTGAGGCTTGGTTTCACTGAGGTTCAGCTTTGTGATCAATGTTTGTTCTGTTTATATTAATATGAATATAATTGATGAATGAGGCTGGGTTTCACTGATGTTCAGCTTTGTGGTCAATGCTTGTTCTGTTTATAATAAAATGTATATAATTGATGAATGAGGCTGGGTTTCACTGAGGTTCAGCTTTGTGATCAATGTTGGTTCTGTTTATATTAATATGAATATAATTGAGGAATGAGGCTGGGTTTCACTGAGGCTAAACTCATTGATCAATGTTGGTTCTGTTTATACTAATATAAATATAATTGAGGAACGAGGCTGCGTTTCACTGAGGTTAAACTCATTGATCAATGTTGGTTCTGTTTATATTAATATGAATAAAATTGATGAATGAGGCTGGGTTTCACTGAGGTTAAACTCATTGATCAATGTTGGTTCTGTTTATATTAATATGAATAAAATTGATGAATGAGGCTGGGTTTCACTGATGTTCAGCTTTGTGATCAATGTCGGTTCTGTTTATATGAATATGAATATAATTGATGAATGAGGTTGGGTTTCACTGAGGTTCAGCTTTGTGGTCAATGCTTGTTTTGTTTATATTAATATGAATATAATTGATGAATGAGGCTGGGTTTCACTGAGATTCAGCTTTGTGATCAATGTTGGTTCTGTTTATATTGATATGAATATAATTGATGAATAAGGCTGGGTTTCACTGAGGTTCATCTTTGTGATCAATGTCGGTTCTGTTTATATTAATATGAATATTATTGATGAATGAGGCTGGGTTTCACTGAGGTTCAGCTTTTTGATCAATGCTTGTTCTGTTTCTATTAATATGTATATAATTGATGAATGAGGCTGGGTTTCACTGAGGTTCAGCTTTGTGATCAATGTTGGTTCTGTTTATATTTATATGAATATAATTGAGGAATGAGGCTGCGTTTCACTGAGGTTAAACTCATTAATCAATGTTGGTTCTGTTTATATTAATATGAATATAATTGATGAATGAGGCTGGGTTTCACTGAGGTTCAGCTTTGTGATCAATGTTGGTTCTGTTTATATGAATATGAATATAATTGAGGAATGAGGCTGGGTTTCACTGAGGTTAAACTCATTGATCAATGTTGGTTCTGTTTATATTAATATGAATAAAATTGATGAATGAAGCTGGATTTCACTGAGATTCAGCTTTGTGGTCAATGTTGGTTCTTTTTATATTAATATGAATATAATTGATGAATGAGGCTGGGTTTCACTGAGGTTAAACTCATTGATCAATATTGGTTTTGTTTATATTAAAATGAATATAATTGATGAATTAGGCTTGGTTTCACTGAGGTTCAGCTTTGTGATCAATGTTGGTTCTGTTTATATTAATATGAACATAATTGAGGAATGAGACTGCGTTTCACTGAGGTTAAACTCATTGATCAATGTTGGTTCTGTTTATATTAATATGAATATAATTGATAAATGAGGCTGGGTTTCACTGAGGTTCAGCTTTGTGATCAATGTTTGTTCTGTTTATATTACTATGAATATAATTGAAGAATGAGGCTGCGTTTCACTGAGGTTAAACTCATTGATCAATGTTGGTTCTGTTTATATTAATATGAATATAACTGATGAATGAGGCTGGGTTTCACTGAGGTTCAGCTTTGTGATCAATGTTGGTTCTGTTTATATGAATATGAATATAATTGAGGAATGAGGCTGGGTTTCACTGAGGTTAAACTCATTGATCAATGTTGGTTCTGTTTATATTAATATGAATATAATTGATGAATGAGGCTGGGTTTCACTGAGGTTCAGCTTTGTGATCAATGTTTGTTCTGTTTATATTAATATGAATATAATTGATGAATGAGGCTGGGTTTCACTGAGGTTCATCTTTGTGGTCAATGCTTGTTCTGTTTATATTAATATGTATATAATTGATGAATGAGGCTGGGTTTCACTGAGGTTCAGCTTTGTGATCAATGTTGGTTCTGTATATATTTATATGAATATAATTAATGAATGAGGCTGTGTTTCAAAGAACTTAAACTCATTGATCAATGTTGGTTCTGTTTATATTAATATGAATATAATTGAGGAATGAGGCTGGGTTTCACTGAGATTCAGCTTTGTGGTCAATGTTGGTTCTTTTTATATTAATATGAATATAATTGATGAATGAGGCTGGGTTTCACTGAGGTTCAGCTTTGTGATCAATGTTTGTTGTGTTTATATTACTATGAATATAATTGAAGAATGAGGCTGCGTTTCACTGAGGTTAAACTCATTGATCAATGTTTGTTCTGTTTATATTAATATGAATATAACTGATGAATGAGGCTGGGTTTCACTGAGGTTCAGCTTTGTGATCAATGTTGGTTCTGTTTATATGAATATGAATATAATTGAGGAATGAGGCTGGGTTTCACTGAGGTTAAACTCATTGATCAATGTTGGTTCTGTTTATATTAATATGAATAAAATTGATGAATGAAGCTGGATTTCACTGAGATTCAGCTTTGTGGTCAATGTTGGTTCTTTTTATATTAATATGAATATAATTGATGAATGAGGCTGGGTTTCACTGAGGTTAAACTCATTGATCAATATTGGTTCTGTTTATATTAAAATGAATATAATTGATGAATTAGGCTTGGTTTCACTGAGGTTCAGCTTTGTGATCAATGTTGGTTCTGTTTATATTAATATGAATATAATTTATGAATGAGGCTGGGTTTCACTGAGGTTCAGCTTTGTGGTCAATGTTGGTTCTTTTTATATTAATATGAATATAATTGATGAATGAGGCTGGGTTTCACTGAGGTTAAACTCATTGATCAATATTGGTTCTGTTTATATTAATATGAATATAATTGATGAATTAGGCTGGGTTTCACTGAGGTTCAGCTTTGTGATCAATGTTGGTTCTGTTTATATTAATATGAATATAATTGATGAATGAGGCTGGGTTTCATTGAGGTTCAGCTTTGTGATCAATGTTGATTCTGTTTATATTAATATGAATATAATTGATGAATGAGGCTGGGTTTCACTGAGATTCAGCTTTGTGATCAATGTTGGTTCTGTTTATATTGATATGAATATAATTGATGAATAAGGCTGGGTTTCACTGAGATTCAGCTTTGTGGTCAATGTTGGTTCTGTTTATATTAATATGAATATAATTGATGAATGAGGCTGGGTTTCACTTAGGTACAGCTTTGTGTTCAATGTTGGTTCTTTTTATATTAATATGAATATAATTGAGGAATGTGGCTGGGTTTCACTGATGTTCAGCTTTGTGATCAATGTTGGTTCTCTTTATATTAATATGAACATAATTGAGGAATGAGGCTGCGTTTCACTGAGGTTAAACTCATTGATCAATGTTGGTTCTGTTTATATTAATATGAATATAACTGATGAATGAGGCTGGGTTTCACTGAGGTTCAGCTTTGTGATCAATGTTGGTTCTGTTTATATTAATATGAATAAAATTGATGAATGAGGCTGGGTTTCACTGAGGTTCAGCTTTGTGATCAATGTTGGTTCTGTTTATATTAATATGAATATAACTGATGAATGAGGCTGGGTTTCACTGAGGTTCAGCTTTGTGATCAATGTTGGTTCTGTTTATATTAATATGAATATAATTGATGAATGAGGCTGGGCTTCACTGAGATTCAGCTTTGTGGTCAATGTTGGTTCTGTTTATATTAATATGAATATAATTGATGATTGAGGCTGGGTTTCACTGAGGTTAAGCTTTGTGATCAATGTTTGTTCTGTTTATATTAATATGAATATAATTGATGAATGAGGCTGGGTTTCACTGAGGTTCAGCTTTGTGGTCAATGCTTGTTTTGTTTATATTAATATGTATATAATTGATGAATGAGGCTGGGTTTCACTGAGGTTCAGCTTTGTGATCAATGTTGGTTCTGTTTATATTAATATGAATATAATTGAGGAATAAGGCTGCGTTTCACTGTTAAACTCATTGATCAATGATGGTTCTGTCTATATTAAAATGAATATAATTGATGATTGAGGCTTGGTTTCACTGAGGTTCAGCTTTGTGATCAATGTTTGTTCTGTTTATATTAATATGAATATAATTGATGAATGAGGCTGGGTTTCACTGATGTTCAGCTTTGTGGTCAATGCTTGTTCTGTTTATAATAAAATGTATATAATTGATGAATGAGGCTGGGTTTCACTGAGGTTCAGCTTTGTGATCAATGTTGGTTCTGTTTATATTAATATGAATATAATTGAGGAATGAGGCTGGGTTTCACTGAGGCTAAACTCATTGATCAATGTTGGTTCTGTTTATACTAATATAAATATAATTGAGGAACGAGGCTGCGTTTCACTGAGGTTAAACTCATTGATCAATGTTGGTTCTGTTTATATTAATATGAATAAAATTGATGAATGAGGCTGGGTTTCACTGAGGTTAAACTCATTGATCAATGTTGGTTCTGTTTATATTAATATGAATAAAATTGATGAATGAGGCTGGGTTTCACTGATGTTCAGCTTTGTGATCAATGTCGGTTCTGTTTATATGAATATGAATATAATTGATGAATGAGGTTGGGTTTCACTGAGGTTCAGCTTTGTGGTCAATGCTTGTTTTGTTTATATTAATATGAATATAATTGATGAATGAGGCTGGGTTTCACTGAGATTCAGCTTTGTGATCAATGTTGGTTCTGTTTATATTGATATGAATATAATTGATGAATAAGGCTGGGTTTCACTGAGATTCAGCTTTGTGGTCAATGTTGGTTCTGTTTATATTAATATGAATATAATTGATGAATGAGGCTGGGTTTCACTTAGGTACAGCTTTGTGTTCAATGTTGGTTCTTTTTATATTAATATGAATATAATTGAGGAATGTGGCTGGGTTTCACTGATGTTCAGCTTTGTGATCAATGTTGGTTCTCTTTATATTAATATGAACATAATTGAGGAATGAGGCTGCGTTTCACTGAGGTTAAACTCATTGATCAATGTTGGTTCTGTTTATATTAATATGAATATAACTGATGAATGAGGCTGGGTTTCACTGAGGTTCAGCTTTGTGATCAATGTTGGTTCTGTTTATATTAATATGAATAAAATTGATGAATGAGGCTGGGTTTCACTGAGGTTCAGCTTTGTGATCAATGTTGGTTCTGTTTATATTAATATGAATATAACTGATGAATGAGGCTGGGTTTCACTGAGGTTCAGCTTTGTGATCAATGTTGGTTCTGTTTATATTAATATGAATATAATTGATGAATGAGGCTGGGCTTCACTGAGATTCAGCTTTGTGATCAATGTTGGTTCTGTTTATATTAATATGAATATAATTGATGAATAAGGCTGGGTTTCACTGAGATTCAGCTTTGTGGTCAATGTTGGTTCTGTTTATATTAATATGAATATAATTGATGATTGAGGCTGGGTTTCACTGAGGTTAAGCTTTGTGATCAATGTTTGTTCTGTTTATATTAATATGAATATAATTGATGAATGAGGCTGGGTTTCACTGAGGTTCAGCTTTGTGGTCAATGCTTGTTTTGTTTATATTAATATGAATATAATTGATGAATGAGGCTGGGTTTCACTGAGGTTCAGCTTTGTGATCAATGTTGGTTCTGTTTATATTAATATGAATATAATTGAGGAATAAGGCTGCGTTTCACTGTTAAACTCATTGATCAATGATGGTTCTGTCTATATTAAAATGAATATAATTGATGATTGAGGCTTGGTTTCACTGAGGTTCAGCTTTGTGATCAATGTTTGTTCTGTTTATATTAATATGAATATAATTGATGAATGAGGCTGGGTTTCACTGATGTTCAGCTTTGTGGTCAATGCTTGTTCTGTTTATAATAAAATGTATATAATTGATGAATGAGGCTGGGTTTCACTGAGGTTCAGCTTTGTGATAAATGTTGGTTCTGTTTATATTAATATGAATATAATTGAGGAATGAGGCTGGGTTTCACTGAGGCTAAACTCATTGATCAATGTTGGTTCTGTTTATACTAATATAAATATAATTGAGGAACGAGGCTGCGTTTCACTGAGGTTAAACTCATTGATCAATGTTGGTTCTGTTTATATTAATATGAATAAAATTGATGAATGAGGCTGGGTTTCACTGAGGTTAAACTCATTGATCAATGTTGGTTCTGTTTATATTAATATGAATAAAATTGATGAATGAGGCTGGGTTTCACTGATGTTCAGCTTTGTGATCAATGTCGGTTCTGTTTATATGAATATGAATATAATTGATGAATGAGGTTGGGTTTCACTGAGGTTCAGCTTTGTGGTCAATGCTTGTTTTGTTTATATTAATATGTATATAATTTATGAATGAGGCTGGGTTTCACTAAGGTTCAGCTTTGTGATCAATGTTGGTTCTGTTTATATTAATATGAATATAATTGAGGAATAAGGCTGCGTTTCACTGAGGTTAAACTCATTGATCAATGTTGGTTCTGTTTATGTTAAAATGAATATAAATGATGATTGAGGCTTGGTTTCACTGAGGTTCAGCTTTGTGATCAATGTTGGTTCGTTATACATTTATATGAATAAAATTAATGAATGAGGTTGTGTTTCAAAGAAGTTAAACTCATTGATCAATGTTGGTTCTTTTTATATTAATATGAATATAATTGATGAATGAGGCTGGGTTTCACTGAGGTTCATCTTTGTGATCAATGTCGGTTCTGTTTATATTAATATGAATATTATTGATGAATGAGGCTGGGTTTCACTGAGGTTCAGCTTTTTGATCAATGCTTGTTCTGTTTCTATTAATATGTATATAATTGATGAATGAGGCTGGGTTTCACTGAGGTTCAGCTTTGTGATCAATGTTGGTTCTGTTTATATTTATATGAATATAATTGAGGAATGAGGCTGCGTTTCACTGAGGTTAAACTCATTAATCAATGTTGGTTCTGTTTATATTAATATGAATATAATTGATGAATGAGGCTGGGTTTCACTGAGGTTCAGCTTTGTGATCAATGTTGGTTCTGTATATATTTATATGAATATAATATATGAATGAGGCTGTGTTTCAAAGAACTTAAACTCATTGATCAATGTTGGTTCTGTTTATATTAATATGAATATAATTGATGAATGAGGCTGCGTTTCACTGAGGTTAAACTCATTGATCAATGTTGGTTCTGTTTATATTAATATGAATAAAATTGATGAATGAGGCTGGGTTTCACTGAGGTTCAGCTTTGTGATCAATGTTGGTTCTGTTTATATTAATATGAATATAATTGATGAATGAGGCTGGGTTTCACTGAGGTTCAGCTTTGTGATCAATGTCGGTTCTTTTTATATTAATATGAATATAATTGATGAATGAGGCTGGGTTTCACTGAGGTTTAGCTTTGTGATCAATGTTGGTTCTGTTTATATTAATATGAATATAATTGATGAATGAGGCTGGGTTTCACTGAGGTTCAGCTTTGTGATCAATGTTGGTTCTGTTTATATTAATATGAATATAATTGATGAATGAGGCTGGGTGTCACTGAGATTCAGCTATATGATCAATGTTGGTTCTGTTTATATTAATATGAATATAATTGATGAATGAGGCTGGGTTTCACTGAGATTCAGCTTTGTGGTCAATGTTGGTTCTGTTTATATAAATATGAATATAATTGATGAATGAGGCTGGGTTTCACTGAGGTTCAGCTTTGTGTTCAATGTTGGTTCTGTTTATATTAATATGAATATGATTGAGGAATGCCGCTGGGTTTCACTGATGTTCAGCTTTGTGATCAATGTTGGTTCTCTTTATATTAATATGAACATAATTGAGGAATGAGGCTGCGTTTCACTGAGGTTAAACTCATTGATCAATGTTGGTTCTGTTTATATTAATATGAATATAATTGAGGAATGAGGCTGGGTTTCACTGAGGTTCAGCTTTGTGATCAATGTTTGTTCTGTTTATAAAACTATGAATATAATTGAGGAATGAGGCTGAGTTTCACTGAGGTTAAACTCATTGATCAATGTTGGTTCTGTTTATATTAATATGAATATAACTGATGAATGAGGCTGGGTGTCACTGAGGTTCAGCTTTGTGATCAATGTTGGTTCTGTTTATATGAATATGAAAATAATTGAGGAATGAGGCTGGGTTTCACTGAGGTTAAACTCATTGATCAATGTTGGTTCTGTTTATATTAATATGAATATAATTGATGAATGAGGCTGGGTTTCACTGAGGTTCAGCTTTGTGATCAATGTTTGTTCTGTTTATATTAATATGAATATAATTGATGAATGAGGCTGGGTTTCACTGAGATTCAGCTTTGTGGTCAATGCTTGTTCTGTTTATATTAATATGTATATAATTGATGAATGAGGCTGGGTTTCACTGAGGTTCAGCTTTGTGATCAATGTTGGTTCTGTTTATATTAATATGAATATAATTGAGGAATAAGGCTGCGTTTCACTGAGGTTAAACTCATTGATCAATGTTGTTTCTTTTTATATTAATATGAATATAATTGATGAATGAGGCTGGGTTTCACTGAGGTTCAGCTTTGTGATCAATGTTGGTTCTGTATATATTTATAGGAATATAATTAATGAATGAGGCTGTGTTTCAAAGAACTTAAACTCATTGATCAATGTTGGTTCTGTTTATATTAATATGAATATAATTGAGGGATGAGGCTGCGTTTCACTGAGGTTAAACTCATTGATCAATGTTGGTTCTGTTTATATTAATATGAATAAAATTGATGAATGAGGCTGGGTTTCACTGAGATTCAGCTTTGTGGTCAATGTTGGTTCTTTTTATATTAATATGAATATAATTGATGAATGAGGCTGGGTTTCACTGAGGTTAAACTCATTGATCAATATTGGTTCTGTTTATATTAAAATGAATATAATTGATGAATTAGGCTTGGTTTCACTGAGGTTCAGCTTTGTGATCAATGTTGGTTCTGTTTATATTAATATGAATATATTTGATGAATGAGGCTGGGTTTCACTGAGATTCAGCTTTGTGATCAATGTTGGTTCTGTTTATATTAATATGAATATAATTGATGAATGAGACTGGGTTTCACTGAGATTCAGCTTTGTGGTCAATGTTGGTTCTGTTTATATTAATATGAATATAATTGATGAATGAGGCTGGGTTTCACTGAGGTTCAGCTTTGTGATCAATGTCGGTTCTGTTTATATTAATATGAATATAATTGATGAATGAGGCTGGGTTTCACTGAGGTTCAGCTTTGTGATCAATGTTGGTTCTGTTTATATTTATATGAATAAAATTGATGAATGAGGCTGGATTTCACTGAGATTCAGCTTTGTGGTCAATGTTGGTTCTTTTTATATTAATATGAATATAATTGATGAATGAGGCTGGGTTTCACTGAGGTTAAACTCATTGATCAATATTGGTTCTGTTTATATTAATATGAATATAATTGATGAATGAGGCTGGGTTTCACTGAGGTTTAGCTTTGTGATCAATGTTGGTTCTGTTTATATTAATATGAATATAATTGATGAATGAGGCTGGGTTTCACTGAGATTCAGCTTTGTGGTCAATGTTGGTTCTGTTTATATCAATATGAATATAATTGATGAATGAGGCTGGGTTTCACTGAGGTTCAGCTTTGTGTTCAATGTTGGTTCTGTTTGTATTAATATGAATATAATTGAGGAATGCGGCTGGGTTTCACTGATGTTCAGCATTGTGATCAATGTTGGTTCTCTTTATATTAATATGAACATAATTGAGGAATGAGACTGCGTTTCACTGAGGTTAAACTCATTGATCAATGTTGGTTCTGTTTATATTAATATGAATATAATTGATAAATGAGGCTGGGTTTCACTGAGGTTCAGCTTTGTGATCAATGTTTGTTCTGTTTATATTACTATGAATATAATTGAAGAATGAGGCTGCGTTTCACTGAGGTTAAACTCATTGATCAATGTTGGTTCTGTTTATATTAATATGAATATAACTGATGAATGAGGCTGGGTTTCACTGAGGTTCAGCTTTGTGATCAATGTTGGTTCTGTTTATATGAATATGAATATAATTGAGGAATGAGGCTGGGTTTCACTGAGGTTAAACTCATTGATCAATGTTGGTTCTGTTTATATTAATATGAATATAATTGATGAATGAGGCTGGGTTTCACTGAGGTTAAGCTTTGTGATCAATGTTTGTTCTGTTTATATTAATATGAATATAATTGATGAATGAGGCTGGGTTTCACTGAGGTTCATCTTTGTGGTCAATGCTTGTTCTGTTTATATTAATATGTATATAATTGATGAATGAGGCTGGGTTTCACTGAGGTTCAGCTTTGTGATCAATGTTTGTTCTGTTTATATTAATATGAATATAATTGATGAATGAGGCTGGGTTTCACTGAGGTTCATCTTTGTGGTCAATGCTTGTTCTGTTTATATTAATATGTATATAATTGATGAATGAGGCTGGGTTTCACTGAGGTTCAGCTTTGTGATCAATGTTGGTTCTGTATATATTTATATGAATATAATTAATGAATGAGGCTGTGTTTCAAAGAACTTAAACTCATTGATCAATGTTGGTTCTGTTTATATTAATATGAATATAATTGAGGAATGAGGCTGGGTTTCACTGAGATTCAGCTTTGTGGTCAATGTTGGTTCTTTTTATATTAATATGAATATAATTGATGAATGAGGCTGGGTTTCACTGAGGTTCAGCTTTGTGATCAATGTTTGTTCTGTTTATATTACTATGAATATAATTGAAGAATGAGGCTGCGTTTCACTGAGGTTAAACTCATTGATCAATGTTGGTTCTGTTTATATTAATATGAATATAACTGATGAATGAGGCTGGGTTTCACTGAGGTTCAGCTTTGTGATCAATGTTGGTTCTGTTTATATGAATATGAATATAATTGAGGAATGAGGCTGGGTTTCACTGAGGTTAAACTCATTGATCAATGTTGGTTCTGTTTATATTAATATGAATATAATTGATGAATGAGGCTGGGTTTCACTGAGGTTCAGCTTTGTGATCAATGTTTGTTCTGTTTATATTAATATGAATATAATTGATGAATGAGGCTGGGTTTCACTGAGTTTCATCTTTGTGGTCAATGCTTGTTCTGTTTATATTAATATGTATATAATTGATGAATGAGGCTGGGTTTCACTGAGGTTCAGCTTTGTGATCAATGTTTGTTCTGTTTATATTAATATGAATATAATTGATGAATGAGGCTGGGTTTCACTGAGGTTAAACTCATTGATCAATATTGGTTCTGTTTATATTAATATGAATATAATTGATGAATGAGGCTGGGTTTCACTGAGGTTTAGCTTTGTGATCAATGTTGGTTCTGTTTATATTAATATGAATATAATTGATGAATGAGGCTGGGTTTCACTGAGATTCAGCTTTGTGGTCAATGTTGGTTCTGTTTATATCAATATGAATATAATTGATGAATGAGGCTGGGTTTCACTGAGGTTCAGCTTTGTGTTCAATGTTGGTTCTGTTTGTATTAATATGAATATAATTGAGGAATGCGGCTGGGTTTCACTGATGTTCAGCATTGTGATCAATGTTGGTTCTCTTTATATTAATATGAACATAATTGAGGAATGAGACTGCGTTTCACTGAGGTTAAACTCATTGATCAATGTTGGTTCTGTTTATATTAATATGAATATAATTGATAAATGAGGCTGGGTTTCACTGAGGTTCAGCTTTGTGATCAATGTTTGTTCTGTTTATATTACTATGAATATAATTGAAGAATGAGGCTGCGTTTCACTGAGGTTAAACTCATTGATCAATGTTGGTTCTGTTTATATTAATATGAATATAACTGATGAATGAGGCTGGGTTTCACTGAGGTTCAGCTTTGTGATCAATGTTGGTTCTGTTTATATGAATATGAATATAATTGAGGAATGAGGCTGGGTTTCACTGAGGTTAAACTCATTGATCAATGTTGGTTCTGTTTATATTAATATGAATATAATTGATGAATGAGGCTGGGTTTCACTGAGGTTAAGCTTTGTGATCAATGTTTGTTCTGTTTATATTAATATGAATATAATTGATGAATGAGGCTGGGTTTCACTGAGGTTCATCTTTGTGGTCAATGCTTGTTCTGTTTATATTAATATGTATATAATTGATGAATGAGGCTGGGTTTCACTGAGGTTCAGCTTTGTGATCAATGTTTGTTCTGTTTATATTAATATGAATATAATTGATGAATGAGGCTGGGTTTCACTGAGGTTCATCTTTGTGGTCAATGCTTGTTCTGTTTATATTAATATGTATATAATTGATGAATGAGGCTGGGTTTCACTGAGGTTCAGCTTTGTGATCAATGTTGGTTCTGTATATATTTATATGAATATAATTAATGAATGAGGCTGTGTTTCAAAGAACTTAAACTCATTGATCAATGTTGGTTCTGTTTATATTAATATGAATATAATTGAGGAATGAGGCTGGGTTTCACTGAGATTCAGCTTTGTGGTCAATGTTGGTTCTTTTTATATTAATATGAATATAATTGATGAATGAGGCTGGGTTTCACTGAGGTTCAGCTTTGTGATCAATGTTTGTTCTGTTTATATTACTATGAATATAATTGAAGAATGAGGCTGCGTTTCACTGAGGTTAAACTCATTGATCAATGTTGGTTCTGTTTATATTAATATGAATATAACTGATGAATGAGGCTGGGTTTCACTGAGGTTCAGCTTTGTGATCAATGTTGGTTCTGTTTATATGAATATGAATATAATTGAGGAATGAGGCTGGGTTTCACTGAGGTTAAACTCATTGATCAATGTTGGTTCTGTTTATATTAATATGAATATAATTGATGAATGAGGCTGGGTTTCACTGAGGTTCAGCTTTGTGATCAATGTTTGTTCTGTTTATATTAATATGAATATAATTGATGAATGAGGCTGGGTTTCACTGAGTTTCATCTTTGTGGTCAATGCTTGTTCTGTTTATATTAATATGTATATAATTGATGAATGAGGCTGGGTTTCACTGAGGTTCAGCTTTGTGATCAATGTTTGTTCTGTTTATATTAATATGAATATAATTGATGAATGAGGCTGGGTTTCACTGAGGTTCATCTTTGTGGTCAATGCTTGTTCTGTTTATATTAATATGTATATAATTGATGAATGAGGCTGGGTTTCACTTAGGTTCAGCTTTGTGATCAATGTTGGTTCTGTATATATTTATATGAATATAATTAATGAATGAGGCTGTGTTTCAAAGAACTTAAAGTCATTGATCAATGTTGGGTCTGTTTATATTAATATGAATATAATTGAGGAATGAGGCTGGGTTTCACTGAGATTCAGCTTTGTGGTCAATGTTGGTTCTTTTTATATTAATATGAATATAATTGATGAATGAGGCTGGGTTTCACTGAGGTTAAACTCATTGATCAATATTGGTTCTGTTTATATTAATATGAATATAATTGATGAATTAGGCTGGGTTTCACTGAGGTTCAGCTTTGTGATCAATGTTGGTTCTGTTTATATTAATATGAATATAATTGATGAATGAGGCTGGGTTTCACTGAGATTCAGCTTTGTGATCAATGTTGGTTCTGTTTATATTAATATGAATATAATTGATGAATAAGGCTGGGTTTCACTGAGATTCAGCTTTGTGGTCAATGTTGGTTCTGTTTATATTAATATGAATATAATTGATGAATGAGGCTGGGTTTCACTGAGGTACAGCTTTGTGTTCAATGTTGGTTCTGTTTATATTAATATGAATATAATTGAGGAATGTGGCTGGGTTTCACTGATGTTCAGCTTTGTGATCAATGTTGGTTCTCTTTATATTAATATGAACATAATTGAGGAATGAGGCTGCGTTTCACTGAGGTTAAACTCATTGATCAATGTTGGTTCTGTTTATATTAATATGAATATAATTGATGAATGAGGCTGGGTTTCACTGAGGTTCAGCTTTGTGATCAATGTTTGTTCTGTTTATATTACTATGAATATAATTGAGGAATGAGGCTGCGTTTCACTGAGGTTAAACTCATTAATCAATGTTGGTTCTGTTTATATTAATATGAATATAACTGATGAATGAGGCTGGGTTTCACTGAGGTTCAGCTTTGTGATCAATGTTGGTTCTGTTTATATGAATATGAATATAATTGAGGAATGAGGCTGGGTTTCACTGAGGTTAAACTCATTGATCAATGTTGGTTCTGTTTATATTAATATGAATATAATTGATGAATGAGGCTGGGTTTCACTGAGGTTCAGCTTTGTGATCAATGTTGGTTCTGTTTATATGAATATGAATATAATTGAGGAATGAGGCTGGGTTTCACTGAGGTTAAACTCATTGATCAATGTTGGTTCTGTTTATATTAATATGAATATAATTGATGAATGAGGCTGGGTTTCACTGAGGTTCAGCTTTGTGATCAATGTTTGTTCTGTTTATATTAATATGAATATAATTGATGAATGAGGCTGGGTTTCACTGAGGTTCAGCTTTGTGGTCAATGCTTGTTCTGTTTATATTAATATGTATATAATTGATGAATGAGGCTGGGTTTCACTGAGGTTCAGCTTTGTGATCAATGTTGGTTCTGTATATATTTATATGAATATAATTAATGAATGAGGCTGTGTTTCAAAGAACTTAAACTCATTGATCAATGTTGGTTCTGTTTATAATAATATGAATATAATTGATGAATGAGGCTGCGTTTCACTGAGGTTAAACTCATTGATCAATGTTGGTTCTGTTTATATTAATAAGAATATAATTGATGAATGAGGCTGGGTTTCACTGAGGTTCAGCTTTGTGATCAATGTTTGTTCTGTTTATATTAATATGAATATAATTGATGAATGAGGCTGGGTTTCACTGAGGTTCAGCTTTGTGGTCAATGCTTGTTCTGTTTATAATAATATGTATATAATTGATGAATGAGGCTGGGTTTCACTGAGGTTCAGCTTTGTGATCAATGTTGGTTCTGTTTATATTAATATGAATATAATTGAGGAATGAGGCTGGGTTTCACTGAGGCTAAACTCATTGATCAATGTTGGTTCTGTTTATACTAATATAAATATAATTGAGGAACGAGGCTGCGTTTCACTGAGGTTAAACTCATTGATCAATGTTGGTTCTGTTTATATTAATATGAATAAAATTGATGAATGAGGCTGGGTTTCACTGATGTTCAGCTTTGTGATCAATGTCGGTTCTTTTTATATTAATATGAATATAATTGATGAATGAGGCTGGGTTTCACTGAGGTTCAGCTTTGTGGTCAATGCTTGTTTTATTTATATTAATATGTATATAATTGATGAATGAGGCTGGGTTTCACTGAGGTTCAGCTTTGTGATCAATGTTGGTTCTGTTTATATTAATATGAATATAATTGAGGAATAAGGCTGCGTTTCACTGAGGTTAAACTCATTGATCAATGTTGGTTCTGTTTATATTAAAATGAAAATAAATGATGATTGAGGCTTGGTTTCACTGAGGTTCAGCTTTGTGATCAATGTTGGTTCGGTATATATTTATATGAATAAAATTAATGAATGAGGCTGTGTTTCAAAGAAGTTAAACTCATTGATCAATGTTGGTTCTTTTTATATTAATATGAATATAATTGATGAATGAGGCTGGGTTTCACTGAGGTTCAGCTTTGTGATCAATGTCGGTTCTGTTTATATTAATATGAATATTATTGATGAATGTGGCTGGGTTTCACTGAGGTTCAGCTTTTTGATCAATGCTTGTTCTGTTTCTATTAATATGTATATAATTGATGAATGAGGCTGGGTTTCACTGAGGTTCAGCTTTGTGATCAATGTTGGTTCTGTTTATATTTATATGAATATAATTGAGGAATGAGGCTGCGTTTCACTGAGGTTAAACTCATTGATCAATGTTGGTTCTGTTTATGTTAAAATGAATATAATTGATGAATTAGGCTTGGTTTCACTGAGGTTCAGCTTTGTGATCAATGTTGGTTCTGTTTATATTAATATGAATATAATTGATGAATGAGGCTGGGTTTCACTGAGGTTAAACTCATTGATCAATATTGGTTCTGTTTATATTAAAATGAATATAATTGATGAATTAGGCTTGGTTTCACTGAGGTTCAGCTTTGTGATCAATGTTGGTTCTGTTTATATTAATATGAATATACTTGATGAATGAGGCTGGGTTTCACTGAGGTTCAGCTTTGTGGTCAATGCTTGTTTTGTTTATATTAATATGTATATAATTTATGAATGAGGCTGGGTTTCACTGAGGTTCAGCTTTGTGATCAATGTTGGTTCTGTTTATATTAATATGAATATAATTGAGGAATAAGGCTGCGTTTCACTGAGGTTAAACTCATTGATCAATGTTGGTTCTGTTTATGTTAAAATGAATATAAATGATGATTGAGGCTTGGTTTCACTGAGGTTCAGCTTTGTGATCAATGTTGGTTCGGTATACATTTATATGAATAAAATTAATGAATGAGGCTGTGTTTCAAAGAAGTTAAACTCATTGATCAATGTTGGTTCTTTTTATATTAATATGAATATAATTGATGAATGAGGCTGGGTTTCACTGAGGTTCATCTTTGTGATCAATGTCGGTTCTGTTTATATTAATATGAATATTATTGATGAATGAGGCTGGGTTTCACTGAGGTTCAGCTTTTTGATCAATGCTTGTTCTGTTTCTATTAATATGTATATAATTGATGAATGAGGCTGGGTTTCACTGAGGTTCAGCTTTGTGATCAATGTTTGTTCTGTTTATATTAATATGAATATAATTGATGAATGAGGCTGGGTTTCACTGAGGTTCATCTTTGTGGTCAATGTTTGTTCTGTTTATATTAATATGTATATAATTGATGAATGAGGCTGGGTTTCACTGAGGTTCAGCTTTGTGATCAATGTTGGTTCTGTATATATTTATATGAATATAATTAATGAATGAGGCTGTGTTTCAAAGAACTTAAACTCATTGATCAATGTTGGTTCTGTTTATATTAATATGAATATAATTGAGGAATGAGGCTGGGTTTCACTGAGATTCAGCTTTGTGGTCAATGTTGGTTCTTTTTATATTAATATGAATATAATTGATGAATGAGGCTGGGTTTCACTGAGGTTCAGCTTTGTGATCAATGTTTGTTCTGTTTATATTACTATGAATATAATTGAAGAATGAGGCTGCGTTTCACTGAGGTTAAACTCATTGATCAATGTTGGTTCTGTTTATATTAATATGAATATAACTGATGAATGAGGCTGGGTTTCACTGAGGTTCAGCTTTGTGATCAATGTTGGTTCTGTTTATATGAATATGAATATAATTGAGGAATGAGGCTGGGTTTCACTGAGGTTAAACTCATTGATCAATGTTGGTTCTGTTTATATTAATATGAATATAATTGATGAATGAGGCTGGGTTTCACTGAGGTTCAGCTTTGTGATCAATGTTTGTTCTGTTTATATTAATATGAATATAATTGATGAATGAGGCTGGGTTTCACTGAGTTTCATCTTTGTGGTCAATGCTTGTTCTGTTTATATTAATATGTATATAATTGATGAATGAGGCTGGGTTTCACTGAGGTTCATCTTTGTGGTCAATGCTTGTTCTGTTTATATTAATATGCATATAATTGATGAATGAGGCTGGGTTTCACTTAGGTTCAGCTTTGTGATCAATGTTGGTTCTGTATATATTTATATGAATATAATTAATGAATGAGGCTGTGTTTCAAAGAACTTAAAGTCATTGATCAATGTTGGTTCTGTTTATATTAATATGAATATAATTGAGGAATGAGGCTGGGTTTCACTGAGATTCAGCTTTGTGGTCAATGTTGGTTCTTTTTATATTAATATGAATATAATTGATGAATGAGGCTGGGTTTCACAGAGGTTCAGCTTTGTGATCAATGTTGGTTCTGTTTCTATTAATATGTATATAATTGATGAATGAGGCTGGGTTTCACTGAGGTTCAGCTTTGTGATCAATGTTGGTTCTGTTTATATTTATATGAATATAATTGAGGAATGAGGCTGCGTTTCACTGAGGTTAAACTCATTAATCAATGTTGGTTCTGTTTATATTAATATGAATATAATTGATGAATGAGGCTGGGTTTCACTGAGGTTCAGCTTTGTGATCAATGTTGGTTCTGTTTATATTAATATGAATATAATTGATGAATGAGGCTGGGTTTCACTGAGATTCAGCTATGTGATCAATGTTGGTTCTGTTTATATTAATATGAATATAATTGATGAATGAGGCTGGGTTTCACTGAGATTCAGCTTTGTGGTCAATGTTGGTTCTGTTTATATAAATATGAATATAATTGATGAATGAGGCTGGGTTTCAATGAGGTTCAGCTTTGTGTTCAATGTTGGTTCTGTTTATATTAATATGAATATAATTGAGGAATGCGGCTGGGTTTCACTGATGTTCAGCTTTGTGATCAATGTTGGTTCTCTTTATATTAATATGAACATAATTGAGGAATGAGGCTGCGTTTCACTGAGGTTAAACTCATTGATCAATGTTGGTTCTGTTTATATTAATATGAATATAATTGATGAATGAGGCTGGGTTTCACTGAGGTTCAGCTTTGTGATCAATGTTGGTTCTGTTTATGTTAATATGAATATAATTGATGAATGAGGCTGGGTTTCACTGAGATTCAGCTATGTGATCAATGTTGGTTCTGTTTATATTAATATGAATATAATTGATGAATGAGGCTGGGTTTCACTGAGATTCAGCTTTGTGGTCAATGTTGGTTCTGTTTATATAAATATGGATATAATTGATGAATGAGGCTGGGTTTCACTGAGGTTCAGCTTTGTGATCAATGTTGGTTCTGTTTATAATAATATGTATATAATTGATGAATGAGGCTGGGTTTCACTGAGGTTCAGCTTTGTGATCAATGTTGGTTCTGTTTATATTAATATGAATATAATTGAGGAATGAGGCTGGGTTTCACTGAGGCTAAACTCATTGATCAATGTTGGTTCTGTTTATACTAATATAAATATAATTGAGGAACGAGGCTGCGTTTCACTGAGGTTAAACTCATTGATCAATGTTGGTTCTGTTTATATTAATATGAATAAAATTGATGACTGAGGCTGGGTTTCACTGAGGTTAAACTCATTGATCAATGTTGGTTCTGTTTATATTAATATGAATAAAATTGATGAATGAGGCTGGGTTTCACTGATGTTCAGCTTTGTGATCAATGTCGGTTCTGTTTATATTAATATGAATATAATTGATGAATGAGGTTGTGTTTCACTGAGGTTCAGCTTTGTGGTCAATGCTTGTTTTGTTTATATTAATATGTATATAATTGATGAATGAGGCTGGGTTTCACTGAGGTTCAGCTTTGTGATCAATGTTGGTTCTGTTTATATTAATATGAATATAATTGAGGAATAAGGCTGCGTTTCACTGAGGTTAAACTCATTGATCAATGTTGGTTCTTTTTATATTAATATGAATATAATTGATGAATGAGGCTGGGTTTCACTGAGGTTCAGCTTTGTGATCAATGTCATTTCTGTTTATATTAATATGAATATTATTGATGAATGAGGCTGGGTTTCACTGAGGTTCAGCTTTTTGATCAATGCTTGTTCTGTTTCTATTAATATGTATATAATTGATGAATGAGGCTGGGTTTCACTGAGGTTCAGCTTTGTGATCAATGTTGGTTCTGTTTATATTTATATGAATATAATTGAGGAATGAGGCTGCGTTTCACTGAGGTTAAACTCATTAATCAATGTTGGTTCTGTTTATATTAATATGAATATAATTGATGAATGAGGCTGGGTTTCACTGAGGTTCAGCTTTGTGATCAATGTTGGTTCTGTTTATATTAATATGAATATAATTGATGAATGAGGCTGGGTTTCACTGAGGTTCAGCTTTGTGATCAATGTTGGTTCTGTTTATATTAATATGAATATAATTGATGAATGAGGCTGGGTTTCACTGAGGTTCAGCTTTGTGGTCAATGCTTGTTCTGTTTATATTAATATGTATATAATTGATGAATGAGGCTGGGTTTCACTGAGGTTCAGCTTTGTGATCAATGTTGGTTCTGTTTATATTAATATGAATATAATTGAGGAATAAGGCTGCGTTTCACTGAGGTTAAACTCATTGATCAATGATGGTTCTGTCTATATTAAAATAAATATAATTGATGATTGAGGCTTGGTTTCACTGAGGTTCAGCTTTGTGATCAATGTTGGTTCTGTATATATTTATATGAATATAATTAATGAATCAGGCTGTGTTTCAAAGAACTTAAACTCATTGATCAATGTTGGTTCTGTTTATAATAATATGAATATAATTGATGAATGAGGCTGGGTTTCACTGAGGTTAAACTCATTGATCAATGTTGGTTCTGTTTATATTAATATGAATATAATTGATGAATGAGGCTGGGTTTCACTGAGGTTCAGCTTTTTGATCAATGTTGGTTCTGTATATATTTATATGAATATAATTAATGAATGAGGCTGTGTTTCAAAGAACTTAAACTCATTGATCAATGTTGGTTCTGTTTATAATAATATGAATATAATTGATGAATGAGGCTGGGTTTCACTGAGGTTAAACTCATTGATCAATGTTGGTTCTGTTTATATTAATATGAATAAAATTGATGAATGAGGCTGGGTTTCACTGAGGTTCAGCTTTGTGATCAATGTTGGTTCTGTTTATATTAATATGAATATAATTGATGAATGAGGCTGGGTTTCACTGAGATTCAGCTTTTTGGTCAATGTTGGTTCTGTTTATATTAATATGAATATAATTGATGAATGAGGCTGGGTTTCACTGAGGTTAAACTCATTGATCAATATTGGTTCTGTTTATATTAATATGAATATAATTGATCAATTAGGCTGGGTTTCACTGAGGTTCAGCTTTGTGATCAATGTTGGTTCTGTGTATATTAATATGAATATAATTGATGAATGAGGCTGGGTTTCACTGAGGTTCAGCTTTGTGATCAATGTTGGTTCTGTTTATATTAATATGAATATAATTGATGAATGAGGCTGGGTTTCACTGAGATTCAGCTTTTTGGTCAATGTTGGTTCTGTTTATATTAATATGAATATAATTGATGAATGAGGCTGGGTTTCACTGAGGTTAAGCTTTGTGTTCAATTTTGGTTCTGTTTATATTAATATGAATATAATTGAGGAATGTGGCTGGGTTTCACTGATGTTCAGCTTTGTGATCAATGTTGGTTCTCTTTATATTAATATGAACATAATTGAGGAATGAGGCTGCGTTTCACTGAGGTTAAACTCATTGATCAATGTTGGTTCTGTTTATATTAATATGAATATAATTGATGAATGAGGCTGGGTTTCACTGAGGTTCAGCTTTGTGATCAATGTTTGTTCTGTTTATATTACTATGAATATAATTGAGGAATGAGGCTGCGTTTCACTGAGGTTAAACTCATTGATCAATGTTGGTTCTGTTCATATTAATATGAATATAACTGATGAATGAGGCTGGGTTTCACTGAGGTTCAGCTTTGTGATCAATGTTGGTTCTGTTTATATGAATATGAATATAATTGAGGAATGAGGCTGTGTTTCACTGAGGTTAAACTCATTGATCAATGTTGGTTCTGTTTATATTAATATGAATATAATTGATGAATGAGGCTGGGTTTCACTGAGGTTCAGCTTTGTGATCAATGTTTGTTCTGTTTATATTAATATGAATATAATTGATGAATGAGGCTGGGTTTCACTGAGGTTCAGCTTTGTGGTCAATGCTTGTTCTGTTTATTTTAATATGTATATAATTGATGAATGAGGCTGGGTTTCACTGAGGTTCAGCTTTGTGATCAATGTTGGTTCTGTTTATATTAATATGAATATAATTGAGGAATAAGGCTGCCTTTCACTGAGGTTAAACTCATTGATCAATGATGGTTCTGTCTATATTAAAATGAATATAATTGATGATTGAGGCTTGGTTTCACTGAGGTTCAGCTTTGTGATCAATGTTGGTTCTGTATATATTTATATGAATATAATTAATGAATGAGGCTGTGTTTCAAAGAACTTAAACTCATTGATCAATGTTGGTTCTGTTTATAATAATATGAATATAATTGATGAATGAGGCTGGGTTTCACTGAGGTTAAACTCATTGATCAATGTTGGTTCTGTTTATATTAATATGAATATAATTGATGAATGAGGCTGGGTTTCACTGAGGTTCAGCTTTGTGATCAATGTTTGTTCTGTTTATATTAATATGAATATAATTGATGAATGAGGCTGGGTTTCACTGAGGTTCAGCTTTGTGGTCAATGCTTGTTCTGTTTATATTAATATGTATATAATTGATGAATGAGGCTGGGTTTCACTGAGGTTCAGCTTTGTGATCAATGTTGGTTCTGTTTATATTAATATGAATATAATTGAGGAATAAGGCTGCGTTTCACTGAGGTTAAACTCATTGATCAATGATGGTTCTGTCTATATTAATATGAATATAATTGATGAATGAGGCTGGGTTTCACTGAGGTTCAGCTTTTTGATCAATGTTGGTTCTGTATATATTTATATGAATATAATTAATGAATGAGGCTGTGTTTCAAAGAACTTAAACTCATTGATCAATGTTGGTTCTGTTTATAATAATATGAATATAATTGATGAATGAGGCTGGGTTTCACTGAGGTTAAACTCATTGATCAATGTTGGTTCTGTTTATATTAATATGAATATAATTGATGAATGAGGCTGGGTTTCACTGAGGTTCAGTTTTGTGATCAATGTTGGTTCTGTTTATATTAATATGAATATAACTGATGAATGAGGCTGGGTTTCACTGAGGTTCAGCTTTTTGATCAATGTTGGTTCTGTTTATATGAATATGAATATAATTGAGGAATGAGGCTGGGTTTCACTGAGGTTAAACTCATTGATCAATGTTGGTTCTTTTTATATTAATATGAATATAATTGATGAATGAGGCTGGGTTTCACTGAGGTTCAGCTTTGTGATCAATGTTTGTTCTGTTTATATTAATATGAATATAATTGATGAATGAGGCTGGGTTTCACTGAGGTTCAGCTTTGTGATCAATGTTTGTTCTGTTTATATTAATATGAATATAATTGATGAATGAGGCTGGGTTTCACTGAGGTTCAGCTTTGTGATCAATGTTGGTTCTGTTTATATTAATATGAATATAATTGATGAATGAGGCTGGGTTTCACTGAGGTTCAGCTTTGTGATCAATGTTGGTTCTGTATATATTTATATGAATATAATTAATGAATGAGGCTGTGTTTCAAAGATCTTAAACTCATTGATCAATGTTGGTTCTGTTTATATTAATATGAATATAATTGAGGAATGAGGCTGCGTTTCACTGAGGTTAAACTCATTGATCAATGTTGGTTCTGTTTATATTAATATGAATAAAATTGATGAATGAGGCTGGGTTTCACTGAGGTTCAGCTTTGTGATCAATGTTGGTTCTGTTTATATTAATATGAATAAAATTGATGAATGAGGCTGGATTTCACTGAGATTCAGCTTTGTGGTCAATTTTGGTTCTTCTTATATTAATATGAATATAATTGATGAATGAGGCTGGGTTTCACTGAGGTTAAACTCATTGATCAATATTGGTTCTGTTTATATTAATATGAATATAATTGATGAATTAGGCTGGGTTTCACTGAGGTTCAGCTTTGTGATCAATGTTGGTTCTGTGTATATTAATATGAATATAATTGATGAATGAGGCTGGGTTTCACTGAGGTTCAGCTTTGTGATCAATGTTGGTTCTGTTTATATTAATATGAATATAATTGATGAATGAGGCTGGGTTTCACTGAGATTCAGCTTTGTGATCAATGTTGGTTCTGTTTATATTAATATGAATATAATTGATGAATGAGGCTGGGTTTCACTGAGATTCAGCTTTGTGGTCAATGTTGGTTCTGTTTATATTAATATGAATATAATTGAGGAATGAGGCTGGGTTTCACTGAGGTTGAACTCATTGATCAATGTTGGTTCTGTTTATATTAATATGAATATAATTGATGAATGAGGCTGGGTTTCACTGAGGTTCAGCTTTGTGATCAATGTTTGTTCTGTATATATTTATATGAATATAATTAATGAATGAGGCTGTGTTTCAAAGAACTTAAACTCATTGATCAATGTTGGTTCTTTTTATATTAATATGAATATAATTGATGAATGAGGCTGGGTTTCACTGAGGTTAAACTCATTGATCAATATTGGTTCTGTTTATATTAATATGAATATAATTGATGAATTAGGCTGGGTTTCACTGAGGTTCAGCTTTGTGATCAATGTTGGTTCTGTGTATATTAATATGAATATAATTGAGGAATGAGGCTGGGTTTCACTGAGGCTAAACTCATTGATCAATGTTGGATCTGTTTATACTAATATGAATATAATTGAGGAACGAGGCTGCGTTTCACTGAGGTTAAACTCATTGATCAATGTTGGTTCTGTTTATATTAATATGAATATAACTGATGAATGAGGCTGGGTTTCACTGAGGTTCAGCTTTTTGATCAATGTTGGTTCTGTTAATATGAATATGAATATAATTGAGGAATGAGGCTGGGTTTCACTGAGGTTAAACTCATTGATCAATGTTGGTTCTGTTTATATTAATATGAATATAATTGATGAATGAGGCTGGGTTTCACTGAGGTTCAGCTTTGTGATCAATGTTTGTTCTGTTTATATTAATATGAATATAATTGATGAATGAGGCTGGGTTTCACTGAGGTTCAGCTTTGTGATCAATGTTTGTTCTGTTTATATTAATATGAATATAATTGATGAATGAGGCTGGGTTTCACTGAGGTTCAGCTTTGTGATCAATGTTGGTTCTGTTTATATTAATATGAATATAATTGATGAATGAGGCTGGGTTTCACTGAGGTTCAGCTTTGTGATCAATGTTGGTTCTGTTTATATTAATATGAATATAATTGATGAATGAGGCTGGGTTTCACTGAGGTTCAGCTTTGTGGTCAATGCTTGTTCTGTTTATTTTAATATGTATATAATTGATGAATGAGGCTGGGTTTCACTGAGGTTCAGCTTTGTGATCAATGTTGGTTCTGTTTATATTAATATGAATATAATTGAGGAATAAGGCTGCCTTTCACTGAGGTTAAACTCATTGATCAATGATGGTTCTGTCTATATTAAAATGAATATAATTGATGATTGAGGCTTGGTTTCACTGAGGTTCAGCTTTGTGATCAATGTTGGTTCTGTATATATTTATATGAATATAATTAATGAATGAGGCTGTGTTTCAAAGAACTTAAACTCATTGATCAATGTTGGTTCTGTTTATAATAATATGAATATAATTGATGAATGAGGCTGGGTTTCACTGAGGTTAAACTCATTGATCAATGTTGGTTCTGTTTATATTAATATGAATATAATTGATGAATGAGGCTGGGTTTCACTGAGGTTCAGCTTTGTGATCAATGTTTGTTCTGTTTATATTAATATGAATATAATTGATGAATGAGGCTGGGTTTCACTGAGGTTCAGCTTTGTGGTCAATGCTTGTTCTGTTTATATTAATATGTATATAATTGATGAATGAGGCTGGGTTTCACTGAGGTTCAGCTTTGTGATCAATGTTGGTTCTGTTTATATTAATATGAATATAATTGAGGAATAAGGCTGCGTTTCACTGAGGTTAAACTCATTGATCAATGATGGTTCTGTCTATATTAATATGAATATAATTGATGAATGAGGCTGGGTTTCACTGAGGTTCAGCTTTTTGATCAATGTTGGTTCTGTATATATTTATATGAATATAATTAATGAATGAGGCTGTGTTTCAAAGAACTTAAACTCATTGATCAATGTTGGTTCTGTTTATAATAATATGAATATAATTGATGAATGAGGCTGGGTTTCACTGAGGTTAAACTCATTGATCAATGTTGGTTCTGTTTATATTAATATGAATATAATTGATGAATGAGGCTGGGTTTCACTGAGGTTCAGTTTTGTGATCAATGTTGGTTCTGTTTATATTAATATGAATATAACTGATGAATGAGGCTGGGTTTCACTGAGGTTCAGCTTTTTGATCAATGTTGGTTCTGTTTATATGAATATGAATATAATTGAGGAATGAGGCTGGGTTTCACTGAGGTTAAACTCATTGATCAATGTTGGTTCTTTTTATATTAATATGAATATAATTGATGAATGAGGCTGGGTTTCACTGAGGTTCAGCTTTGTGATCAATGTTTGTTCTGTTTATATTAATATGAATATAATTGATGAATGAGGATGGGTTTCACTGAGGTTCAGCTTTGTGATCAATGTTTGTTCTGTTTATATTAATATGAATATAATTGATGAATGAGGCTGGGTTTCACTGAGGTTCAGCTTTGTGATCAATGTTGGTTCTGTTTATATTAATATGAATATAATTGATGAATGAGGCTGGGTTTCACTGAGGTTCAGCTTTGTGATCAATGTTGGTTCTGTATATATTTATATGAATATAATTAATGAATGAGGCTGTGTTTCAAAGATCTTAAACTCATTGATCAATGTTGGTTCTGTTTATATTAATATGAATATAATTGAGGAATGAGGCTGCGTTTCACTGAGGTTAAACTCATTGATCAATGTTGGTTCTGTTTATATTAATATGAATAAAATTGATGAATGAGGCTGGGTTTCACTGAGGTTCAGCTTTGTGATCAATGTTGGTTCTGTTTATATTAATATGAATAAAATTGATGAATGAGGCTGGATTTCACTGAGATTCAGCTTTGTGGTCAATTTTGGTTCTTCTTATATTAATATGAATATAATTGATGAATGAGGCTGGGTTTCACTGAGGTTAAACTCATTGATCAATATTGGTTCTGTTTATATTAATATGAATATAATTGATGAATTAGGCTGGGTTTCACTGAGGTTCAGCTTTGTGATCAATGTTGGTTCTGTGTATATTAATATGAATATAATTGATGAATGAGGCTGGGTTTCACTGAGGTTCAGCTTTGTGATCAATGTTGGTTCTGTTTATATTAATATGAATATAATTGATGAATGAGGCTGGGTTTCACTGAGATTCAGCTTTGTGATCAATGTTGGTTCTGTTTATATTAATATGAATATAATTGATGAATGAGGCTGGGTTTCACTGAGATTCAGCTTTGTGGTCAATGTTGGTTCTGTTTATATTAATATGAATATAATTGAGGAATGAGGCTGGGTTTCACTGAGGTTGAACTCATTGATCAATGTTGGTTCTGTTTATATTAATATGAATATAATTGATGAATGAGGCTGGGTTTCACTGAGGTTCAGCTTTGTGATCAATGTTTGTTCTGTATATATTTATATGAATATAATTAATGAATGAGGCTGTGTTTCAAAGAACTTAAACTCATTGATCAATGTTGGTTCTTTTTATATTAATATGAATATAATTGATGAATGAGGCTGGGTTTCACTGAGGTTAAACTCATTGATCAATATTGGTTCTGTTTATATTAATATGAATATAATTGATGAATTAGGCTGGGTTTCACTGAGGTTCAGCTTTGTGATCAATGTTGGTTCTGTGTATATTAATATGAATATAATTGAGGAATGAGGCTGGGTTTCACTGAGGCTAAACTCATTGATCAATGTTGGATCTGTTTATACTAATATGAATATAATTGAGGAACGAGGCTGCGTTTCACTGAGGTTAAACTCATTGATCAATGTTGGTTCTGTTTATATTAATATGAATATAACTGATGAATGAGGCTGGGTTTCACTGAGGTTCAGCTTTTTGATCAATGTTGGTTCTGTTAATATGAATATGAATATAATTGAGGAATGAGGCTGGGTTTCACTGAGGTTAAACTCATTGATCAATGTTGGTTCTGTTTATATTAATATGAATATAATTGATGAATGAGGCTGGGTTTCACTGAGGTTCAGCTTTGTGATCAATGTTTGTTCTGTTTATATTAATATGAATATAATTGATGAATGAGGCTGGGTTTCACTGAGGTTCAGCTTTGTGATCAATGTTTGTTCTGTTTATATTTATATGAATATAATTGATGAATGAGGCTGGGTTTCACTGAGGTTCAGCTTTGTGATCAATGTTGGTTCTGTTTATATTAATATGAATATAATTGATGAATGAGGCTGGGTTTCACTGAGGTTCAGCTTTGTGATCAATGTTGGTTCTGTATATATTTATATGAATATAATTAATGAATGAGGCTGTGTTTCAAAGAACTTAAACTCATTGATCAATGTTGGTTCTGTTTATATTAATATGAATATAATTGAGGAATGAGGCTGCGTTTCACTGAGGTTAAACTCATTGATCAATGTTGGTTCTGTTTATATTAATATGAATAAAATTGATGAATGAGGCTGGGTTTCACTGAGGTTCAGCTTTGTGATCAATGTTGGTTCTGTTTATATTAATATGAATAAAATTGATGAATGAGGCTGGATTTCACTGAGATTCAGCTTTGTGGTCAATTTTGGTTCTTTTTATATTAATATGAATATAATTGATGAATGAGGCTGGGTTTCACTGAGGTTAAACTCATTGATCAATATTGGTTCTGTTTATATTAATATGAATATAATTGATGAATGAGGCTGGGTTTCACTGAGATTCAGCTTTGTGGTCAATGTTGGTTCTGTTTATATTATTATGAATATAATTGAGGAATGAGGCTGGGTTTCACTGAGGTTAAACTCATTGATCAATGTTGGTTCTGTTTATATTAATATGAATAAAATTGATGAATGAGGCTGGATTTCACTGAGATTCAGCTTTGTGGTCAATTTTGGTTCTTTTTATATTAATATGAATATAATTGATGAATGAGGCTGGGTTTCACTGAGGTTAAACTCATTGATCAATATTGGTTCTGTTTATATTAATATGAATATAATTGAGGAATGAGGCTGGGTTTCACTGAGGCTAAACTCATTGATCAATGTTGGATCTGTTTATACTAATATGAATATAATTGAGGAACGAGGCTGCGTTTCACTGAGGTTAAACTCATTGATCAATGTTGGTTCTGTTTATATTAATATGAATATAACTGATGAATGAGGCTGGGTTTCACTGAGGTTCAGCTTTGTGATCAATGTTGTTTCTGTTTATATGAATATGAATATAATTGAGGAATGAGGCTGGGTTTCACTGAGGTTAAACTCATTGATCAATGTTGGTTCTGTTTATATTAATATGAATATAATTGATGAATGAGGCTGGGTTTCACTGAGGTTCAGCTTTGTGATCAATGTTTGTTCTGTTTATATTAATATGAATATAATTGATGAATGAGGCTGGGTTTCACTGAGGTTCAGCTTTGTGATCAATGTTTGTTCTGTTTATATTAATATAAATATAATTGATGAATGAGGCTGGGTTTCACTGAGGTTCAGCTTTGTGATCAATGTTGGTTCTGTTTATATTAATATAAATATAATTGATGAATGAGGCTGGGTTTCACTGAGGTTCAGCTTTGTGATCAATGTTGGTTCTGTTTATATTAATATGAATATAATTGATGAATGAGGCTGGGTTTCACTGAGGTTCAGCTTTGTGATCAATGTTGGTTCTGTATATATTTATATGAATATAATTAATGAATGAGGCTGTGTTTCAAAGAACTTAAACTCATTGATCAATGTTGGTTCTGTTTATATTAATATGAATATAATTGAGGAATGAGGCTGCGTTTCACTGAGGTTAAACTCATTGATCAATGTTGGTTCTGTTTATATTAATATGAATAAAATTGATGAATGAGGCTGGGTTTCACTGAGGTTCAGCTTTGTGATCAATGTTGGTTCTGTTTATATTAATATGAATAAAATTGATGAATGAGGTTGGATTTCATTGAGATTCAGCTTTGTGGTCAATTTTGGTTCTTTTTATATTAATATGAATATAATTGATGAATGAGGCTGCGTTTCACTGAGGTTAAACTCATTGATCAATATTGGTTCTGTTTATATTAATATGAATATAATTGATGAATTAGGCTGGGTTTCACTGAGGTTCAGCTTTGTGATCAATGTTGGTTCTGTGTATATTAATATGAATATAATTGATGAATGAGGCTGGGTTTCACTGAGGTTCAGCTTTGTGATCAATGTTGGTTCTGTTTATATTAATATGAATATAATTGATGAATGAGGCTGGGTTTCACTGAGATTCAGCTTTGTGATCAATGTTGATTCTGTTTATATTAATATGAATATAATTGATGAATGAGGCTGGGTTTCACTGAGATTCAGCTTTGTGGTCAATGTTGGTTCTGTTTATATTAATATGAATATAATTGAGGAATGAGGCTGGGTTTCACTGAGATTCAGCTTTGTGGTCAATGTTGGTTCTTTTTATATGAATATGAATATAATTGAGGAATGAGGCTGCGTTTCACTGAGGTTAAACTCATTGATCAATGTTTGTTCTGTTTATATTAATATGAATATAATTGATGAATGAGGCTGGGTTTCACTGAGGTTCAGCTTTGTGTTCAATGTTGGTTCTGTTTATATTAATATGAATATAATTGAGGAATGTGGCTGGGTTTCACTGAGGTTCAGCTTTGTGATCAATGTTGGTTCTGTTTATATTAATATGAATATAATTGAGGAATGAGGCTGGGTTTCACTGAGGTTAAACTCATTGATCAATGTTGGTTCTGTTTATATTAATATGAATATAATTGATGAATGAGGCTGGGTTTCACTGAGGTTCAGCTTTGTGATCAATGTTTGTTCTGTTTATATTAATATGAATATAATTGATGAATGAGGCTGGGTTTCACTGAGGTTCAGCTTTTTGGTCAATGCTTGTTCTGTTTATATTAATATGTATATAATTGATGAATGAGGCTGGGTTTCACTGAGGTTCAGCTTTGTAATCAATGTTGGTTCTGTTTATATTAATATGAATATAATTGAGGAATGAGGCTGGGTTTCACTGAGGTTAAACTCATTGATCAATGTTGGTTCTGTTTATATTAATATGAATAAAATTGATGAATGAGGCTGGATTTCACTGAGATTCAGCTTTGTGGTCAATTTTGGTTCTTTTTATATTAATATGAATATAATTGATGAATAAGGCTGGGTTTCACTGAGGTTAAACTCATTGATCAATATTGGTTCTGTTTATATTAATATGAATATAATTGAGGAATGAGGCTGGGTTTCACTGAGGCTAAACTCATTGATCAATGTTGGATCTGTTTATACTAATATGAATATAATTGAGGAACGAGGCTGCGTTTCACTGAGGTTAAACTCATTGATCAATGTTGGTTCTGTTTATATTAATATGAATATAACTGATGAATGAGGCTGGGTTTCACTGAGGTTCAGCTTTGTGATCAATGTTGTTTCTGTTTATATGAATATGAATATAATTGAGGAATGAGGCTGGGTTTCACTGAGGTTAAACTCATTGATCAATGTTGGTTCTGTTTATATTAATATGAATATAATTGATGAATGAGGCTGGGTTTCACTGAGGTTCAGCTTTGTGATCAATGTTTGTTCTGTTTATATTAATATGAATATAATTGATGAATGAGGCTGGGTTTCACTGAGGTTCAGCTTTGTGATCAATGTTTGTTCTGTTTATATTAATATAAATATAATTGATGAATGAGGCTGGGTTTCACTGAGGTTCAGCTTTGTGATCAATGTTGGTTCTGTTTATATTAATATAAATATAATTGATGAATGAGGCTGGGTTTCACTGAGGTTCAGCTTTGTGATCAATGTTGGTTCTGTTTATATTAATATGAATATAATTGATGAATGAGGCTGGGTTTCACTGAGGTTCAGCTTTGTGATCAATGTTGGTTCTGTATATATTTATATGAATATAATTAATGAATGAGGCTGTGTTTCAAAGAACTTAAACTCATTGATCAATGTTGGTTCTGTTTATATTAATATGAATATAATTGAGGAATGAGGCTGCGTTTCACTGAGGTTAAACTCATTGATCAATGTTGGTTCTGTTTATATTAATATGAATAAAATTGATGAATGAGGCTGGGTTTCACTGAGGTTCAGCTTTGTGATCAATGTTGGTTCTGTTTATATTAATATGAATAAAATTGATGAATGAGGTTGGATTTCATTGAGATTCAGCTTTGTGGTCAATTTTGGTTCTTTTTATATTAATATGAATATAATTGATGAATGAGGCTGGGTTTCACTGAGGTTAAACTCATTGATCAATATTGGTTCTGTTTATATTAATATGAATATAATTGATGAATTAGGCTGGGTTTCACTGAGGTTCAGCTTTGTGATCAATGTTGGTTCTGTGTATATTAATATGAATATAATTGATGAATGAGGCTGGGTTTCACTGAGGTTCAGCTTTGTGATCAATGTTGGTTCTGTTTATATTAATATGAATATAATTGATGAATGAGGCTGGGTTTCACTGAGATTCAGCTTTGTGATCAATGTTGGTTCTGTTTATATTAATATGAATATAATTGATGAATGAGGCTGGGTTTCACTGAGATTCAGCTTTGTGGTCAATGTTGGTTCTGTTTATATGAATATGAATATAATTGAGGAATGAGGCTGGGTTTCACTGAGATTCAGCTTTGTGGTCAATGTTGGTTCTTTTTATATGAATATGAATATAATTGAGGAATGAGGCTGCGTTTCACTGAGGTTAAACTCATTGATCAATGTTTGTTCTGTTTATATTAATATGAATATAATTGATGAATGAGGCTGGGTTTCACTGAGGTTCAGCTTTGTGTTCAATGTTGGTTCTGTTTATATTAATATGAATATAATTGAGGAATGTGGCTGGGTTTCACTGAGGTTCAGCTTTGTGATCAATGTTGGTTCTGTTTATATTAATATGAATATAATTGAGGAATGAGGCTGGGTTTCACTGAGGTTAAACTCATTGATCAATGTTGGTTCTGTTTATATTAATATGAATATAATTGATGAATGAGGCTGGGTTTCACTGAGGTTCAGCTTTGTGATCAATGTTTGTTCTGTTTATATTAATATGAATATAATTGATGAATGAGGCTGGGTTTCACTGAGGTTCAGCTTTTTGGTCAATGCTTGTTCTGTTTATATTAATATGTATATAATTGATGAATGAGGCTGGGTTTCACTGAGGTTCAGCTTTGTAATCAATGTTGGTTCTGTTTATATTAATATGAATATAATTGAGGAATAAGGCTGCGTTTCACTGAGTTTAAACTCATTGATCAATGATGGTTCTGTTTATATTAATATGAATATAATTGATGAATGAGGCTGGGTTTCACTGAGGTTCAGCTTTGTGATCAATTTTTGTTCTGTTTATATTAATATGAATATAATTGATGAATGAGGCTGCGTTTCACTGAGGTTAAACTCATTGATCAATGTTGGTTCTGTTTATAATAATATGAATATAATTGATGAATGAGGCTGGGTTTCACTGAGGTTAAACTCATTGATCAATGTTGGTTCTGTTTATATTAATATGAATATAATTGATGAATGAGGCTGGGTTTCACTGAGGTTCAGCTTTGTGATCAATCTTTGTTCTGTTTATATTAATATGAATATAATTGATGAATGAGGCTGGGTTTCACTGAGGTTCAGCTTTGTGGTCAATGCTTGTTCTGTTTATATTAATATGTATATAATTGATGAATGAGGCTGGGTTTCACTGAGGTTCAGCTTTGTGATCAATGTTGGTTCTGTTTATATTAATATGAATATAATTGAGGAATAAGGCTGCGTTTCACTGAGGTTAAACTCATTGATCAATGATGGTTCTGTCTATATTAAAATGAATATAATTGATGATTGAGGCTTGGTTTCACTGAAGTTCAGCTTTGTGATCAATGTTGGTTCTGTATATATTTATATGAATATAATTGATGAATGAGGCTGGGTTTCACTGAGGTTAAACTCATTGATCAATGTTGGTTCTGTTTATATTAATATGAATATAATTGATGAATGAGGCTGGGTTTCACTGAGGTTCAGCTTTTTGATCAATGTTGGTTCTGTATATATTTATATGAATATAATTAATGAATGAGGCCGTGTTTCAAAGAACTTAAACTCATTGATCAATGTTGGTTCTGTTTATAATAATATGAATATAATTGATGAATGAGGCTGGGTTTCACTGTTAAACTCATTGATCAATGTTGGTTCTGTTTATATTAATATGAATATAATTGATGAATGAGGTTGGGTTTCACTGAGGTTCAGCTTTGTGATCAATGTTGGTTCTGTATATATTAATATGAATATAATTGATGAATGAGGCTGGGTTTCACTGAGGATCAGCTTTGTGATCAATGTTAGTTCTGTTTATATTAATATGAATATAATTGAGGAATGAGGCTGGGTTTCACTGAGATTCAGCTTTGTGATCAATGTTGGTTCTGTTTATATTAATATGAATATAATTGATGAATGAGGCTGGGTTTCACTGAGATTCAGCTTTGTGGTCAATGTTGGTTCTGTTTATATTAATATGAATATAATTGAGGAATGAGGCTGCGTTTCACTGAGGTTAAACTCATTGATCAATGTTGGTTCTGTTTATATTAATATGAATATAATTGATGAATGAGGCTGGGTTTCACTGAGGTTCAGCTTTGTGATCAATGTTGGTTCTGTTTATATTAATATGAATATAATTGAGGAATGAGGCTGGGTTTCACTGAGGCTAAACTCATTGATCAATGTTGGATCTGTTTATACTAATATGAATATAATTGAGGAACGAGGCTGCGTTTCACTGAGGTTAAACTCATTGATCAATGTTGGTTCTGTTTATATTAATATGAATATAATTGATGAATGAGGCTGGGTTTCACTGAGGTTCAGCTTTTTGATCAATGTTGGTTCTGTTTATATGAATATGAATATAATTGAGCAATGAGGCTGGGTTTCACTGAGGTTAAACTCATTGATCAATGTTGGTTCTGTTTATATTAATATGAATATAATTGATGAATGAGGCTGGGTTTCACTGAGGTTCAGCTTTGTGATCAATGTTTGTTCTGTTTATATTAATATGAATATAATTGATGAATGAGGCTGGGTTTCACTGAGGTTCAGCTTTGTGATCAATGTTTGTTCTGTTTATATTAATATGAATATAATTGATGAATGAGGCTGGGTTTTACTGAGGTTCAGCTTTGTGATCAATGTTGGTTCTGTTTATATTAATATGAATATAATTGATGAATGAGGCTGGGTTTCACTGAGGTTCAGCTTTGTGATCAATGTTGGTTCTGTATATATTTATATGAATATAATTAATGAATGAGGCTGTGTTTCAAAGAACTTAAACTCATTGATCAATGTTGGTTCTGTTTATATTAATATGAATATAATTGAGGAATGAGGCTGCGTTTCACTGAGGTTAAACTCATTGATCAATGTTGGTTCTGTTTATATTAATATGAATAAAATTGATGAATGAGGCTGGGTTTCACTGAGGTTCAGCTTTGTGATCAATGTTGGTTCTGTGTATATTAATATGAATATAATTGATGAATGAGGCTGGGTTTCACTGAGATTCAGCTTTGTGATCAATGTTGGTTCTGTTTATATTAATATGAATATAATTGATGAATGAGGCTGGGTTTCACTGAGATTCAGCTTTGTGGTCAATGTTGGTTCTGTTTAAATTAATATGAATATAATTGATGAATGAGGCTGGGTTTCACTGAGGTTCAGCTTTGTGTTCAATGTTGGTTCTGTTTATATTAATATGAATATAATTGAGGAATGTGGCTGGGTTTCACTGATGTTCAGCTTTGTGATCAATGTTGGTTCTCTTTATATTAATATGAACATAATTGAGGAATGAGGCTGCGTTTCACTGAGGTTAAACTCATTGATCAATGTTGGTTCTGTTTATATTAATATGAATATAATTGATGAATGAGGCTGGGTTTCACTGAGGTTCACCTTGGTGATCAATGTTTGTTCTGTTTATATTACTATGAATATAATTGAGGAATGAGGCTGCGTTGCACTGAGGTTAAACTCATTGATCAATGTTGGTTCTGTTTATATTAATATGAATATAACTGATGAATGAGGCTGGGTTTCACTGAGGTTCAGCTTTGTGATCAATGTTGGTTCTGTTTATATGAATATGAATATAATTGAGGAATGAGGCTGGGTTTCACTGAGGTTAAACTCATTGATCAATGTTGGTTCTGTTTATATTAATATGAATATAATTGATGAATGAGGCTGGGTTTCACTGAGGTTCAGCTTTGTGGTCAATGCTTGTTCTGTTTATATTAATATGTATATAATTGATGAATGAGGCTGGGTTTCACTGAGGTTCAGCTTTGTAATCAATGTTGGTTCTGTTTATATTAATATGAATATAATTGAGGAATAAGGCTGCGTTTCACTGAGGTTAAACTCATTGATCAATGATGGTTCTGTCTATATTAAAATGAATATAATTGATGATTGAGACTTGGTTTCACTGAGGTTCAGCTTTGTGATCAATGTTGGTTCTGTATATATTTATATGAATATAATTAATGAATGAGGCTGTGTTTCAAAGAACTTAAACTCATTGATCAATGTTGGTTCTGTTTATAATAATATGAATATAATTGATGAATGAGGCTGGGTTTCACTGAGGTTAAACTCATTGATCAATGTTGGTTCTGTTTATATTAATAGGAATATAATTGATGAATGAGGCTGGGTTTCACTGAGGTTCAGCTTTGTGATCAATGTTTGTTCTGTTTATATTAATATGAATATAATTGATGAATGAGGCTGGGTTTCACTGAGGTTCAGCTTTGTGGTCAATGCTTGTTCTGTTTATATTAATATGTATATAATTGATGAATGAGGCTGGGTTTCACTGAGGTTCAGCTTTGTGATCAATGTTGGTTCTGTTTATATTAATATGAATAAAATTGATGAATGAGGCTGGATTTCACTGAGATTCAGCTTTGTGGTCAATGTTGGTTCTTTTTATATTAATATGAATATAATTGATGAATGAGACTGGGTTTCACTGAGGTTAAACTCATTGATCAATATTGGTTCTGTTTATATTAATATGAATATAATTGATGAATTAGGCTGGGTTTCACTGAGGTTCAGCTTTGTGATCAATGTTGGTTCTGTTTATATTAATATGAATATAATTGATGAATGAGGCTGGGTTTCAATGAGGTTCAGCTTTGTGATCAATGTTGGTTCTGTTTATATTAATATGAATATAATTGATGAATGAGGCTGTGTTTCACTGAGATTCAGCTTTGTGATTAATGTTGGTTCTGTTTATATTAATATGAATATAATTGATGAATGAGGCTTGGTTTCACTGAGGTTCAGCTTTGTGATCAATGTTGGTTCTGTATATATTTATATGAATATAATTAATGAATGAGGCTGTGTTTCAAAGAACTTAAACTCATTGATCAATGTTGGTTCTGTTTATAATAATATGAATATAATTGATGAATGAGGCTGGGTTTCACTGAGGTTAAACTCATTGATCAATGTTGGTTCTGTTTATATTAATATGAATATAATTGATGAATGAGGCTGGGTTTCACTGAGGTTCAGCTTTGTGATCAATGTTGGTTCTGTTTATATTAATATGAATATAATTGATGAATGAGGCTGGGTTTCACTGAGGTTCAGCTTTGTGATCAATGTTGGTTCTGTTTATATTAATATGAATATAATTGAGGAATGAGGCTGGGTTTCACTGAGGCTAAACTCATTGATCAATGTTGGTTCTGTTTATACTAATATGAATATAATTGAGGAACGAGGCTGCGTTTCACTGAGGTTAAACTCATTGATCAATGTTGGTTCTGTTTATATTAATATGAATAAAATTGATGAATGAGGCTGCGTTTCACTGAGGTTAAACTCATTGATCAATGTTGGTTCTGTTTATATTAATATGAATATAATTGATGAATGAGGCTGGGTTTCACTGAGGTTCAGCTTTGTGATCAATGTTTGTTCTGTTTATATTACTATGAATATAATTGAGGAATGAGGCTGCGTTGCACTGAGGGTAAACTCATTGATCAATGTTGGTTCTGTTTATATTAATATGAATATAACTGATGAATGAGGCTGGGTTTCACTGAGGTTCAGCTTTGTGATCAATGTTGGTTCTGTTTATATGAATATGAATATAATTGAGGAATGAGGCTGGGTTTCACTGAGGTTAAACTCATTGATCAATGTTGGTTCTGTTTATATTAATATGAATATAATTGATGAATGAGGCTGGGTTTCACTGAGGTTCAGCTTTGTGATCAATGTTTGTTCTGTTTATATTAATATGAATAAAATTGATGAATGAGGCTGGGTTTCACTGAGGTTCAGCTTTGTGGTCAATGCTTGTTCTGTTTATATTAATATGTATATAATTGATGAATGACGCTGGGTTTCACTGAGGTTCAGCTTTGTAATCAATGTTGGTTCTGTTTATATTAATATGAATATAATTGAGGAATAAGGCTGCGTTTCACTGAGGTTAAACTCATTGATCAATGATGGTTCTGTCTATATTAAAATGAATATAATTGATGATTGAGACTTGGTTTCACTGAGGTTCAGCTTTGTGATCAATGTTGGTTCTGTATATATTTATATGAATATAATTAATGAATGAGGCTGTGTTTCAAAGAACTTAAACTCATTGATCAATGTTGGTTCTGTTTATAATAATATGAATATAATTGATGAATGAGGCTGGGTTTCACTGAGGTTAAACTCATTGATCAATGTTGGTTCTGTTTATATTAATAGGAATATAATTGATGAATGAGGCTGGGTTTCACTGAGGTTCAGCTTTGTGATCAATGTTGGTTCTGTTTATATTAATATGAATATAATTGAGGAATGAGGCTGGGTTTCACTGAGGCTAAACTCATTGATCAATGTTGGTTCTGTTTATACTAATATGAATATAATTGAGGAACGAGGCTGCGTTTCACTGAGGTTAAACTCATTGATCAATGTTGGTTCTGTTTATATTAATATGAATAAAATTGATGAATGAGGCTGGGTTTCACTGAGGTTCAGCTTTGTGATCAATGTTGGTTCTGTTTATATTAATATGAATAAAATTGATGAATGAGGCTGGATTTCACTGAGATTCAGCTTTGTGGTCAATGTTGGTTCTTTTTATATTAATATGAATATAATTGATGAATGAGGCTGGGTTTCACTGAGGTTAAACTCATTGATCAATATTGGTTCTGTTTATATTAATATGAATATAATTGATTAATTAGGCTGGGTTTCACTGAGGTTCAGCTTTGTGATCAATGTTGGTTCTGTTTATATTAATATGAATATAATTGATGAATGAGGCTGGGTTTCACTGAGGTTCAGCTTTGTGATCAATGTTGGTTCTGTTTATATTAATATGAATATAATTGAAGAATGAGGCTGGGTTTCACTGAGATTCAGCTTTGTGATTAATGTTGGTTCTGTTTATATTAATATGAATATAATTGATGAATGAGGCTGGGTTTCACTGAGATTCAGCTTTATGGTCAATGTTGGTTCTGTTTATATTAATATGAATATAATTGATGAATGAGGCTGGGTTTCACTGAGGTTCAGCTTTGTGTTCAATGTTGGTTCTGTTTATATTAATATGAATATAATTGAGGAATGTGGCTGGGTTTCACTGATGTTCAGCTTTGTGATCAATGTTGGTTCTCTTTATATCAATATGAACATAATTGAGGAATGAGGCTGCGTTTCACTGAGCTTAAACTCATTGATCAATGTTGGTTCTGTAAATATTTATATGAATATAATTAATGAATGAGGCTGGGTTTCACTGAGGTTCAGCTTTGTGATCAATGTCGGTTCTGTTTATATTAATATGAATATAATTGATGAATGAGGCTGGGTTTCACTGAGGTTCAGCTTTTTGATCAATGCTTGTTCTGTTTATATTAATATGTATATAATTGATGATTGAGGCTTGGTTTCACTGAGGTTCAGCTTTGTGATCAATGTTGGTTCTGTATATATTTATATGAATATAATTAATGAATGAGGCTGTGTTTCAAAGAACTTAAACTCATTGATCAATGTTGGTTCTGTTTATAATAATATGAATATAATTGATGAATGAGGCTGGGTTTCACTGAGGTTAAACTCATTGATCAATGTTGGTTCTGTTTATATTAATATGAATATAATTGATGAATGAGGCTGGGTTTCACTGAGGTTCAGCTTTGTGATCAATGTTTGTTCTGTTTATATTAATATGAATATAATTGATGAATGAGGCTGGGTTTCACTGAGGTTCAGCTTTGTGGTCAATGCTTGTTCTGTTTATATTCATATGTATATAATTGATGAATGAGGCTGGGTTTCACTGAGGTTCAGCTTTGTGATCAATGTTGGTTCTGTTTATATTAATATGAATATAATTGAGGAATAAGGCTGCGTTTCACTGAGGTTAAACTCATTGATCAATGTTGGTTCTGTTTATACTAATATGAATATAATTGAGGAACGAGGCTGCGTTTCACTGAGGTTAAACTCATTGATCAATGTTGGTTCTGTTTATATTAATATGAATAAAATTGATGAATGAGGCTGGGTTTCACTGAGGTTAAACTCATTGATCAATGTTGGTTCTGTTTATATTAATATGAATAAAATTGATGAATGAGGCTGGGTTTCACTGAGGTTCAGCTTTGTGATCAATGTTGGTTCTGTTTATATTAATATGAATATAATTGAGGAATAAGGCTGCGTTTCACTGGGGTTAAACTCATTGATCAATGTTGGTTCTGTTTATATTAAAATGAATATAAATGATGATTGAGGCTTGGTTTCACTGAGGTTCAGCTTTGTGATCAATGTTGGTTCTGTAAATATTTATATGAATATAATTAATGAATGAGGCTGGGTTTCAAAGAAGTTAAACTCATTGATCAATGTTGGTTCTTTTTATATTAATATGAATATAATTGATGAATGAGGCTGGGTTTCACTGAGGTTCAGCTTTGTGATCAATGTCGGTTCTGTTTATAATAATATGAATATAATTGATGAATGAGGCTGCGTTTCACTGAGATTAAACTCATTGATCAATGTTGGTTCTGTTTATATTAATATGAATATAATTGATGAATGAGGCTGGGTTTCACTGAGGTTCAGCTTTGTGATCAATGTTGGTTCTGTTTATATTAATATGAATATAATTGAGGAATGAGGCTGGGTTTCACTGAGGCTAAACTCATTGATCAATGTTGGTTCTGTTTATATTAATATGAATATAATTGATGAATGAGGCTGGGTTTCACTGAGGTTCAGCTTTGTGATCAATGTTTGTTCTGTTTATATTAATATGAATATAATTGATGAATGAGGCTGGGTTTCACTGAGGTTCAGCTTTGTGGTCCATGTTTGTTCTGTTTCTATTAATATGAATATAATTGATGAATGAGGCTGGGTTTCACTGAGATTCAGCTTTCTGATCAATGTTGGTTCTGTTTATATTAATATGAATATAATTGATGAATGAGGCTGGGTTTCACTGAGATTCTGCTTTGTGATCAATGTTGGTTCTGTTTATATTAATATGAATATAATTGATGAATGAGGCTGGGTTTCAATGAGGTTCAGCTTTGTGATCAATGTTGGTTCTGTTTATATTAATATGAATATAATTGATGAATGAGGCTGTGTTTCACTGAGATTCAGCTTTGTGATCAATGTTGGTTCTGTTTATATTAATATGAATATAATTGATGAATGAGGCTTGGTTTCACTGAGGTTCAGCTTTGTGATCAATGTTGGTTCTGTATATATTTATATGAATATAATTAATGAATGAGGCTGTGTTTCAAAGAACTTAAACTCATTGATCAATGTTTGTTCTGTTTATAATAATATGAATATAATTGATGAATGAGGCTGGGTTTCACTGAGGTTAAACTCATTGATCAATGTTGGTTCTGTTTATATTAATATGAATATAATTGATGAATGAGGCTGGGTTTCACTGAGGTTCAGCTTTGTGATCAATGTTGGTTCTGTTTATATTAATATGAATATAATTGATGAATGAGGCTGGGTTTCACTGAGGTTCAGCTTTGTGATCAATGTTGGTTCTGTTTATATTAATATGAATATAATTGATGAATGAGGCTGGGTTTCACTGAGGTTCAGCTTTGTGGTCAATGCTTGTTCTGTTTATATTAATATGTATATAATTGATGAATGAGGCTGGGTTTCACTGAGGTTCAGCTTTGTGATCAATGTTGGTTCTGTTTATATTAATATGAATATAATTCAGGAATAAGGCTGCGTTTCACTGAGGTTAAACTCATTGATCAATGATGGTTCTGTTTATATTAATATGAATATAATTGATGAATGAGGCTGGGTTTCACTGAGGTTCAGCTTTGTGATCAATGTTGGTTCTGTTTATATTGATATGAATATAATTGAGGAATGAGGCTGGGTTTCACTGAGGCTAAACTCATTGATCAATGTTGGTTCTGTTTATACTAATATGAATATAATTGAGGAACGAGGCTGCGTTTCACTGAGGTTAAACTCATTGATCAATGTTGGTTCTGTTTATATTAATATGAATAAAATTTATGAATGAGGCTGGGTTTCACTGAGGTTAAACTCATTGATCAATGTTGGTTCTTTTTATATTAATATGAATATAATTGATGAATGAGGCTGGGTTTCACTGAGGTTCAGCTTTGTGATCAATGTCGGTTCTGTTTATAATAATATGAATATAATTGATGAATGAGGCTGGGTTTCACTGAGATTAAACTCATTGATCAATGTTGGTTCTGTTTATATTAATATGAATATAATTGATGAATGAGGCTGGGTTTCACTGAGGTTCAGCTTTGTGATCAATGTTGGTTCTGTTTATATTAATATGAATATAATTGAGGAATGAGGCTGGGTTTCACTGAGGCTAAACTCATTGATCAATGTTGGTTCTGTTTATATTAATATGAATATAATTGATGAATGAGGCTGGGTTTCACTGAGGTTCAGCTTTGTGATCAATGTTTGTTCTGTTTATATTAATATGAATATAATTGATGAATGAGGCTGGGTTTCACTGAGGTTCAGCTTTGTGGTCCATGTTTGTTCTGTTTCTATTAATATGAATATAATTGATGAATGAGGCTGGGTTTCACTGAGATTCAGCTTTGTGATCAATGTTGGTTCTGTTTATATTAATATGAATATAATTGATGAATGAGGCTGGGTTTTACTGAGATTCAGCTTTGTGATCAATGTTGGTTCTGTTTATATTAATATGAATATAATTGATGAATGAGGCTGGGTTTCAATGAGGTTCAGCTTTGTGATCAATGTTGGTTCTGTTTATATTAATATGAATATAATTGATGAATGAGGCTGTGTTTCACTGAGATTCAGCTTTGTGATCAATGTTGGTTCTGTTTATATTAATATGAATATAATTGATGAATGAGGCTTGGTTTCACTGAGGTTCAGCTTTGTGATCAATGTTGGTTCTGTATATATTTATATGAATATAATTAATGAATGAGGCTGTGTTTCAAAGAACTTAAACTCATTGATCAATGTTGGTTCTGTTTATAATAATATGAATATAATTGATGAATGAGGCTGGGTTTCACTGAGGTTAAACTCATTGATCAATGTTGGTTCTGTTTATATTAATATGAATATAATTGATGAATGAGGCTGGGTTTCACTGAGGTTCAGCTTTGTGATCAATGTTGGTTCTGTTTATATTAATATGAATATAATTGATGAATGAGGCTGGGTTTCACTGAGGTTCAGCTTTGTGATCAATGTTGGTTCTGTTTATATTAATATGAATATAATTGAGGAATGAGGCTGGGTTTAACTGAGGCTAAACTCATTGATCAATGTTGGTTCTGTGTATACTAATATGAATATAATTGAGGAACGAGGCTGCGTTTCACTGAGGTTAAACTCATTGATCAATGTTGGTTCTGTTTATATTAATATGAATAAAATTGATGAATGAAGCTGGGTTTCACTGAGGTTCAGCTTTGTGATCAATGTTGGTTCTGTTTATATTAATATGAATAAAATTGATGAATGAGGCTGGATTTCACTGAGATTCAGCTTTGTGGTCAATGTTGGTTCTTTTTATATTAATATGAATATAATTGATGAATTAGGCTGGGTTTCACTGAGGTTCAGCTTTGTGATCAATGTTGGTTCTGTTTATATTAATATGAATATAATTGATGAATGAGGCTGGGTTTCACTGAGGTTCAGCTTTGTGATCAATGTTGGTTCTGTTTATATTAATATGAATATAATTGATGAATGAGGCTGGGTTTCACTGAGATTCAGCTTTGTGATCAATGTTGGTTCTGTTTATATTAATATGAATATAATTGATGAATGAGGCTGGGTTTCACTGAGATTCAGCTTTGTTGTCAATGTTGGTTCTGTTTATATTAGTATGAATATAATTGATGAATGAGGCTGGGTTTCACTGAGGTTCAGCTTTGTGTTCAATGTTGGTTCTGTTTATATTAATATGAATATAATTGAGGAATGTGGCTGGGTTTCACTGATGTTCAGCTTTGTGATCAATGTTGGTTCTCTTTATATTAATATGAACATAATTGAGGAATGAGGCTGTGTTTCACTGAGGTTAAACTCATTGATCAATGTTGGTTCTGTAAATATTTATATGAATATAATTAGTGAATGAGGCTGGGTTTCACTGAGGTTCAGCTTTGTGATCAATGTCGGTTCTGTTTATATTAATATGAATATAATTGATGAATGAGGCTGGGTTTCACTGAGGTTCAGCTTTTTGATCAATGCTTGTTCTGTTTATATTAATATGTATATAATTGATGATTGAGGCTTGGTTTCACTGAGGTTCAGCTTTGTGATCAATGTTGGTTCTGTATATATTTATATGAATATAATTAATGAATGAGGCTGTGTTTCAAAGAACTTAAACTCATTGATCAATGTTGGTTCTGTTTATAATAATATGAATATAATTGATGAATGAGGCTGGGTTTCACTGAGGTTAAACTCATTGATCAATGTTGGTTCTGTTTATATTAATATGAATATAATTGATGAATGAGGCTGGGTTTCACTGAGGTTCAGCTTTGTGATCAATGTTTGTTCTGTTTATATTAATATGAATATAATTGATGAATGAGGCTGGGTTTCACTGAGGTTCAGCTTTGTGGTCAATGCTTGTTCTGTTTATATTAATATGTATATAATTGATGAATGAGGCTGGGTTTCACTGAGGTTCAGCTTTGTGGTCAATGCTTGTTCTGTTTATATTAATATGTATATAATTGATGAATGAGGCTGGGTTTCACTGAGGTTCAGCTTTGTGATCAATGTTGGTTCTGTTTATATTAATATGAATATAATTGAGGAATAAGGCTGCGTTTCACTGAGGTTAAACTCATTGATCAATGATGGTTCTGTTTATATTAATATGAATATAATTGATGAATGAGGCTGGGTTTCACTGAGGTTCAGCTTTGTGATCAATGTTGGTTCTGTTTATATTAATATGAATATAATTGATGAATGAGGCTGGGTTTCACTGAGGTTCAGCTTTGTGATCAATGTTGGTTCTGTTTATATTAATATGAATATAATTGAGGAATGAGGCTGGGTTTCACTGAGGCTAAACTCATTGATCAATGTTGGTTCTGTTTATACTAATATGAATATAATTGAGGAATGAGGCTGGGTTTCACTGAGGTTAAACTCATTGATCAATGTTGGTTCTGTTTATATTAATATGAATAAAATTGATGAATGAGGCTGGGTTTCACTGAGGTTCAGCTTTGTGATCAATGTTGGTTCTGTTTATATTAATATGAATATAATTGAGGAATAAGGCTGCGTTTCACTGGGGTTAAACTCATTGATCAATGTTGGTTCTGTTTATATTAAAATGAATATAAATGATGATTGAGGCTTGGTTTCACTGAGGTTCAGCTTTGTGATCAATGTTGGTTCTTTAAATATTTATATGAATATAATTAATGAATGAGGCTGGGTTTCAAAGAAGTTAAACTCATTGATCAATGTTGGTTCTTTTTATATTAATATGAATATAATTGATGAATGAGGCTGGGTTTCACTGAGGTTCAGCTTTGTGATCAATGTCGGTTCTGTTTATAATAATATGAATATAATTGATGAATGAGGCTGGGTTTCACTGAGGTTAAACTCATTGATCAATGTTGGTTCTGTTTATATTAATATGAATATAATTGATGAATGAGGCTGGGTTTCACTGAGGTTCAGCTTTGTGATCAATGTTGGTTCTGTTTATATTAATATGAATATAATTGAGGAATGAGGCTGGGTTTCACTGAGGCTAAACTCATTGATCAATGTTGGTTCTGTTTATATTAATATGAATATAATTGAGGAATGAGGCTGGGTTTCACTGAGGCTAAACTCATTGATCAATGTTGGTTCTGTTTATATTAATATGTATATAATTGATGAATGAGGCTGGGTTTCACTGAGGTTCAGCTTTGTGATCAATGTTGGTTCTGTTTATATTAATATGAATATAATTGAGGAATAAGGCTGCGTTTCACTGAGGTTAAACTCATTGATCAATGATGGTTCTGTTTATATTAATATGAATATAATTGATGAATGAGGCTGGGTTTCACTGAGGTTCAGCTTTGTGATCAATGTTGGTTCTGTTTATATTAATATGAATATAATTGATGAATGAGGCTGGGTTTCACTGAGGTTCAGCTTTGTGATCAATGTTGGTTCTGTTTATAATAATATGAATATAATTGAGGAATGAGGCTGGGTTTCACTGAGGCTAAACTCATTGATCAATGTTGGTTCTGTTTATACTAATATGAATATAATTGAGGAACGAGGCTGCGTTTCACTGAGGTTAAACTCATTGATCAATGTTGGTTCTGTTTATATTAATATGGATAAAATTGATGAATGAGGCTGGGTTTCACTGAGGTTAAACTCATTGATCAATGTTGGTTCTGTTTATATTAATATGAATAAAATTGATGAATGAGGCTGGGTTTCACTGAGGTTCAGCTTTGTGATCAATGTTGGTTCTGTTTATATTAATATGAATATAATTGAGGAATAAGGCTGCGTTTCACTGGGGTTAAACTCATTAATCAATGTTGGTTCTGTTTATATTAAAATGAATATAAATGATGATTGAGGCTGGGTTTCACTGAGGTTCAGCTTTGTGATCAATGTCGGTTCTGTTTATAATAATATGAATATAATTGATGAATGAGGCTGGGTTTCACTGAGATTAAACTCATTGATCAATGTTGGTTCTGTTTATATTAATATGAATATAATTGATGAATGAGGCTGGGTTTCACTGAGGTTCAGCTTTGTGATCAATGTTGGTTCTGTTTATATTAATATGAATATAATTGAGGAATGAGGCTGCGTTTCACTGAGGTTAAACTCATTGATCAATGTTGGTTCTGTTTATATTAATATGAATATAACTGATGAATGAGGCTGGGTTTCACTGAGGTTCAGCTTTGTGATCAATGTTGGTTCTGTTTATATGAATATGTATATAATTGAGGAATGAGGCTGGGTTTCACTGAGGTTAAAGTCATTGATCAATGTTGGTTCTGTTTATATTAATATGAATATAATTGATGAATGAGGCTGGGTTTCACTGAGGTTCAGCTTTGTGATCAATGTTTGTTCTGTTTATATTAATATGAATATAATTGATGAATGAGGCTGGGTTTCACTGAGGTTCAGCTTTGTGTTCAATGCTTGTTCTGTTTATATTAATATGTATATAATTGATGAATGAGGCTGGGTTTCACTGAGGTTCAGCTTTGTGATCAATGTTGGTTCTGTTTATATTAATATGAATATAATTGAGGAATAAGGCTGCGTTTCACTGAGGTTAAACTCATTGATCAATGATGGTTCTGTCTATATTAAAATTAATATAATTGATGATTGAGGCTTGGTTTCACTGAGGTTCAGCTTTGTGATCAATGTTGGTTCTGTATATATTTATATGAATATAATTAATGAATGAGGCTGTGTTTCAAAAAAATTAAACTCATTGATCAATGTTGGTTCTGTTTATAATAATATGAATATAATTGATGAATGAGGCTGGGTTTCACTGAGGTTAAACTCATTGATCAATGTTGGTTCTGTTTATATTAATATGAATATAATTGATGAATGAGGCTGGGTTTCACTGAGGTTCAGCTTTTTGATCAATGTTGGTTCTGTATATATTTATATGAATATAATTAATGAATGAGGCTGTGTTTCAAAGAACTTAAACTCATTGATCAATGTTGGTTCTGTTTATAATAATATGAATATAATTGATGAATGAGGCTGGGTTTCACTGAGGTTAAACTCATTGATCAATGTTGGTTCTGTTTATATTAATATGAATATAATTGTTGAATGAGGCTGGGTTTCACTGAGGTTCAGCTTTTTGATCAATGTTGGTTCTGTTTATATTAATATGAATATAATTGATGAATGAGGCTGGGTTTCACTGAGGTTCAGCTTTGTGATCAATGTTGGTTCTGTTTATATTAATATGAATATAATTGAGGAATGAGGCTGGGTTTCACTGAGGCTAAACTCATTGATCAATGTTGGTTTCTGTTTATATTAATATGAATATAATTGATGAATGAGGCTGGGTTTCACTGAGGTTCAGCTTTGTGATCAATGTTTGTTCTGTTTATATTAATATGAATATAATTGATGAATGAGGCTGAGTTTCACTGAGGTTTAGCTTTGTGATCAATGTTTGTTCTGTTTATATTAATATGAATATAATTGATGAATGAGGCTGGGTTTCACTGAGGTTCAGCTTTGTGGTCAATGCTTGTTCTGTTTATATTAATATGTACAAAATTGATGAATGAGGCTGGGTTTCACTGAGGTTAAACTCATTGATCAATGTTGGTTCTGTTTATATTAATATGCATATAATTGATGAATGAGGCTGGGTTTCACTGAGGTTCAGCTTTTTGATCAATGTTGGTTCTGTATATATTTATATGAATATAATTAATGAATGAGGCTGTGTTTCAAAGAACTTAAACTCATTGAACAATGTTGGTTCTGTTTATAATAATATGAATATAATTGATGAATGAGGCTGGGTTTCACTGAGGTTAAACTCATTGATCAATGTTGGTTCTGTTTATATTAATATGAATATAATTGATGAATGAGGCTGGGTTTCACTGAGGTTCAGCTTTGTGATCAATGTTGGTTCTGTTTATATTAATATGAATATAATTGATGAATGAGGCTGGGTTTCAATGAGGTTCAGCTTTGTGATCAATGTTGGTTCTGTTTATATTAATATGAATATAATTGAGGAATGAGGCTGGGTTTCACTGAGGTTAAACTCATTGATCAATGTTGGTTCTGTTTATATTAATATGAATATAATTGATGAATGAGGCTGGGTTTCACTGAGGTTCAGCTTTTTGATCAATGTTGGTTCTGTATATATTTATATGAATATAATTAATGAATGAGGCTGTGTTTCAAAGAACTTAAACTCATTGATCAATGTTGGTTCTGTTTATAATAATATGAATATAATTGATGAATGAGGCTGGGTTTCACTGAGGTTAAACTCATTGATCAATGTTGGTTCTGTTTATATTAATATGAATATAATTGATGAATGAGGCTGGGTTTCACTGAGGTTCAGCTTTTTGATCAATGTTGGTTCTGTTTATATTAATATGAATATAATTGATGAATGAGGCTGGGTTTCACTGAGGTTCAGCTTTGTGATCAATGTTGGTTCTGTTTATATTAATATGAATATAATTGAGGAATGAGGCTGGGTTTCACTGAGGCTAAACTCATTGATCAATGTTGGTTTCTGTTTATATTAATATGAATATAATTGATGAATGAGGCTGGGTTTCACTGAGGTTCAGCTTTGTGATCAATGTTTGTTCTGTTTATATTAATATGAATATAATTGATGAATGAGGCTGAGTTTCACTGAGGTTTAGCTTTGTGATCAATGTTTGTTCTGTTTATATTAATATGAATATAATTGATGAATGAGGCTGGGTTTCACTGAGGTTCAGCTTTGTGGTCAATGCTTGTTCTGTTTATATTAATATGTACAAAATTGATGAATGAGGCTGGGTTTCACTGAGGTTAAACTCATTGATCAATGTTGGTTCTGTTTATATTAATATGCATATAATTGATGAATGAGGCTGGGTTTCACTGAGGTTCAGCTTTTTGATCAATGTTGGTTCTGTATATATTTATATGAATATAATTAATGAATGAGGCTGTGTTTCAAAGAACTTAAACTCATTGAACAATGTTGGTTCTGTTTATAATAATATGAATATAATTGATGAATGAGGCTGGGTTTCACTGAGGTTAAACTCATTGATCAATGTTGGTTCTGTTTATATTAATATGAATATAATTGATGAATGAGGCTGGGTTTCAATGAGGTTCAGCTTTGTGATCAATGTTGGTTCTGTTTATATTAATATGAATATAATTGAGGAATGAGGCTGGGTTTCACTGAGGTTAAACTCATTGATCAATGTTGGTTCTGTTTATATTAATATGAATAAAATTGATGAATGAGGCTGGGTTTCACTGAGGTTCAGCTTTGTGATCAATGTTGGTTCTGTTTATATTAATATGAATAAAATTGATGAATGAGGCTGGATTTCACTGAGATTCAGCTTTGTGGTCAATGTTTGTTCTTTTTATATTAATATGAATATAATTGATGAATGAGGCTGGGTTTCACTGAGGTTAAACTCATTGATCAATATTGGTTCTGTTTATATTAATATGAATATAATTGATGAATTAGGCTGGGTTTCACTGAGGTTCAGCTTTGTGATCAATGTTGGTTCTCTTTATATTAATATGAATATAATTGATGAATGAGGCTTGGTTTCACTGAGGTTCAGCTTTGTGATCAATGTTGGTTCTGTATATATTAATATGAATATAATTGATGAATGAGGCTGGGTTTCACTGAGGTTCAGCTTTGTGATCAATGTTGGTTCTGTTTACATTAATATGAATATAATTGAGGAATGAGGCTGGGTTTCACTGAGGCTAAACTCATTGATCAATGTTGGTTTCTGTTTATATTAATATGAATATAATTGATGAATGAGGCTGGGTTTCACTGAGGTTCAGCTTTGTGATCAATGTTTGTTCTGTTTATATTAATATGAATATAATTGATGAATGAGGCTGAGTTTCACTGAGGTTCAGCTTTGTGATCAATGTTTGTTCTGTTTATATTAATATGAATATAATTGATGAATGAGGCTGGGTTTCACTGAGGTTCAGCTTTGTGGTCAATGCTTGTTCTGTTTATATTAATATGTACAAAATTGATGAATGAGGCTGGGTTTCACTGAGGTTAAACTCATTGATCAATGTTGGTTCTGTTTATATTAATATGCATATAATTGATGAATGAGGCTGGGTTTCACTGAGGTTCAGCTTTTTGATCAATGTTGGTTCTGTATATATTTATATGAATATAATTAATGAATGAGGCTGTGTTTCAAAGAACTTAAACTCATTGAACAATGTTGGTTCTGTTTATAATAATATGAATATAATTGATGAATGAGGCTGGGTTTCACTGAGGTTAAACTCATTGATCAATGTTGGTTCTGTTTATATTAATATGAATATAATTGATGAATGAGGCTGGGTTTCACTGAGGTTCAGCTTTGTGATCAATGTTGGTTCTGTTTATATTAATATGAATATAATTGATGAATGAGGCTGGGTTTCAATGAGGTTCAGCTTTGTGATCAATGTTGGTTCTGTTTATATTAATATGAATATAATTGAGGAATGAGGCTGGGTTTCACTGAGGTTAAACTCATTAATCAATGTTGGTTCTGTTTATATTAATATGAATAAAATTGATGAATGAGGCTGGGTTTCACTGAGGTTCAGCTTTGTGATCAATGTTGGTTCTGTTTATATTAATATGAATAAAATTGATGAATGAGGCTGGATTTCACTGAGATTCAGCTTTGTGGTCAATGTTTGTTCTTTTTATATTAATATGAATATAATTGATGAATGAGGCTGGGTTTCACTGAGGTTAAACTCATTGATCAATATTGGTTCTGTTTATATTAATATGAATATAATTGATGAATTAGGCTGGGTTTCACTGAGGTTCAGCTTTGTGATCAATGTTGGTTCTGTTTATATTAATATGAATATAATTGATGAATGAGGCTTGGTTTCACTGAGGTTCAGCTTTGTGATCAATGTTGGTTCTGTATATATTAATATGAATATAATTGATGAATGAGGCTGGGTTTCACTGAGGTTCAGCTTTGTGATCAATGTCGGTTCTGTTTATATTAATATGAATATAATTGATGAATGAGGCTGGGTTTCTCTGAGGTTAAACTCATTGATCAATGTTGGTTCTGTTTATATTAATATGAATATAATTGATGAATGAGGCTGGGTTTCACTGAGGTTCAGCTTTGTGATCAATGTTGGTTCTGTTTATATTAATATGAATATAATTGAGGAATGAGGCTGGGTTTCACTGAGGCTAAACTCATTGATCAATGTTGGTTCTGTTTATATTAATATGAATATAATTGATGAATGAGGCTGGGTTTCACTGAGGTTCAGCTTTGTGATCAATGTTTGTTCTGTTTATATTAATATGAATATAATTGATGAATGAGGCTGGGTTTCACTGAGGTTCAGCTTTGTGGTCCATGTTTGTTCTGTTTCTATTAATATGAATATAATTGATGAATGAGGCTGGGTTTCACTGAGATTCAGCTTTGTGATCAATGTTGGTTCTGTTTATATTAATATGAATATAATTGATGAATGAGGCTGGGTTTTACTGAGATTCAGCTTTGTGATCAATGTTGGTTCTGTTTATATTAATATGAATATAATTGATGAATGAGGCTGGGTTTCAATGAGGTTCAGCTTTGTGATCAATGTTGGTTCTGTTTATATTAATATGAATATAATTGATGAATGAGGCTGTGTTTCACTGAGATTTAGCTTTGTGATCAATGTTGGTTCTGTTTATATTAATATGAATATAATTGATGAATGAGGCTTGGTTTCACTGAGGTTCAGCTTTGTGATCAATGTTGGTTCTGTATATATTTATATGAATATAATTAATGAATGAGGCTGTGTTTCAAAGAACTTAAACTCATTGATCAATGTTGGTTCTGTTTATAATAATATGAATATAATTGATGAATGAGGCTGGGTTTCACTGAGGTTAAACTCATTGATCAATGTTGGTTCTGTTTATATTAATATGAATATAATTGATGAATGAGGCTGGGTTTCACTGAGGTTCAGCTTTGTGATCAATGTTGGTTCTGTTTATATTAATATGAATATAATTGATGAATGAGGCTGGGTTTCACTGAGGTTCAGCTTTGTGATCAATGTTGGTTCTGTTTATATTAATATGAATATAATTGAGGAATGAGGCTGGGTTTAACTGAGGCTAAACTCATTGATCAATGTTGGTTCTGTGTATACTAATATGAATATAATTGAGGAACGAGGCTGCGTTTCACTGAGGTTAAACTCATTGATCAATGTTGGTTCTGTTTATATTAATATGAATAAAATTGATGAATGAAGCTGGGTTTCACTGAGGTTCAGCTTTGTGATCAATGTTGGTTCTGTTTATATTAATATGAATAAAATTGATGAATGAGGCTGGATTTCACTGAGATTCAGCTTTGTGGTCAATGTTGGTTCTTTTTATATTAATATGAATATAATTGATGAATGAGGCTGGGTTTCACTGAGGTTAAACTCATTGATCAATATTGGTTCTGTTTATATTAATATGAATATAATTGATGAATTAGGCTGGGTTTCACTGAGGTTCAGCTTTGTGATCAATGTTGGTTCTGTTTATATTAATATGAATATAATTGATGAATGAGGCTGGGTTTCACTGAGGTTCAGCTTTGTGATCAATGTTGGTTCTGTTTATATTAATATGAATATAATTGATGAATGAGGCTGGGTTTCACTGAGATTCAGCTTTGTGATCAATGTTGGTTCTGTTTATATTAATATGAATATAATTGATGAATGAGGCTGGGTTTCACTGAGATTCAGCTTTGTTGTCAATGTTGGTTCTGTTTATATTAATATGAATATAATTGATGAATGAGGCTGGGTTTCACTGAGGTTCAGCTTTGTGTTCAATGTTGGTTCTGTTTATATTAATATGAATATAATTGAGGAATGTGGCTGGGTTTCACTGATGTTCAGCTTTGTGATCAATGTTGGTTCTCTTTATATTAATATGAACATAATTGAGGAATGAGGCTGTGTTTCACTGAGGTTAAACTCATTGATCAATGTTGGTTCTGTAAATATTTATATGAATATAATTAGTGAATGAGGCTGGGTTTCACTGAGGTTTAGCTTTGTGATCAATGTCGGTTCTGTTTATATTAATATGAATATAATTGATGAATGAGGCTGGGTTTCACTGAGGTTCAGCTTTTTGATCAATGCTTGTTCTGTTTATATTAATATGTATATAATTGATGATTGAGGCTTGGTTTCACTGAGGTTCAGCTTTGTGATCAATGTTGGTTCTGTATATATTTATATGAATATAATTAATGAATGAGGCTGTGTTTCAAAGAACTTAAACTCATTGATCAATGTTGGTTCTGTTTATAATAATATGAATATAATTGATGAATGAGGCTGGGTTTCACTGAGGTTAAACTCATTGATCAATATTGGTTCTGTTTATATTAATATGAATATAATTGATGAATTTGGCTGGGTTTCACTGAGGTTCAGCTTTGTGATCAATGTTGGTTCTGTTTATATTAATATGAATATAATTGATGAATGAGGCTGGGTTTCACTGAGGTTCAGCTTTGTGATCAATGTTGGTTCTGTTTATATTAATATGAATATAATTGATGAATGAGGCTGGGTTTCACTGAGATTCAGCTTTGTGATCAATGTTGGTTCTGTTTATATTAATATGAATATAATTGATGAATGAGGCTGGGTTTCACTGAGATTCAGCTTTGTGGTCAATGTTGGTTCTGTTTATATTAATATGAATATAATTGATGAATGAGGCTGGGTTTCACTGAGGTTCAGCTTTGTGGTCCATGTTTGTTCTGTTTATATTAATATGAATATAATTGATGAATGAGGCTGGGTTTCACTGAGGTTCAGCTTTGTGATCAATGTTGGTTCTGTATATATTTATATGAATATAATTAATGAATGAGGCTGTGTTTCAAAGAACTTAAACTCATTGATCAATGTTGGTTCTGTTTATAATAATATGAATATAATTGATGAATGAGGCTGGGTTTCACTGAGGTTAAACTCATTGATCAATGTTGGTTCTGTTTATATTAATATGAATATAATTGATGAATGAGGCTGGGTTTCACTGAGGTTCAGCTTTGTGATCAATGTTGGTTCTGTTTATATTAATATGAATAAAATTGATGAATGAGGCTGGATTTCACTGAGATTCAGCTTTGTGGTCAATGTTTGTTCTTTTTATATTAATATGAATATAATTGATGAATGAGGCTGGGTTTCACTGAGGTTAAACTCATTGATCAATATTGGTTCTGTTTATATTAATATGAATATAATTGATGAATTAGGCTGGGTTTCACTGAGGTTCAGCTTTGTGATCAATGTTGGTTCTGTTTATATTAATATGAATATAATTGATGAATGAGGCTTGGTTTCACTGAGGTTCAGCTTTGTGATCAATGTTGGTTCTGTATATATTTATATGAATATAATTAATGAATGAGGCTGTGTTTCAAAGAACTTAAACTCATTGATCAATGTTGGTTCTGTTTATAATAATATGAATATAATTGATGAATGAGGCTGGGTTTCACTGAGGTTAAACTCATTGATCAATGTTGGTTCTGTTTATATTAATATGAATATAATTGATGAATGAGGCTGGGTTTCACTGAGGTTCAGCTTTGTGATCAATGTTGGTTCTGTTTATATTAATATGAATATAATTGATGAATGAGGCTGGGTTTCACTGAGGTTCAGCTCTGTGATCAATGTTGGTTCTGTTTATATTAATATGAATATAATCGAGGAATGAGGCTGGGTTTCACTGAGGCTAAACTCATTGATCAATGTTGGTTCTGTTTATACTAATATGAATATAATTGAGGAACGAGGCTGCGTTTCACTGAGGTTAAACTCATTGATCAATGATGGTTCTGTTTATATTAATATGAATATAATTGATGAATGAGGCTGGGTTTCACTGAGGTTCAGCTTTGTGATCAATGTTGGTTCTGTTTATATTAATATGAATAAAATTGATGAATGAGGCTGGATTTCACTGAGATTCAGCTTTGTGGTCAATGTTGGTTCTTTTTATATTAATATGAATATAATTGATGAATGAGGCTGGGTTTCACTGAGGTTAAACTCATTGATCAATATTGGTTCTGTTTATATTAATATGAATATAATTGATGAATTAGGCTGGGTTTCACTGAGGTTCAGCTTTGTGATCAATGTTGGTTCTGTTTATATTAATATGAATATAATTGATGAATGAGGCTGGGTTTCACTGAGGTTCAGCTTTGTGATCAATGTTGGTTCTGTTTATATTAATATGAATATAATTGATGAATGAGGCTGGGTTTCACTGAGATTCAGCTTTGTGATCAATGTTGGTTCTGTTTATATTAATATGAATATAATTGATGAATGAGGCTGGGTTTCACTGAGATTCAGCTTTGTTGTCAATGTTGGTTCTGTTTATATTAATATGAATATAATTGATGAATGAGGCTGGGTTTCACTGAGGTTCAGCTTTGTGTTCAATGTTGGTTCTGTTTATATTAATATGAATATAATTGAGGAATGTGGCTGGGTTTCACTGATGTTCAGCTTTGTGATCAATGTTGGTTCTCTTTATATTAATATGAACATAATTGAGGAATGAGGCTGTGTTTCACTGAGGTTAAACTCATTGATCAATGTTGGTTCTGTAAATATTTATATGAATATAATTAGTGAATGAGGCTGGGTTTCACTGAGGTTTAGCTTTGTGATCAATGTCGGTTCTGTTTATATTAATATGAATATAATTGATGAATGAGGCTGGGTTTCACTGAGGTTCAGCTTTTTGATCAATGCTTGTTCTGTTTATATTAATATGTATATAATTGATGATTGAGGCTTGGTTTCACTGAGGTTCAGCTTTGTGATCAATGTTGGTTCTGTATATATTTATATGAATATAATTAATGAATGAGGCTGTGTTTCAAAGAACTTAAACTCATTGATCAATGTTGGTTCTGTTTATAATAATATGAATATAATTGATGAATTTGGCTGGGTTTCACTGAGGTTCAGCTTTGTGATCAATGTTGGTTCTGTTTATATTAATATGAATATAATTGATGAATGAGGCTGGGTTTCACTGAGGTTCAGCTTTGTGATCAATGTTGGTTCTGTATATATTTATATGAATATAATTAATGAATGAGGCTGTGTTTCAAAGAACTTAAACTCATTGATCAATGTTGGTTCTGTTTATAATAATATGAATATAATTGATGAATGAGGCTGGGTTTCACTGAGGTTAAACTCATTGATCAATGTTGGTTCTGTTTATATTAATATGAATATAATTTATGAATGAGGCTGGGTTTCACTGAGGTTCAGCTTTGTGATCAATGTTGGTTCTGTTTATATTAATATGAATAAAATTGATGAATGAGGCTGGATTTCACTGAGATTCAGCTTTGTGGTCAATGTTTGTTCTTTTTATATTAATATGAATATAATTGATGAATGAGGCTGGGTTTCACTGAGGTTAAACTCATTGATCAATATTGGTTCTGTTTATATTAATATGAATATAATTGATGAATTAGGCTGGGTTTCACTGAGGTTCAGCTTTGTGATCAATGTTGGTTCTGTTTATATTAATATGAATATAATTGATGAATGAGGCTTGGTTTCACTGAGGTTTAGCTTTGTGATCAATGTTGGTTCTGTATATATTTATATGAATATAATTAATGAATGAGGCTGTGTTTCAAAGAACTTAAACTCATTGATCAATGTTGGTTCTGTTTATAATAATATGAATATAATTGATGAATGAGGCTGGGTTTCACTGAGGTTAAACTCATTGATCAATGTTGGTTCTGTTTATATTAATATGAATATAATTGAGGAATGAGGCTGCGTTTCACTGAGGTTCAGCTTTGTGATCAATGTTGGTTCTGTTTATATTAATATGAATATAATTGATGAATGAGGCTGGGTTTCACTGAGATTCAGCTTTGTGATCAATGTTGGTTCTGTTTATATTAATATGAATATAATTGATGAATGAGGCTGGGTTTCACTGAGATTCAGCTTTGTTGTCAATGTTGGTTCTGTTTATATTAATATGAATATAATTGATGAATGAGGCTGGGTTTCACTGAGGTTCAGCTTTGTGTTCAATGTTGGTTCTGTTTATATTAATATGAATATAATTGAGGAATGTGGCTGGGTTTCACTGATGTTCAGCTTTGTGATCAATGTTGGTTCTCTTTATATTAATATGAACATAATTGAGGAATGAGGCTGTGTTTCACTGAGGTTAAACTCATTGATCAATGTTGGTTCTGTAAATATTTATATGAATATAATTAGTGAATGAGGCTGGGTTTCACTGAGGTTTAGCTTTGTGATCAATGTCGGTTCTGTTTATATTAATATGAATATAATTGATGAATGAGGCTGGGTTTCACTGAGGTTCAGCTTTTTGATCAATGCTTGTTCTGTTTATATTAATATGTATATAATTGATGATTGAGGCTTGGTTTCACTGAGGTTCAGCTTTGTGATCAATGTTGGTTCTGTATATATTTATATGAATATAATTAATGAATGAGGCTGTGTTTCAAAGAACTTAAACTCATTGATCAATGTTGGTTCTGTTTATAATAATATGAATATAATTGATGAATTTGGCTGGGTTTCACTGAGGTTCAGCTTTGTGATCAATGTTGGTTCTGTTTATATTAATATGAATATAATTGATGAATGAGGCTGGGTTTCACTGAGGTTCAGCTTTGTGATCAATGTTGGTTCTGTATATATTTATATGAATATAATTAATGAATGAGGCTGTGTTTCAAAGAACTTAAACTCATTGATCAATGTTGGTTCTGTTTATAATAATATGAATATAATTGATGAATGAGGCTGGGTTTCACTGAGGTTAAACTCATTGATCAATGTTGGTTCTGTTTATATTAATATGAATATAATTTATGAATGAGGCTGGGTTTCACTGAGGTTCAGCTTTGTGATCAATGTTGGTTCTGTTTATATTAATATGAATAAAATTGATGAATGAGGCTGGATTTCACTGAGATTCAGCTTTGTGGTCAATGTTTGTTCTTTTTATATTAATATGAATATAATTGATGAATGAGGCTGGGTTTCACTGAGGTTAAACTCATTGATCAATATTGGTTCTGTTTATATTAATATGAATATAATTGATGAATTAGGCTGGGTTTCACTGAGGTTCAGCTTTGTGATCAATGTTGGTTCTGTTTATATTAATATGAATATAATTGATGAATGAGGCTTGGTTTCACTGAGGTTTAGCTTTGTGATCAATGTTGGTTCTGTATATATTTATATGAATATAATTAATGAATGAGGCTGTGTTTCAAAGAACTTAAACTCATTGATCAATGTTGGTTCTGTTTATAATAATATGAATATAATTGATGAATGAGGCTGGGTTTCACTGAGGTTAAACTCATTGATCAATGTTGGTTCTGTTTATATTAATATGAATATAATTGATGAATGAGGCTGGGTTTCACTGAGGTTCAGCTTTGTGATCAATGTCGGTTCTGTTTATATTAATATGAATATAATTGATGAATGAGGCTGGGTTTCACTGAGGTTCAGCTCTGTGATCAATGTTGGTTCTGTTTATATTAATATGAATATAATCGAGGAATGAGGCTGGGTTTCACTGAGGCTAAACTCATTGATCAATGTTGGTTCTGTTTATACTAATATGAATATAATTGAGGAACGAGGCTGCGTTTCACTGAGGTTAAACTCATTGATCAATGATGGTTCTGTTTATATTAATATGAATAAAATTGATGAATGAGGCTGGGTTTCACTGAGGTTCAGCTTTGTGATCAATGTTGGTTCTGTTTATATTAATATGAATAAAATTGATGAATGAGGCTGGATTTCACTGAGATTCAGCTTTGTGGTCAATGTTGGTTCTTTTTATATTAATATTAATATAATTGATGAATGAGGCTGGGTTTCACTGAGGTTAAACTCATTGATCAATATTGGTTCTGTTTATATTAATATGAATATAATTGATGAATTTGGCTGGGTTTCACTGAGGTTCAGCTTTGTGATCAATGTTGGTTCTGTTTATATTAATATGAATATAATTGATGAATGAGGCTGGGTTTCACTGAGGTTCAGCTTTGTGATCAATGTTGGTTCTGTTTATATTAATATGAATATAATTGATGAATGAGGCTGGGTTTCACTGAGATTCAGCTTTGTGATCAATGTTGGTTCTGTTTATATTAATATGAATATAATTGATGAATGAGGCTGGGTTTCACTGAGATTCAGCTTTGTGGTCAATGTTGGTTCTGTTTATATTAATATGAATATAATTGATGAATGAGGCTGGGTTTCACTGAGGTTCAGCTTTGTGTTCAATGTTGGTTCTGTTTATATTAATATGAATATAATTGAGGAATGTGGCTGGGTTTCACTGATGTTCAGCTTTGTGATCAATGTTGGTTCTCTTTATATTAATATGAACATAATTGAGGAATGAGGCTGCGTTTCACTGAGGTTAAACTCATTGATCAATGTTGGTTCTGTAAATATTTATATGAATATAATTAATGAATTAGGCTGTGTTTCACTGAGGTTAAACTCATTGATCAATGTTGGTTCTTTTTATATTAATATGAATATAATTGATGAATGAGGCTGGGTTTCACTGAGGTTCAGCTTTGTGATCAATGTCGGTTCTGTTTATATTAATATGAATATAATTGATGAATGAGGCTGGGTTTCACTGAGGTTCAGCTTTTTGATCAATGCTTGTTCTGTTTATATTAATATGTATATAATTGATGATTGAGGCTTGGTTTCACTGAGGTTCAGCTTTGTGATCAATGTTGGTTCTGTATATATTTATATGAATATAATTAATGAATGAGGCTGTGTTTCAAAGAACTTAAACTCATTGATCAATGTTGGTTCTGTTTATAATAATATGAATATAATTGATGAATGAGGCTGGGTTTCACTGAGGTTAAACTCATTGATCAATGTTGGTTCTGTTTATATTAATATGAATATAATTGATGAATGAGGCTGGGTTTCACTGAGGTTCAGCTTTGTGATCAATGTTTGTTCTGTATATATTTATATGAATATAATTAATGAATGAGGCTGTGTTTCAAAGAACTTAAACTCATTGATCAATGTTGGTTCTGTTTATAATAATATGAATATAATTGATGAATGAGGCTGGGTTTCACTGAGGTTCAGCTTTGTGATCAATGTCGGTTCTGTTTATATTAATATGAATATAATTGATGAATGAGGCTGGGTTTCACTGAGGTTCAGCTTTTTGATCAATGCTTGTTCTGTTTCTATTAATATGTATATAATTGATGAATGAGGCTGGGTTTCACTGAGGTTCAGCTTTGTGATCAATGTTGTTTCTGTTTATATTAATATGAATATAATTGAGGAATGAGGCTGCGTTTCACTGAGGTTAAACTCATTGATCAATGTTGGTTCTGTTTATATTAATATGAATATAATTGAGGAGTAAGGCTGCGTTTCACTGAGGTTAAACTCATTGATCAATGTTGGTTCTGTTTATATTAATATGAATATAATTGATGAATGAGGCTGGGTTTCACTGAGGTTCAGCTTTTTGATCAATGTTGGTTCTGTATATATTTATATGAATATAATTAATGAATGAGGCTGTGTTTCAATGAGGTTCATTTTTGTGATCAATGTTGGTTCTGTTTATTTTAATATGAATATAATTGATGAATGAGGCTGTGTTTCACTGAGATTCAGCTTTGTGATCAATGTTGGTTCTGTTTATATTAATATGAATATAATTGATGAATGAGGCTTGGTTTCACTGAGGTTCAGCTTTGTGATCAATGTTGGTTCTGTTTATTTTAATATGAATATAATTGATGAATGAGGCTGTGTTTCACTGAGATTCAGCTTTGTGATCAATGTTGGTTCTGTTTATATTAATATGAATATAATTGATGAATGAGGCTTGGTTTCACTGAGGTTCAGCTTTGTGATCAATGTTTGTTCTGTATATATTTATATGAATATAATTAATGAATGAGGCTGTGTTTCAAAGAACTTAAACTCATTGATCAATGTTGGTTGTGTTTATAATAATATGAATATAATTGATGAATGAGGCTGGGTTTCACTGAGGTTAAACTCATTGATCAATGTTGGTTCTGTTTATATTAATATGAATATAATTGATGAATGAGGCTGGGTTTCACTGAGGTTCAGCTTTGTGATCAATGTTGGTTCTGTTTATATTAATATGAATATAATTGATGAATTAGGCTGGGTTTCACTGAGGTTCAGCTCTGTGTTCAATGTTGGTTCTGTTTATATTAATATGAATATAATTGAGGAATGAGGCTGGGTTTCACTGAGGCTAAACTCATTGATCAATGTTGGTTCTGTTTATACTAATATGAATATAATTGAGGAACGAGGCTGCGTTTCACTGAGGTTAAACTCATTGATCAATGTTGGTTCTGTTTATATTAATATGAATAAAATTGATGAATGAGGCTGGGTTTCACTGAGGTTCAGCTTTGTGATCAATGTTGGTTCTGTTTATATTAATATGAATAAAATTGATGAATGAGGCTGGATTTCACTGAGATTCAGCTTTGTGGTCAATGTTGGTTCTTTTTATATTAATATGAATATAATTGATGAATGAGGCTGGGTTTCACTGAGGTTCAGCTTTGTGTTCAATGTTGGTTCTGTTTATATTAATATGAATAGAATTGAGGAATGTGGCTGGGTTTCACTGATGTTCAGCTTTGTGATCAATGTTGGTTCTCTTTATATTAATATGAACATAATTGAGGAATGAGGCTGCGTTTCACTGAGGTTAAACTCATTGATCAATGTTGGTTCTGTAAATATTTATATGAATATAATTAATGAATGAGGCTGTGTTTCACTGAGGTTAAACTCATTGATCAATGTTGGTTCTTTTTATATTAATATGAATATAATTGATGAATGAGGCTGGGTTTCACTGAGGTTCAGCTTTGTGATCAATGTTGGTTCTGTTTATATTTATATGAATATAATTAATGAATGAGGCTGTGTTTCAAAGAACTTAAACTCATTGATCAATGTTGGTTCTGTTTATAATAATATGAATATAATTGATGAATGAGGCTGGGTTTCACTGAGGTTCAGCTTTGTGATCAATGTCGTTTCTGTTTATATTAATATGAATATAATTGATGAATGAGGCTGGGTTTCACTGAGGTTCAGCTTTGTGATCAATGTTGGTTCTGTTTATATTAATATGAATATAATTGAGGAATGAGGCTGCGTTTCACTGAGGTTAAACTCATTGATCAATGTTGGTTCTGTTTATATTAATATGAATATAATTGATGAATGAGGCTGGGTTTCACTGAGGTTCAGCTTTTTGATCAATGTTGGTTCTGTATATATTTATATGAATATAATTAATGAATGAGGCTGTGTTTCAAAGAACTTAAACTCATTGATCAATGTTGGTTCTGTTTATAATAATATGAATATAATTGATGAATGAGGCTGGGTTTCACTGAGGTTCAGCTTTGTGATCAATGTTGGATCTGTTTATATTAATATGAATATAATTGATGAATGAGGCTGGGTTTCACTGAGGTTAAACTCATTGATCAATGTTGGTTCTGTTTATATTAATATCAATATAACTGATGAATGAGGCTGGGTTTCACTGAAGTTCAGCTTTGTGATCAATGTTGGTTCTGTGTATATTAATATGAATATAATTGATGAATGAGGCTGGGTTTCACTGAGGCTAAACTCATTGATCAATGTTGGTTCTGTTTATATTAATATGAATATAATTGATGAATGAGGCTGGGTTTCACTGAGGTTCAGCTTTGTGATCAATGTTGGTTCTGTTTATATTAATATCAATATAACTGATGAATGAGAATGGGTTTCACTGAGGTTCAGCTTTGTGATCAATGTTGGTTCTTTTTATATTACTATGAAAATAATTGAGGAATGAGGCTGCGTTTCACTGAGGTTAAACTCATTGATCAATGTTGGTTCTGTTTATATTAATATGAATATAACTGATGAATGAGGCTGGGTTTCACTGAGGTTCAGCTTTGTGATCAATGTTGGTTCTGTTTATATGAATATGAATATAATTGAGGAATGAGGCTGGGTTTCACTGAGGTTAAACTCATTGATCAATGTTGGTTCTGTTTATATTAATATGATTATAATTGATGAATGAGGCTGGGTTTCACTGAGGTTCAGCTTTGTGATCAATGTTTGTTCTCTTTATATTAATATGAATATAATTGATGAATGAGGCTGGGTTTCACTGAGGTTCAGCTTTGTGATCAATGTTGGTTCTGTTTATATTAATATGAATATAATTGAGGAATAAGGCTGCGTTTCACTGAGGTTAAACTCATTGATCAATGTTGGTTCTGTTTATATTAAAATGAATATAAATGATGATTGAGGCTTGGTTTCACTGAGGTTCAGCTTTGTGATCAATGTCGGTTCTGTTTATATTAATATGAATATAATTGATGAATGAGGCTGGGTTTCACTGAGGTTCAGCTTTTTGATCAATGCTTGTTCTGTTTATATTAATATGTATATAATTGATGAATGAGGCTTGGTTTCACTGAGGTTCAGCTTTGTGATCAATGTCGGTTCTGTTTATATTAATATGAATATAATTGATGAATGAGGCTGGGTTTCACTGAGGTTCAGCTTTTTGATCAATGCTTGTTCTGTTTATATTAATATGTATATAATTGATGAATGAGGCTGGGTTTCACTGAGGTTCAGCTTTGTGATCAATGTTGGTTCTGTTTATATTAATATGAATATAATTGAGGAATGAGTCTGCGTTTCACTGAGGTTAAACTCATTGATCAATGATGGTTCTGTCTATATTAAAATGAATATAATTGATGATTGAGGCTTGGTTTCACTGAGGTTCAGCTTTGTGATCATTGTTGGTTCTGTATATATTTATATGAATATAATTAATGAATGAGGCTGTGTTTCAAAGAACTTAAACTCATTGATCAATGTTGGTTCTGTTTTTAATAATATGAATATAATTGATGAATGAGGCTGGGTTTCACTGAGGTTAAACTCATTGATCAATGTTGGTTCTGTTTATATTAATATGAATATAATTGATGAATGAGGCTGGGTTTCACTGAGGTTCAGCTTTGTGATCAATGTTGGTTCTGTTTATATTAATATGAATAAAATTGATGAATGAGGCTGGGTTTCACTGAGGTTCAGCTTTGTGATCAATGTTGGTTCTGTTTATATTAATATGAATATAATTGATGAATGAGGCTGGGTTTCACTGAGGTTAAACTCATTGATCAATGTTGGTTCTGTTTATATTAATATCAATATAACTGATGAATGAGGCTGGGTTTCACTGAGGTTCAGCTTTGTGATCAATGTTGGTTCTGTGTATATTAATATGAATATAATTGATGAATGAGGCTGGGTTTCACTGAGGCTAAACTCATTGATCAATGTTGGTTCTGTTTATATTAATATGAATATAATTGATGAATGAGGCTGGGTTTCACTGAGGTTCAGCTTTGTGATCAATGTTGGTTCTGTTTATATTAATATCAATATAACTGATGAATGAGAATGGGTTTCACTGAGGTTCAGCTTTGTGATCAATGTTGGTTCTTTTTATATTACTATGAAAATAATTGAGGAATGAGGCTGCGTTTCACTGAGGTTAAACTCATTTATCAATGTTGGTTCTGTTTATATTAATATGAATATAACTGATGAATGAGGCTGGGTTTCACTGAGGTTCAGCTTTGTGATCAATGTTGGTTCTGTTTATATGAATATGAATATAATTGAGGAATGAGGCTGGGTTTCACTGAGGTTAAACTCATTGATCAATGTTTGTTCTGTTTATATTAATATGAATATAATTGAGGAATAAGGCTGCGTTTCACTGAGGTTCAGCTTTGTGATCAATGTTTGTTCTGTTTATATTAATATGAATATAATTGATGAATGAGGCTGGGTTTCACTGAGGTTCAGCTTTGTGGTCAATGCTTGTTCTGTTTATATTAATATGTATATAATTGATGAATGAGGCTGGGTTTCACTGAGGTTCAGCTTTGTGATCAATGTTGGTTCTGTTTATATTAATATGAATATAATTGAGGAATAAGGCTGCGTTTCACTGAGGTTAAACTCATTGATCAATGATGGTTCTGTTTATATTAATATGAATATAATTGATGAATGAGGCTGGGTTTCACTGAGGTTCAGCTTTGTGATCAATGTTGGTTCTGTTTATATTAATATGAATATAATTGATTAATGAGGCTGGGTTTCACTGAGGTTCAGCTTTGTGATCAATGTTGGTTCTGTTTATATTAATATGAATATAATTGAGGAATGAGGCTGGGTTTCACTGAGGCTAAACTCATTGATCAATGTTGGTTCTGTTTATACTAATATGAATATAATTGAGGAACGAGGCTGCGTTTCACTGAGGTTAAACTCATTGATCAATGTTGGTTCTGTTTATATTAATATGAATAAAATTGATGAATGAGGCTGGGTTTCACTGAGGTTAAACTCATTGATCAATGTTGGTTCTGTTTATATTAATATGAATAAAATTGATGAATGAGGCTGGGTTTCACTGAGGTTCAGCTTTGTGATCAATGTTGGTTCTGTTTATATTAATATGAATATAATTGAGGAATAAGGCTGCGTTTCACTGGGGTTAAACTCATTGATCAATGTTGGTTCTGTTTATATTAAAATGAATATAAATGATGATTGAGGCTTGGTTTCACTGAGGTTCAGCTTTGTGATCAATGTTGGTTCTGTAAATATTTATATGAATATAATTAATGAATGAGGCTGGGTTTCAAAGAAGTTAAACTCATTGATCAATGTTGGTTCTTTTTATATTAATATGAATATAATTGATGAATGAGGCTGGGTTTCACTGAGGTTCAGCTTTGTGATCAATGTCGGTTCTGTTTATATTATTATGAATATAATTGATGAATGAGGCTGGGTTTCACTGAGGTTCAGCTTTTTGATCAATGCTTGTTCTGTTTCTATTAATATGTATATAATTGATGAATGAGGCTGGGTTTCACTGAGGTTCAGCTTTGTGATCAATGTTGGTTCTGTTTATATTAATATGAATATAATTGAGGAATGAGGCTGCGTTTCACTGAGGTTAAACTCATTGATCAATGTTGGTTCTGTTTATAATAATATGAATATAATTGATGAATGAGGCTGGGTTTCACTGAGGCTAAACTCATTGATCAATGTTGGTTCTGTTTATATTAATATGAATATAATTGATGAATGAGGCTGGGTTTCACTGAGGTTCAGCTTTGTGATCAATGTTGGTTCTGTTTATATTAATATCAATATAACTGATGAATGAGAATGGGTTTCACTGAGGTTCAGCTTTGTGATCAATGTTGGTTCTTTTTATATTACTATGAAAATAATTGAGGAATGAGGCTGCGTTTCACTGAGGTTAAACTCATTGATCAATGTTGGTTCTGTTTATATTAATATGAATATAACTGATGAATGAGGCTGGGTTTCACTGAGGTTCAGCTTTGTGATCAATGTTGGTTCTGTTTATATTAATATGAATATAATTGAGGAATAAGGCTGCGTTTCACTGAGGTTAAACTCATTGATCAATGTTGGTTCTGTTTATATTAAAATGAATATAAATGATGATTGAGGCTTGGTTTCACTGAGGTTCAGCTTTGTGATCAATGTCGGTTCTGTTTATATTAATATGAATATAATTGATGAATGAGGCTGGGTTTCACTGAGGTTCAGCTTTGTGATCAATGTTGGTTCTGTTTATATTAATATGAATATAATTGAGGAATGAGGCTGCGTTTCACTGAGGTTAAACTCATTGATCAATGTTGGTTCTGTTTATATTAATATGAATATAACTGATGAATGAGGCTGGGTTTCACTGAGGTTCAGCTTTGTGATCAATGTTGGTTCTGTTTATATGAATATGAATATAATTGAGGAATGAGGCTGGGTTTCACTGAGGTTAAACTCATTGATCAATGTTGGTTCTGTTTATATTAATATGAATATAATTGATGAATGAGGCTGGGTTTCACTGAGGTTCAGCTTTGTGATCAATGTTTGTTCTCTTTATATTAATATGAATATAATTGATGAATGAGGCTGGGTTTCACTGAGGTTCAGCTTTGTGATCAATGTTGGTTCTGTTTATATTAATATGAATATAATTGAGGAATAAGGCTGCGTTTCACTGAGGTTAAACTCATTGATCAATGTTGGTTCTGTTTATATTAAAATGAATATAAATGATGATTGAGGCTTGGTTTCACTGAGGTTCAGCTTTGTGATCAATGTCGGTTCTGTTTATATTAATATGAATATAATTGATGAATGAGGCTGGGTTTCACTGAGGTTCAGCTTTTTGATCAATGCTTGTTCTGTTTCTATTAATATGTATATAATTGATGAATGAGGCTGGGTTTCACTGAGGTTCAGCTTTGTGATCAATGTTGGTTCTGTTTATATTAATATGAATATAATTGAGGAATGAGGCTGCGTTTCACTGAGGTTAAACTCATTGATCAATGTTGGTTCTGTTTATATTAATATGAATATAACTGATGAATGAGGCTGGGTTTCACTGAGGTTCAGCTTTGTGATCAATGTTGGTTCTGTTTATATGAATATGAATATAATTGATGAATGAGGCTGGGTTTCACTGAGGTTAAACTCATTGATCAATGTTGGTTCTGTTTATATTAATATGAATATAATTGATGAATGAGGCTGGGTTTCACTGAGGTTCAGCTTTGTGATCAATGTTTGTTCTCTTTATATTAATATGAATATAATTGATGAATGAGGCTGGGTTTCACTGAGGTTCAGCTTTGTGATCAATGTTGGTTCTGTTTATATTAATATGAATATAATTGAGGAATAAGGCTGCGTTTCACTGAGGTTAAACTCATTGATCAATGTTGGTTCTGTTTATATTAAAATGAATATAAATGATGATTGAGGCTTGGTTTCACTGAGGTTCAGCTTTGTGATCAATGTCGGTTCTGTTTATATTAATATGAATATAATTGATGAATGAGGCTGGGTTTCACTGAGGTTCAGCTTTTTGATCAATGCTTGTTCTGTTTATATTAATATGTATATAATTGATGAATGAGGCTGGGTTTCACTGAGGTTCAGCTTTGTGATCAATGTTGGTTCTGTTTATATTAATATGAATATAATTGAGGAATGAGTCTGCGTTTCACTGAGGTTAAACTCATTGATCAATGATGGTTCTGTCTATATTAAAATGAATATAATTGATGATTGAGGCTTGGTTTCACTGAGGTTCAGCTTTGTGATCATTGTTGGTTCTGTATATATTTATATGAATAAAATTAATGAATGAGGCTGTGTTTCAAAGAACTTAAAAACATTGATCAATGTTGGTTCTGTTTTTAATAATATGAATATAATTGATGAATGAGGCTGGGTTTCACTGAGGTTAAACTCATTGATCAATGTTGGTTCTGTTTATATTAATATGAATATAATTGATGAATGAGGCTGGGTTTCACTGAGGTTCAGCTTTGTGATCAATGTTGGTTCTGTTTATATTAATATGAATAAAATTGATGAATGAGGCTGGGTTTCACTGAGGTTCAGCTTTTTGATCAATGTTGGTTCTGTTTATAATAATATGAATATAATTGATGAATGAGGCTGGGTTTCACTGAGGTTCAGCTTTGTGATCAATGTTGGTTCTTTTTATATTAATATGAATATAATTGATGAATGAGGCTGGGTTTCACTGAGGTTAAACTCATTGATCAATGTTGGTTCTGTTTATATTAATATCAATATAACTGATGAATGAGGCTGGGTTTCACTGAGGTTCAGCTTTGTGATCAATGTTGGTTCTGTGTATATTAATATGAATATAATTGATGAATGAGGCTGGGTTTCACTGAGGCTAAACTCATTGATCAATATTGGTTCTGTTTATATTAATATGAATATAATTGATGAATGAGGCTGGGTTTCACTGAGGTTCAGCTTTGTGATCAATGTTGGTTCTGTTTATATTAATATCAATATAACTGATGAATGAGAATGGGTTTCACTGAGGTTCAGCTTTGTGATCAATGTTGGTTCTTTTTATATTACTATGAAAATAATTGAGGAATGAGGCTGCGTTTCACTGAGGTTAAACTCATTGATCAATGTTGGTTCTGTTTATATTAATATGAATATAACTGATGAATGAGGCTGGGTTTCACTGAGGTTCAGCTTTGTGATCAATGTTGGTTCTGTTTATATGAATATGAATATAATTGAGGAATGAGGCTGGGTTTCACTGAGGTTAAACTCATTGATCAATGTTGGTTCTGTTTATATTAATATGAATATAATTGATGAATGAGGCTGGGTTTCACTGAGGTTCAGCTTTGTGATCAATGTTTGTTCTCTTTATATTAATATGAATATAATTGATGAATGAGGCTGGGTTTCACTGAGGTTCAGCTTTGTGATCAATGTTGGTTCTGTTTATATTAATATGAATATAATTGAGGAATAAGGCTGCGTTTCACTGAGGTTAAACTCATTGATCAATGTTGGTTCTGTTTATATTAAAATGAATATAAATGATGATTGAGGCTTGGTTTCACTGAGGTTCAGCTTTGTGATCAATGTCGGTTCTGTTTATATTAATATGAATATAATTGATGAATGAGGCTGGGTTTCACTGAGGTTCAGCTTTTTGATCAATGCTTGTTCTGTTTCTATTAATATGTATATAATTGATGAATGAGGCTGGGTTTCACTGAGGTTCAGCTTTGTGATCAATGTTGGTTCTGTTTATATTAATATGAATATAATTGAGGAATGAGGCTGCGTTTCACTGAGGTTAAACTCATTGATCAATGTTGGTTCTGTTTATATTAATATGAATATAACTGATGAATGAGGCTGGGTTTCACTGAGGTTCAGCTTTGTGATCAATGTTGGTTCTGTTTATATGAATATGAATATAATTGAGGAATGAGGCTGGGTTTCACTGAGGTTAAACTCATTGATCAATGTTGGTTCTGTTTATATTAATATGAATATAATTGATGAATGAGGCTGGGTTTCACTGAGGTTCAGCTTTGTGATCAATGTTTGTTCTCTTTATATTAATATGAATATAATTGATGAATGAGGCTGGGTTTCACTGAGGTTCAGCTTTGTGATCAATGTTGGTTCTGTTTATATTAATATGAATATAATTGAGGAATAAGGCTGCGTTTCACTGAGGTTAAACTCATTGATCAATGTTGGTTCTGTTTATATTAAAATGAATATAAATGATGATTGAGGCTTGGTTTCACTGAGGTTCAGCTTTGTGATCAATGTCGGTTCTGTTTATATTAATATGAATATAATTGATGAATGAGGCTGGGTTTCACTGAGGTTCAGCTTTTTGATCAATGCTTGTTCTGTTTATATTAATATGTATATAATTGATGAATGAGGCTGGGTTTCACTGAGGTTCAGCTTTGTGATCAATGTTGGTTCTGTTTATATTAATATGAATATAATTGAGGAATGAGTCTGCGTTTCACTGAGGTTAAACTCATTGATCAATGATGGTTCTGTCTATATTAAAATGAATATAATTGATGATTGAGGCTTGGTTTCACTGAGGTTCAGCTTTGTGATCATTGTTGGTTCTGTATATATTTATATGAATAAAATTAATGAATGAGGCTGTGTTTCAAAGAACTTAAAAACATTGATCAATGTTGGTTCTGTTTTTAATAATATGAATATAATTGATGAATGAGGCTGGGTTTCACTGAGGTTAAACTCATTGATCAATGTTGGTTCTGTTTATATTAATATGAATATAATTGATGAATGAGGCTGGGTTTCACTGAGGTTCAGCTTTGTGATCAATGTTGGTTCTGTTTATATTAATATGAATAAAATTGATGAATGAGGCTGGGTTTCACTGAGGTTCAGCTTTTTGATCAATGTTGGTTCTGTTTATAATAATATGAATATAATTGATGAATGAGGCTGGGTTTCACTGAGGTTCAGCTTTGTGATCAATGTTGGTTCTGTTTATATTAATATGAATATAATTGATGAATGAGGCTGGGTTTCACTGAGGTTAAACTCATTGATCAATGTTGGTTCTGTTTATATTAATATCAATATAACTGATGAATGAGGCTGGGTTTCACTGAGGTTCAGCTTTGTGATCAATGTTGGTTCTGTGTATATTAATATGAATATAATTGATGAATGAGGCTGGGTTTCACTGAGGCTAAACTCATTGATCAATATTGGTTCTGTTTATATTAATATGAATATAATTGATGAATGAGGCTGGGTTTCACTGAGGTTCAGCTTTGTGATCAATGTTGGTTCTGTTTATATTAATATCAATATAACTGATGAATGAGAATGGGTTTCACTGAGGTTCAGCTTTGTGATCAATGTTGGTTCTTTTTATATTACTATGAAAATAATTGAGGAATGAGGCTGCGTTTCACTGAGGTTAAACTCATTGATCAATGTTGGTTCTGTTTATATTAATATGAATATAACTGATGAATGAGGCTGGGTTTCACTGAGGTTCAGCTTTGTGATCAATGTTGGTTCTGTTTATATGAATATGAATATAATTGAGGAATGAGGCTGGGTTTCACTGAGGTTAAACTCATTGATCAATGTTGGTTCTGTTTATATTAATATGAATATAATTGATGAATGAGGCTGGGTTTCACTGAGGTTCAGCTTTGTGATCAATGTTTGTTCTCTTTATATTAATATGAATATAATTGATGAATGAGGCTGGGTTTCACTGAGGTTCAGCTTTGTGATCAATGTTGGTTCTGTTTATATTAATATGAATATAATTGAGGAATAAGGCTGCGTTTCACTGAGGTTAAACTCATTGATCAATGTTGGTTCTGTTTATATTAAAATGAATATAAATGATGATTGAGGCTTGGTTTCACTGAGGTTCAGCTTTGTGATCAATGTCGGTTCTGTTTATATTAATATGAATATAATTGATGAATGAGGCTGGGTTTCACTGAGGTTCAGCTTTTTGATCAATGCTTGTTCTGTTTATATTAATATGTATATAATTGATGAATGAGGCTGGGTTTCACTGAGGTTCAGCTTTGTGATCAATGTTGGTTCTGTTTATATTAATATGAATATAATTGAGGAATGAGTCTGCGTTTCACTGAGGTTAAACTCATTGATCAATGATGGTTCTGTCTATATTAAAATGAATATAATTGATGATTGAGGCTGGGTTTCACTGAGGTTCAGCTTTGTGATCATTGTTGGTTCTGTATATATTTATATGAATATAATTAATGAATGAGGCTGTGTTTCAAAGAACTTAAACTCATTGATCAATGTTGGTTCTGTTTATATTAATATGAATATAATTGATGAATGAGGCTGGTTTCACTGAGGTTCAGCTTTGTGATCAATGTTTGTTCTGTTTATATTAATATGAATATAATTGATGAATGAGGCTGGGTTTCACTGAGGTTCAGCTTTGTGGTCAATGCTTGTTCTGTTTATATTAATATGTATATAATTGATGAATGAGGCTGGGTTTCACTGAGGTTCAGCTTTGTGATCAATGTTGGTTCTGTTTATATTAATATGAATATAATTGAGGAATAAGGCTGCGTTTCACTGAGGTTAAACTCATTGATCAATGATGGTTCTGTTTATATTAATATGAATATAATTGATGAATGAGGCTGGGTTTCACTGAGGTTCAGCTTTGTGATCAATGTTGGTTCTGTTTATATTAATATGAATATAATTGATTAATGAGGCTGGGTTTCACTGAGGTTCAGCTTTGTGATCAATGTTGGTTCTGTTTATATTAATATGAATATAATTGAGGAATGAGGCTGGGTTTCACTGAGGCTAAACTCATTGATCAATGTTGGTTCTGTTTATACTAATATGAATATAATTGAGGAACGAGGCTGCGTTTCACTGAGGTTAAACTCATTGATCAATGTTGGTTCTGTTTATATTAATATGAATAAAATTGATGAATGAGGCTGGGTTTCACTGAGGTTAAACTCATTGATCAATGTTGGTTCTGTTTATATTAATATGAATAAAATTGATGAATGAGGCTGGGTTTCATTGAGGTTCAGCTTTGTGATCAATGTTGGTTCTGTTTATATTAATATGAATATAATTGAGGAATAAGGCTGCGTTTCACTGGGGTTAAACTCATTGATCAATGTTGGTTCTGTTTATATTAAAATGAATATAAATGATGATTGAGGCTTGGTTTCACTGAGGTTCAGCTTTGTGATCAATGTTGGTTCTGTAAAAATTTATATGAATATAATTAATGAATGAGGCTGGGTTTCAAAGAAGTTAAACTCATTGATCAATGTCGGTTCTGTTTATATTATTATGAATATAATTGATGAATGAGGCTGGGTTTCACTGAGGTTCAGCTTTTTGATCAGTGCTTGTTCTGTTTCTATTAATATGTATATAATTGATGAATGAGGCTGGGTTTCACTGAGGTTCAGCTTTGTGATCAATGTTGGTTCTGTTTATATTAATATGAATATAATTGAGGAATGAGGCTGCGTTTCACTGAGGTTAAACTCATTGATCAATGTTGGTTCTGTTTATAATAATATGAATATAATTGATGAATGAGGCTGGGTTTCACTGAGGTTAAACTCATTGATCAATGTTGGTTCTGTTTATATTAATATGAATATAATTGATGAATGAGGCTGGGTTTCACTGAGGTTCAGCTTTTTGATCAATGTTGGTTCTGTATATATTTATATGAATATGATTAATGAATGAGGCTGTGTTTCAAAGAACTTAAACTCATTGATCAATGTTGGTTCTGTTTATAATAATATGAATATAATTGATGAATGAGGCTGGGTTTCACTGAGGTTCAGCTTTGTGATCAATGTTGGTTCTGTTTATATTAATATGAATATAATTGATGAATGAGGCTGGGTTTCACTGAGGTTAAACTCATTGATCAATGTTGGTTCTGTTTATATTAATATCAATATAACTGATGAATGAGGCTGGGTTTCACTGAGGTTCAGCTTTGTGATCAATGTTGGTTCTGTTTATATTAATATGAATATATTTGAGGAATGAGGCTGGGTTTCACTGAGGCTAAACTCATTGATCAATGTTGGTTCTGTTTATATTAATATGAATATAATTGATGAATGAGGCTGGGTTTCACTGAGGTTCAGCTTTGTGATCAATGTTGGTTCTGTTTATATTAATATCAATATAACTGATGAATGAGAATGGGTTTCACTGAGGTACAGCTTTGTGATCAATGTTGGTTCTGTTTATATTACTATGAATATAATTGAGGAATGAGGCTGCGTTTCACTGAGGTTAAACTCATTGATCAATGTTGGTTCTGTTTATATGAATATGAATATAATTGATGAATGAGTAGGGGTTTCACTGAGGTTCAGCTTTGTGATCAGTGTTTGTTCTGTTTATATTAATATGAATATAATTGATGAATGAGGCTGGGTTTCACTGAGGTTCAGCTTTGTGGTCAATGCTTGTTCTGTTTATATTAATATGTATATAATTGATGAATGAGGCTGGGTTTCACTGAGGTTCAGCTTTTTGATCAATGTTGGTTCTGTATATATTTATATGAATATAATTAATGAATGAGGCTGTGTTTCAAAGAACTTAAACTCATTGATCAATGTTGGTTCTGTTTTTAATAATATGAATATAATTGATGAATGAGGCTGGGTTTCACTGAGGTTAAACTCATTGATCAATGTTGGTTCTGTTTATATTAATATGAATATAATTGATGAATGAGGCTGGGTTTCACTGAGGTTCAGCTTTGTGGTCAATGCTTGTTCTGTTTATATTAATATGTATATAATTGATGAATGAGGCTGGGTTTCACTGAGGTTCAGCTTTGTGATCAATGTTGGTTCTGTTTATATTAATATGAATATAATTGAGGAATAAGGCTGCGTTTCACTGAGGTTAAACTCATTGATCAATGATGGTTCTGTTTATATTAATATGAATATAATTGATGAATGAGGCTGGGTTTCACTGAGGTTAAACTCATTGATCAATGTTGGTTCTGTTTATACTAATATGAATATAATTGAGGAATGAGGCTGTGTTTCAAAAAACTTAAACTCATTTATCAATTTTGGTTCTTTTTATATTAATATGAATATAATTGATGAATGAGGCTGGGTTTCACTGAGGTTAAACTCATTGATCAATGTTGGTTCTGTTTATGTTAATATGAATATAATTGATGAATGAGTCTGGGTTTCACTGAGGTAAAGCTTTGTGATCAATGTTGGTTCTGTTTATATGAATATGAATATAATTGAGGAATGAGGCTGGGTTTCACTGAGGTTAAACTCATTGATCAATGTTGGTTCTGTTTATATTAATATGAATATAATTGAGGAATGAGGCTGGGTTTCAATGAGGTTAAACTCATTGATCAATGTTGGTTCTGTTTCTATTAATATGAATATAATTGATGAATGAGGCTGGGTTTCACTGAGGTTCAGCTTTGTGATCAATGTTGGTTCTGTTTATAAGAATATGAATATAATTGAGGAATGAGGCTGGGTTTCACTGAGGTTAAACTCATTGATCAATGTTGGTTCTGTTTATACTAATATGAATATAATTGAGGAATGAGGCTGTGTTTCAAAAAACTTAAACTCATTTATCAATGTTGGTTCTTTTTATATTAATATGAATATAATTTATGAATGAGGCTGGGTTTCAATGAGTTTAAGCTTTGTGATCAATGTTGATTCTGTTTATATTAATATGACTATAATTGAGGAATGAGGCTGGGTTTCAATGAGGTTCAGCTTTGTGGTCAATGTTGGTTCTGTTTATATTAATATGAATATAATTGAGGAATGAGGCTGGGTTTCAACTAGGTTAAACTCATTGATCAATGTTGGTTCTGTTTATATTAATATGAATATAATTGATGAATGAGGCTGGGTTTCACTGAGGTTCAGCTTTGTGATCAATGTTGGTTCTGTTTATATGAATATGAATATAATTGAGGAATGAGGCTGGGTTTCACTGAGGTTAAACTCATTGATCAATGTTGGTTCTGTTTATATTAATATGAATATAATTGAGGAATGAGGCTGGGTTTCAATGAGGTTAAACTCATTGATCAATGTTGGTTCTGTTTCTATTAATATGAATATAATTGATGAATGAGGCTGGGTTTCACTGAGGTTCAGCTTTGTGATCAATGTTGGTGCTGTTTATATGAATATGAATATAATTGAGGAATGAGGCTGGGTTTCACTGAGGTTAAACTCATTGATCAATGTTGGTTCTCTTTATACTAATATGAATATAATTGAGGAATGAGGCTGTGTTTCAAAAAACTTAAACTTATTTATCAATGTTGGTTCTTTTTATATTAATATGAATATGATTGATGAATGAGGCTGGGTTTCACTGAGGTTAAACTCATTGATCAATGTTGGTTCTGTTTATGTTAATATGAATATAATTGATGAATGAGGCTGGGTTTCACTGAGGTAAAGCTTTGTGATCAATGTTGGTTCTGTTTATATTAATATCAAGATAACTGATGAATGAGGCTGGGTTTCAATGAGGTTCAGCTTTGTTGTCATTGTTTTTTCTGTTTCTATTAATATGAATATAATTGATGAATGATGCTGCTTTCACTGAGGTTCAGCTTTGTGATCAATGTTGGTTCTGTTTATATTAATATGAATTTAATTGAGGAATGAGGCTGGGTTTCAATGAGGTTAAACTCATTGATCAATGTTGGTTCTGTTTATATTAATATGAATATAATTGATGAATGAGGCTGCGTTTCACTGAGGTTCAGCTTTGTGATCAATGTTGCTTCTGTTTATATGAATATGAATATAATTGAGGAATGAGGCTGGGTTTCACTGAGGTTAAACTCATTGATCAATGTTGGTTCTGTTTATATTAATAGGAATATAATTGAGGAATGAGGCTGGGTTTCAATGAGGTTAAACTCATTGATCAATGTTGGTTCTGTTTCTATTAATATGAATATAATTGATGAATGAGGCTGGGTTTCACTGAGGTTCAGCTTTGTGATCAATGTTGGTTCTGTTTATATGAATATGAATATAATTGAGGAATGAGGCTGGGTTTCACTGAGGTTAAACTCATTTATCAATGTTGGTTCTGTTTATACTAATATGAATATAATTGAGGAATGAGGCTGTGTTTCAAAAAACTTAAACTCATTTATCAATTTTGTTTCTTTTTATATTAATATGAATATAATTGATGAATGAGGCTGGGTTTCACTGAGGTTAAACTCATTGATCAATGTTGGTTCTGTTTATGTTAATATGAATATAATTGATGAATGAGTCTGGGTTTCACTGAGGTAAAGCTTTGTGATCAATGTTGGTTCTGTTTATATGAATATGAATATAATTGAGGAATGAGGCTGGGTTTCACTGAGGTTAAACTCATTGATCAATGTTGGTTCTGTTTATATTAATATGAATATAATTGAGGAATGAGGCTGGGTTTCAATGAGGTTAAACTCATTGATCAATGTTGGTTCTGTTTCTATTAATATGAATATAATTGATGAATGAGGCTGGGTTTCACTGAGGTTCAGCTTTGTGATCAATGTTGGTTCTGTTTATAAGAATATGAATATAATTGATGAATGAGGCTGGGTTTCACTGAGGTTAAACTCATTGATCAATGTTGGTTCTGTTTATACTAATATGAATATAATTGAGGAATGAGGCTGTGTTTCAAAAAACTTAAACTCATTTATCAATGTTGGTTCTTTTTATATTAATATGAATATAATTGATGAATGAGGCTGGGTTTCACTGATGTTCAGCTTTATGATCAATGTTGGTTCTGTTTATATTAATATGAATATAATTCAGGAATGAGGCTGGGTTTCACTGAGGTTCAGCTTTGTGATCAATGTTGGTTCTGTTTAGATTAATATGAATATAATTGAGGAATGAGGCTGGGTTTCATTGAGGTTAAACTCATTGATCAATGTTGGTTCTCTTTATATTAATATGAATATAATTGATGAATGAGGCTGGGTTTCACTGAGGTACAGCTTTGTGATCAATGTTGGTTCTGTTTATATTAATATGAATATAATTTATGAATGAGGCTGGGTTTCACTGAGGTTCAGCTTTGTGGCCAATGTTGGTTCTATTTCTATTAATATGAATATAATTGATGAATGAGTCTGGGTTTCACTGAGGTTCAGCTTTGTGGTCCATGTTTGTTCTATTTCTATTAATATGAATATAATTGATGAATGAGGCTGGGTTTCACTGAGGTTAAACTCATTGATCAATGTTGGTTCTGTTTATATTAATATGAATAAAATTGAGGAATGAGGCTGCTTTTCACTGAGGTTAAACTCATTGATCAATGTTGGTTCTGTTTATATTAATATGAATATAATTGATGAATGAGGCTGGGTTTCACTGAGGTACAGCTTTGTGATCAATGTTGGTTCTGTTTATATTAATATGAATATAATTGATGAATGAGGCTGGGATTCAATGAGGTTCAGCTTTGTGGCCAATGCTGGTTCTGTTTCTATTAATATGAATATAATTCATGAATGAGGCTGGGTTTCACTGAGGTTCAGCTTTGTGGTCCATGTTTGTTCTGTTTCTATTAATATGAATATAATTGATGAATGAGGCTGGGTTTCACTGAGGTTAAGCTTTGTGATCAATGTTGGTTCTGTATATATTTATATGAATATAATTAATGAATGAGGCTGTGTTTCAAAGAACTTAAACTCATTGATCAATGTTGGTTCTGTTTTTAATAATATGAATATAATTGATGAATGAGGCTGGTTTTCACTGAGGTTAAACTCATTGATCAATGTTGGTTCTGTTTATATTAATATGAATATAATTGATGAATGAGGCTGGGTTTCACTGAGGTTCAGCTTTGTGGTCAATGCTTGTTCTGTTTATATTAATATGTATATAATTGATGAATGAGGCTGGGTTTCACTGAGGTTCAGCTTTGTGATCAATGTTGGTTCTGTTTATATTAATATGAATATAATTGAGGAATAAGGCTGCGTTTCACTGAGGTTAAACTCATTGATCAATGATGGTTCTGTTTATATTAATATGAATATAATTGATGAATGAGGCTGGGTTTCACTGAGGTTAAACTCATTGATCAATGTTGGTTCTGTTTATACTAATATGAATATAATTGAGGAATGAGGCTGTGTTTCAAAAAACTTAAACTCATTTATCAATTTTGGTTCTTTTTATATTAATATGAATATAATTGATGAATGAGGCTGGGTTTCACTGAGGTTAAACTCATTGATCAATGTTGGTTCTGTTTATGTTAATATGAATATAATTGATGAATGAGTCTGGGTTTCACTGAGGTAAAGCTTTGTGATCAATGTTGGTTCTGTTTATATGAATATGAATATAATTGAGGAATGAGGCTGGGTTTCACTGAGGTTAAACTCATTGATCAATGTTGGTTCTGTTTATATTAATATGAATATAATTGAGGAATGAGGCTGGGTTTCAATGAGGTTAAACTCATTGATCAATGTTGGTTCTGTTTCTATTAATATGAATATAATTGATGATTGAGGCTGGGTTTCACTGAGGTTCAGCTTTGTGATCAATGTTGGTTCTGTTTATAAGAATATGAATATAATTGAGGAATGAGGCTGGGTTTCACTGAGGTTAAACTCATTGATCAATGTTGGTTCTGTTTATACTAATATGAATATAATTGAGGAATGAGGCTGTGTTTCAAAAAACTTAAACTCATTTATCAATGTTGGTTCTTTTTATATTAATATGAATATAATTTATGAATGAGGCTGGGTTTCAATGAGTTTAAGCTTTGTGATCAATGTTGATTCTGTTTATATTAATATGACTATAATTGAGGAATGAGGCTGGGTTTCAATGAGGTTCAGCTTTGTGGTCAATGTTGGTTCTGTTTATATTAATATGAATATAATTGAGGAATGAGGCTGGGTTTGAACTAGGTTAAACTCATTGATCAATGTTGGTTCTGTTTATATTAATATGAATATAATTGATGAATGAGGCTGGGTTTCACTGAGGTTCAGCTTTGTGATCAATGTTGGTTCTGTTTATATGAATATGAATATAATTGAGGAATGAGGCTGGGTTTCACTGAGGTTAAACTCATTGATCAATGTTGGTTCTGTTTATATTAATATGAATATAATTGAGGAATGAGGCTGGGTTTCAATGAGGTTAAACTCATTGATCAATGTTGGTTCTGTTTCTATTAATATGAATATAATTGATGAATGAGGCTGGGTTTCACTGAGGTTCAGCTTTGTGATCAATGTTGGTGCTGTTTATATGAATATGAATATAATTGAGGAATGAGGCTGGGTTTCACTGAGGTTAAACTCATTGATCAATGTTGGTTCTCTTTATACTAATATGAATATAATTGAGGAATGAGGCTGTGTTTCAAAAAACTTAAACTTATTTATCAATGTTGGTTCTTTTTATATTAATTTGAATATGATTGATGAATGAGGCTGGGTTTCACTGAGGTTAAACTCATTGATCAATGTTGGTTCTGTTTATGTTAATATGAATATAATTGATGAATGAGGCTGGGTTTCACTGAGGTAAAGCTTTGTGATCAATGTTGGTTCTGTTTATATTAATATCAAGATAACTGATGAATGAGGCTGGGTTTCAATGAGGTTCAGCTTTGTTGTCATTGTTTTTTCTGTTTCTATTAATATGAATATAATTGATGAATGATGCTGCTTTCACTGAGGTTCAGCTTTGTGATCAATGTTGGTTCTGTTTATATTAATATGAATTTAATTGAGGAATGAGGCTGGGTTTCAATGAGGTTAAACTCATTGATCAATGTTGGTTCTGTTTATATTAATATGAATATAATTGATGAATGAGGCTGCGTTTCACTCAGGTTCAGCTTTGTGATCAATGTTGCTTCTGTTTATATGAATATGAATATAATTGAGGAATGAGGCTGGGTTTCACTGAGGTTAAACTCATTGATCAATGTTGGTTCTGTTTATATTAATAGGAATATAATTGAGGAATGAGGCTGGGTTTCAATGAGGTTAAACTCATTGATCAATGTTGGTTCTGTTTCTATTAATATGAATATAATTGATGAATGAGGCTGGGTTTCACTGAGGTTCAGCTTTGTGATCAATGTTGGTTCTGTTTATATGAATATGAATATAATTGAGGAATGAGGCTGGGTTTCACTGAGGTTAAACTCATTGATCAATGTTGGTTCTGTTTATACTAATATGAATATAATTGAGGAATGAGGCTGTGTTTCAAAAAACTTAAACTCATTTATCAATTTTGGTTCTTTTTATATTAATATGAATATAATTGATGAATGAGGCTGGGTTTCACTGAGGTTAAACTCATTGATCAATGTTGGTTCTGTTTATGTTAATATGAATATAATTGATGAATGAGTCTGGGTTTCACTGAGGTAAAGCTTTGTGATCAATGTTGGTTCTGTTTATATGAATATGAATATAATTGAGGAATGAGGCTGGGTTTCACTGAGGTTAAACTCATTGATCAATGTTGGTTCTGTTTATATTAATATGAATATAATTGAGGAATGAGGCTGTGTTTCAATGAGGTTAAACTCATTGATCAATGTTGGTTCTGTTTCTATTAATATGAATATAATTGATGAATGAGGCTGGGTTTCACTGAGGTTCAGCTTTGTGATCAATGTTGGTTCTGTTTATAAGAATATGAATATAATTGAGGAATGAGGCTGGGTTTCACTGAGGTTAAACTCATTGATCAATGTTGGTTCTGTTTATACTAATATGAATATAATTGAGGAATGAGGCTGTGTTTCAAAAAACTTGAACTCATTTATCAATGTTGGTTCTTTTTATATTAATATGAATATAATTGATGAATGAGGCTGGGTTTCACTGATGTTCAGCTTTATGATCAATGTTGGTTCTGTTTATATTAATATGAATATAATTGAGGAATGAGGCTGGGTTTCACTGAGGTTCAGCTTTGTGATCAATGTTGGTTCTGTTTAGATTAATATGAATATAATTGAGGAATGAGGCTGGGTTTCATTGAGGTTAAACTCATTGATCAATGTTGGTTCTCTTTATATTAATATGAATATAATTGATGAATGAGGCTGGGTTTCACTGAGGTACAGCTTTGTGATCAATGTTGGTTCTGTTTATATTAATATGAATATAATTTATGAATGAGGCTGGGTTTCACTGAGGTTCAGCTTTGTGGCCAATGTTGGTTCTATTTCTATTAATATGAATATAATTGATGAATGAGTCTGGGTTTCACTGAGGTTCAGCTTTGTGGTCCATGTTTGTTCTATTTCTATTAATATGAATATAATTGATGAATGAGGCTGGGTTTCACTGAGGTTAAACTCATTGATCAATGTTGGTTCTGTTTATATTAATATGAATAAAATTGAGGAATGAGGCTGCTTTTCACTGAGGTTAAACTCATTGATCAATGTTGGTTCTGTTTATATTAATATGAATATAATTGATGAATGAGGCTGGGTTTCACTGAGGTACAGCTTTGTGATCAATGTTGGTTCTGTTTATATTAATATGAATATAATTGATGAATGAGGCTGGGATTCAATGAGGTTCAGCTTTGTGGCCAATGCTGGTTCTGTTTCTATTAATATGAATATAATTGATGAATGAGGCTGGGTTTCACTGAGGTTCAGCTTTGTGGTCCATGTTTGTTCTGTTTCTATTAATATGAATATAATTGATGAATGAGGCTGGGTTTCACTGAGGTTAAGCTTTGTGATCAATGTTGGTTCTGTTTATACTAATATGAATATAATTGATGAATGAGTCTGGGTTTCAAAGAGGTTAAACTAATTGATCAATGTTGGTTCTTTTTATATTAATATGAATATAATTGATGAATAAGAGTGGGTTTCAATGAGGTTAAACTCATTGATCAATGTTGGTTCTGTTTATATTAATATGAATATAACTGATGAATGAGGCTGGGTTTCAATGAGGTTCAGCTTTGTGATCAATGTTGGTTCTGTATATATTTATATGAATATAATTAATGAATGAGGCCGTTTTTCAAAGAAGTTAAACTCATTGATCAATGTTGGTTCTGTTTATATTAATATGAATCTAATTGAGGAATGAGGCTGGGTTTCAATGAGGTTAAACTCATTGATCAATGTTGGTTCTGTTTATATTAATATGAATATAATTGATGAATGAGGCTGGGTTTCAATGAGTTTAAGCTTTGTGATCAATGTTGATTCTGTTTATATTAATATGAGTATAATTGATGAATGAGGCTGGGTTTCAATGAGGTTCAGCTTTGTGGTCAATGTTGGTTCTGTTTCTATTAATATGAATATAATTGATGAATGATGCTGCGTTTCACTGAGGTTCAGCTTTGTGATCAATGTTGGTTCTGTTTATATTAATATGAATATAATTGAGGAATGAGGCTGGGTTTCAATGAGGTTATACTCATTGATCAATGTTGGTTCTGTTTATATTAATATGAATATAATTGATGAATGAGGCTGGGTTTCACTGAGGTTCAGCTTTGTGATCAATGTTGGTTCTGTTTATATGAATATGAATATAATTGAGGAATGAGGCTGGGTTTCACTGAGGTTAAACTCATGCTCGGAAGAGGCAGAGTCGGAGAGCTCAGAGACGGGGCCTCCCATTTCTGGGGCTGAGGTTGCCGAGGTGGTTAAAAAGCTCCTCGGTGGCAAGGCCCCGGGGGTGGATGAGGTCCGTCCTGAGTTTCTCAAGGCTCTGGATGTTGTAGGGCTGTCTTGGCTGACACGCCTCTGCAGTATCGCGTGGACATCGGGGACAGTGCCTCTGGACTGGCAGATTGGGGTGGTGGTCCCCCTCTTTAAAAAGGGGGACCGGAGGGTGTGTTCCAACTATAGGGGTATCACACTCCTCAGCCTCCCTGGTAAGGTCTATTCGGGGGTATTGGAGAGGAGGATCCGTCGGATAATCGAGCCTCGGATTCAGGAGATGCAGTGTGGCTTTCGTCCTGGCCGTGGAACAGTGGACCAGCCGCTGGGAGTTCGCCCAACCAGTCTACATGTGTTTTGTGGACTTGGAGAAAGCGTTCGACCGTGTCCCTCGTGGAGTCCTGTGGGGGTTGCTCCGGGAATATGGAGTGCCGGACCCCTTGATAGGGGCCGTTCGGTCTCTGTATGACCGGTGCCAGAGTTTGGTCCGCATTGCCGGCAGTAAGTGGGATACGTTTCCGGTGAGAGTTGGACTCCGTCAGGGCGACCTCAGAATCGGGTCTCTGCTTTTTGCAGATGATGTGGTTCTGTTAGCGTCGTCAGGCCGTGACCTTCAGCTCTTACTGGAGCGATTCGCAGCCGAGTGTGAAGCGGCTGGGATGAGAATCAGCACCTCCAAATCCGAGACTATGGTTCTCAGCCGGAAAAGGGTGGAATGCTCTCTCCGGGTCGGGAATGAGATCCTTCCCCAAGTGGAGGAGTTCAAGTATCTCGGGATCTTGTTCACGAGTGAGGGACGAATGGAGCGGGAGATTGACGGGCGGATCGGTGCGGCGTCTGCAGTGTTGCGGGCTCTGCACCGACCCGTCGTAGTGAAGAGGGAGCTGAGCCAGAAGGCAAAGCTCTCTACTTACTGGTCAATCTACGTTCCCATCCTCATCTATGGTCACGAGTTGTGGGTAGTGACCGAAAGAACAAGATCGCGAATACAAGCAGCCGAAATGGGTTTCCTCCGCAGGGTGTCTGGGCTCTCCCTTAGAGATAGGGTGAGAAGGTCAGTCTTCCGGGAGGGGATCGGAGTAGAACCGCTGCTCCTCCGCATTGAGAGGAGTCAGATGAGGTGGCTCGGGCATCTGGTTAGGATGCCCCCTGGGCGCCTCCCTGGGGAGGAGTTCCGGGCACGTCCCACTGGGAGGAGAACCCGGGGGAGACCCGGGACACGTTGGAGAGACTATGTCTCTCGGCTGGCCTGGGAACGCCTCGGGGTCCCCCCGGAAGAGCTGGAGGAAGTGGCTGGGGACAGAGACGTCTGGGTTTCTCTGCTCAAGCTCCTGCCCCCGCGACCCGACCCCCGGATAAGCGGCAGATGATGGATCGATGGATGGATATATCCTCCACCAACCGGACTTACAACTCCCGACTAGGGTAGCAGAATTTCTAAGCATCTGCACCCCAAAACTACTATCAAAAATATATAAATTATTGTCTAAGATAGATGACACAATGTCTCTTCCATCCTCAAAATGGGAGGCAGATTTATCCATCAGT